>NC_141626.1:20510434-20848767 GCF_047967505.1 Dipteris shenzhenensis | reverse complement strand
ACACGACCCGAGGACCTATGCTACACTTGTGAACACCTATGCTACAATGAGCAATGACATGACTGTAGGTGACCAACACCCTCAGAACCTGCACTTGGGTAAAAGAAAGACAACAATGTGCACATTTTTTGAGCAAAAACCTACGAGGAGAAAAGTTCGAGTGATAATGTTTGACACCAACCATGCTAGTATATTTCTCAAAGGAATATACAATTCTTTCTTAATTTTCCATTTATCGAACCATATATTTACTTATTTATCATTATAACTCTCATTTTAGAGAATATCATCTATATATGAACAAATAGTGAGCACTTTAGAAACTCCTATAAATCCCTCCCTATCATACTCTCTTTTGAGGATTATGATAATTCAATTGATTTAAAAGGGTTTCCCTCAGCTTTAGCAATCCCATATTTAAAGTATTGAGAAGCTCTCATATAACAATGTATACCATATTCCTTGGATGATTAAGAAAAGAATATTGAAAATCTCATAATTGAAGCCATTATTATCGATCATAAATTAATCTCTAATACATTATCAAATATGGGAAGGCAAGGGAGATATTTTCAAAATATTCCCAATTCTCCAAACCTAAGTACTTTTAAGGAAATGTGGTCCCTACTGAACTCCTTCCTACCATAATATGAATTAGGAAAAAGTTGTATCTCTCATATACATCTTGAAATTTCCAATTTATCTCTTCTATACCTATAAAAATTATAATTTTAAGCCTACCATTGCATAGATCATGAAATTTGAATATTTTTCTTTTTTACTACTCAATCTGAGCTAAGGAGCAAAAGTTATGACCCATTCTTTGTAGGCTCTCCAAGTGTATTCCGCTAGTGGAATAGTGTTGGTGCAAGCTCTTCAAACCATATTCCTCTAGCAAAATACACTTCAAGGGTCTATTGGAAAGACATTATATATTTTTCTTAGCTCATCTTGAAAGAGGATAGTTGCTCAAAATTTCCTGATCCAACCAATGGTGAAAGGAAAAGAAAGGATATTTGAAAGTCATTAAATAAGTCACCATTTGGACATTATATATGTATATTATATAAAGGTATATTTATATCTCTCTCTTTTCATCAATATTTCATATTTACTTAATATTCCTTGAAATAATTTGGAATTTTGTGCTTCCCAAAAATGACTTGAGCCTATATATTTTGACCCCTCCCACCTTTTGTATGCTCATCACTTGGGAGTTTTGGGTCAGAAAATGGAAACCCCCGTTTCAAGATCTAGATCTTCCAAACCAAACACCTACATATTGATTCAAAACTACCTATCAAACACATACACATGATGATAGAAGTACAATGCTACATATATTTTGAAGCACCTACACATGGTGCATGATGATAGAAGTGCAATGATGCATATTTTTTGAAGAACCTAGAGATGATGTTTGATAAAGAAAACATAGAAATATATATGTCTTACCACACAAATGATATCATAATCACACCAAACTTTGTGAGTGCATGGGTATTACTCACATTAAGGCCCATGGAAAGTCTTAAAGCCATCATACACATACACATAATGGTAGAAGTACAACAATGCATATTTTTGGAGCACTTACACATGTTGCACGTTAAAAAAACTAGAAAACATGCATCTGTTACCATACAAATGATATCCAAATCACAACAAAATTCATGAGTGCATGGACCTTAGTCATATTAATGCATGTGCAAAGTATCATATCCATCAAACACATATACAATATGATACAAGTACACCAATGCATATTTTTAAAGCACTTATGCATGGTGCATGCTAGTCATCCATGAAGCACATGAAGGCATTACAAGAGGACACTTTGTTGGAGAAGCCACAACTCAAAAAGTTTTGTTTGCTCGCTATTGGTGGACCACAATATGGAATTATGCCTATGAGTTTGTTTAAAAAATGACATGATGCATGCCAATGAACTACCAAACCCCAACACAAAGACTTGAATCCCCTAACTATAGTCATGGTGCAACAAAGAGCAATCGTACCTTTTCCTTTTGCTAGACATTTTGCATCATTGCCGACTGCTACCAGGATGTCATTCCCTACCAAATGTAGAGAGGTATACCAATCCTTCTGGCTGGTCATGTGGTGTGATGCACCACTATCAATAATCCAAGGTTCATCTGCAAGTACATGAACTGCCTTTGTGCAAATCTCCACAATTGCTATGAACAGCTCTACTGGCACTGCCTGTGCATTGTTTCTGGACTCTTTCTTTACTCCATTTTTCTCATCTGCAATCTTCTTCTGGCACTCATTCTGCTTGTGCCCTGCCTTGTTGCAATATAAGCACTTGATCTTCTTCTTTCTCTTTTTATCATCAAAAGAAGATGGGTTACCAGAGTCCTTACCCTTACCTTTCTTTGATGCATCTCCTCCTCTAGAAGCATTGCGCTGAAATCCTCAAAGTTGAGGGGCAGAATTCTATTCTATATATTCAAGGCCATAAGAAGACCATCATACTTTAGTGGGAGAATCCGTATGCACCTTTGTGCTAGATTCTCGCTGGTGAAGGTGATGCCAATCGCAGTCATCTGATCGCACAGATTCTTCACCTTGGTGATGAACTTCTCTACCATTTTAGACTCAGACAATTTCTCGTTTGCAAGTTGAGTCTCTAGATTCTGAATCTGTGTCTGATTCATGATCTCATACTGATTTTTAAAGACTGTCCATGCCTCCTCCGCTGTGGTGACATGTTGAATTAATGCCATGACAGAATCACTTACACTGCAGATAATAGAACACAATGCATCTGCATTTCTTCTTGTCCATGCAAGAATCTCATCCACAGTTGGTAATATCTGTTGTGCTGCATTGGCCGAATTCGGTCTCGGAACCAGCTTCATGTCCACCTTAGTAGCAGTATCCCAAAGCTTGTATGCACTTAGGATGGTCTTCATCTTGAACTTCCAGAGTGGATAGTTGGTGCCATCAAAATTTTTGCTTTCGTTGAATGGTGGGATTCACAGACTTGCGGGCTGGGCCATCTCTCACAATCTGCTCGCAAACAAAAACACACTACCAAATCTTCTTACTAGAGCCCAAGCTCTGATACCATGTAAGAAAATAATACAATGTCTATGCTCAACAGATAATAGGATCTCGTATGCAAGAGAAAAAAGCTGATAGTATGGAGAATAAAAAATTTGATTACTGTAAACCTGATACAATAGATGGTGCTGCCTCCCAGCCATGCATTCCTGTGTGAGAAGCTTCGATGGCATGCTGGAAACAGTAGAGGACGAAGGGTGGATGCTAAGGAATCAGGGCTGTTGTAGCCAGTGATGAATATGGGCTTCACGGGCTTGCTCTTATATAGCCATCAGTCGGTTAGGCCCAATTGGGAGACCGACCCAGTTGGTCCAAAATGGCCAACTGGAGGTTGGTCCCAAAATAGGCCACCGACCACACGTTAGAACCATGGCATAGAATAGAGTAACTAATCTATGGTCATTGTTCAGCCCAGAGCCATCTGAGATCATTTGGGACTCCAAACAGGCCCCGCAACCCAAGAGTGGGCTGCCCCGGGAAATGCTCCATCTACCCTCAGTGTGGTCAGTCATGAGATGCTTTCTCACACTTGCATGTAGCCTAGTTGGCAGTGTGCCAACTCTATCTAAAGCCATCCAGCCATCAGGCCACACATGGCCCCCATTTGTGCCTTCCCGCACTTGCATGTAGCCTAGTTGGCAGTGTGCCAACTCTATTAGAAGCCATCCAGCCATCAGGCCACACATGGCCCCCATCTGGTGTCCAAACCAGGACCTACCAGATAACTAAGCTACTCAAATGCCTTCTTCTCATATGGGGGGCTTACAAGTAGAGTTAGCTGGTTCCCGCGTAGTTACATGTGAGAGTGGAGCATTGATATCTAACAGTATTTCTGATAGATGATCTACCAGTGATATGTGTTCTCTTTTGGGAGTGTTGTAGTCACTTGGAGCAGCAAGAAACAGCCTATAGTTGCCTTGTCAAGCACAGAGGCTGAGTACAAGGGTGTAGCAATAGTTGCATGTGAGGCAGCTTGGTTGCATAAGCTACTTTATGATATGCATCATAGATGGGCCAGTTGTCATTTATTGTGATAATATGAGTAGTATACATTTGGCAAATAACCCAGTCTATCATGCTAGAACAAAGCACACTGAGGTGCATTATCACTTAGTGTGGGAGAAGGTTCTAGTAGGTTTTATTGATCTAGTTTATGTTAGCACAGAGGATCAAGTAGCTGACATATTCATGAAGGCATTGGGCACAAAGAAGCTACACAAGTTCAGAGACCTACTTGGTGTGCAGGAATTGGGATTGAGCTCGAGGGGGAGTGTTGAGATATTGACCTCCACTCATGATATGCCAAGGTGACTGTTGTGCATTTATGTCACGGTCTTGTTAGCTGTAGATGTGATTGGTACACCGCCCATGAATAATAGCTATATGACAGCTATCTTTATGTACTCTAGTTAGTGGCTCAGTTAGTATGCCACCTTAGTTAGCTGAGTTTTGTTTGAGACCCACATATAGGGTTCACCTATTCTTTTGTACTTAGAGTTCTTTTGGCTTTGACAACTAAGAAGAGGAAAACTATTTTCAGCCTCTATCTTTGTGTATATTCCCCCATTGTGTATGTGAGAAAGCTACAAGTGAGACTCCTTCCTTCTCTCCCACTCTCTTCACACCTATGTCGCCCATCAAGTACTCTTTCTTGAATGAGAGCAGATCAATCCCTAGCCATACTTTTGTAGACGCTGCCTCTAATAGCTGCACAATTAATGGGTTTTTCAGTGTCTCCTCATTAAGCTCCATTCCAAGGGAATACTCCAGCAACATGAACCTAACGAACATTTTGCATGTCTTTAAGCGGTTGGGTTTATTGCCTTTGACTTTAGCTTGTTGATGCCCCAACTTCTCTTGCACCTCTGCACTAGACTTAGCGTACACTCTGAAGCTCTCAAAAATTCTATTCAGGAGCTAGGGAGGCATATCATTGCACATTTTTTTCCATATTTCTAAAAGGGCTTCAAACACCGCAGCACGGAGAGGATCATATTCATCGGGAGGAACTCTCTTTTCCTGCAAGACTATGAGCAAACAATGCACGTACTTGGCAGCAACAAGTGCATTAAGTTCTACACCATCGGTGATATCATCAAATATATAAACCCAACCAAAAAAATTTGGAGAACAAGCAACCCGACTGGTTCTATTGTTAGCTCATCTGTTAGTTGCATCTAATCAGTCATTGCCTTAAAAAGGGTCATTTCTCTATGCTATCGGATCTTAGGATTATGGATTCTGGCTTCCTCGATGGCCAGGCACTTCATCATGGCCACATCTGCCTTGAGTTCCTTTTCTCTATGCACGGCTTGAAGGGTGGAGATAGTGGGTGGTATGTTGTATCTTTTCAATTTGCTTCCATTTAGGTAGCCATCCATTTCTATTCCATCAAGGGTGGCTATTCGGGACGATGCTTGAGGAGTGATCTCCACTATACGATAAGGACCCATACCTTGGGATCGTTTCCTTATCGAACTGCTTGAAAGTGTCCCACTGTTGTCTAGCTTTTGCTTTGAAGTGTGAGGGAAGGAAATCTCGCTTGATGAGATTTTGAAAAAACTTCCAATATTTTGGTCGCCTTTTATTGTGCTTAGTGATGTTCCACCAAAGTGCAGCACTCTCTACTAAATGATTTGCAGCACATTTACTCTTATCTTTTTCAGAGAATTTCACCCCCGAAAAATAATCATCTAGCTGACTGATCCAAGACAATACAATGCGTGCTTCTTTCTTTCCATCAAAATTTTGAAACGAGAAAGCTTTTCTACTTATCTTACTCTTCTTCCTCGAATTTTGTGCTCTCAGTGTGGCTTTGACGGTCCTAATAATAGTATCATCGTCAGAATCATCGTCGGATGACTCATCATCAAATGAATGTCTCTTCCTTTTCTTGCCATTGATTTTCTTTTCCAATCTCTCCCTATGCTCACGCTCATCGGCCAACTGTGCCTGAAGTGCATCTAACTGCTCTTGGAGCATGGGTGGTAGTGGTTGATGCGCCATGAAAATGCAATAAGTACAAATAAAGCGAAGTGGAGAAAAATAAAGATACTAAGTGTATGAGAATTAAACGGATGAAAAAGTGTGTTTCAAGTGTATGGTAAGAAATGGATGGCAGAAGATACTAAGTGTATGAAAAATAAAACAAAAGAAATCACTTATCTCGCTCTTTGATCAAAGGTGGAAAGGACTAGAGTGGGAGATATTGACCAATGATGTCACTCGTAGTCATTTATGCAGGCAGAAGAAAATGAATTGCTATGCACAGTGAGGTAGAGCCACAGACCCTGAAGTCCAAAGGACTCTTCTTGGAGTTTGTAGGCCGAGCGGCACGGTGGCCGGTACTGTAGCGACGACTAACTACACTTAATGTAGGCTGAGTATTCCCAAGTCCAAAAGGTCATGTCTCCCTTACTCCTGAGGGCATGATTCACTACACGAAATCCCGGTGATGAATGATGCGCATAGCCTAAGACTAAGAGGCGATGTCAAAGTTTGCATAGGATTCATCTGATAGGAATGGCACCATGATGCTAGGGACTGTGCAGAATCCGTATTACTGTCTGCGATGACAAAGGGCCAGATGTTGCCTACTTGGAGTCCAAGAGTGCATGCAGACTGATATATTGTTGGTGACTGGAGCCTAGCTATACTGCTTTGCCACACTGACGAGTAGCTTTGGGAGTTGGACAAATCTGATGAGCAAGTAATGACTGAAAGTCTTAGATATAGGTCTCGATAAATTCGTCCTTTATTGCTCCCATAATTTACCGATTAGCTCCTTTCTAGGTGGTGGTAAAGCTATCACATCCATAGACAACTTCTCATTTCTCATGAACTGTGTACTTTTTCAACATGCCACTTTTCACATGTCCTTAATTCCTTGAATCTCTCTCCATAATTCAAGAGAAAGCTTCCCCTGTCCAAACCTTAGAGCGTACTAAAGCTCTAATACCACTGAAACTAGAAGGTAATTCTTTTCACACAAATTCACCACCTAATCAACTAGAGAAAGAGAACACAATCACACCATGAAAATGACAGCAGAATGGGTACAATCTCCCCCCTAGATGAGTGGCTCACGTTTCCTCATCTAGAGTATTTATGATAGTTCATAAAAGCACCAAGGAGCCAAAATTATCCCTCTCATCCAAAAATGAGGGATTTACTTTACATAGCTATCTTAGGACCCAAAATGAATTATGTCCACAACAAAATATATTGCTCAATCTTGCAATAATAAAACAAATACAAAATTGGTCCATGGCCATATCTAATGCACTGTGCGACACCTCGATCGATACCCTCGCACTAACTCCAATTCTCACTATGAGTTCCATCACTTGTACTCAAGCCACCAATTACATTAGTTATTAACAATCGATTGAACGAATCCCGAATGAATCGATCCCAACATAAGCATGCTCAAAGCACAATAATCAAACACAACACCAATAACACTAGCACCATTAGTATTAACATGGAATCACCCACAATACCGATCATCTAGCATGGCAAAACACAAGCTAGTCATGCATCCCTAACTAACCACACAAAGTATCCACTAGGACCCCTGCTGCATCCTGTGCGCTCCTATCGAGTACTTTGCCATAGTCACACTCGACTAAAAATAATAATGTACAAAGCAAGATATATCATAAATATAATTTCCGTAATAGTGGGAGACAAGTTCGTGGCTGCAAGGAAGGTACAGTATGCTCCATGGTTGAAAGGATGTATGATTAGAAGAGCTTTATTCTACCTTTCATACAAAAAGGTGGTAATGCCGTGATTGGTCATAGCACTCCACACTACTTTCCCTTTTTCTGAAAGGATGAAAAACCAGTGATGCAGTGGCAACACTTTTCTCATGATACAATATGGGAACCTGAAGAACCTTACTTTCTCTTAATTTCAATCTTGAGCAAGGAAATACATCCAATATGGGCTCCTATAAAAGAATTCAGTGAGAAATCTAAAGGTGAAATAGAAGGCTTAAAATATTTTATTGCATACAAAGAGGAAATGCTTCATAGATTTTCCGATTGGAAGCCATCTTGGAAGGAACACACTGTTGTTGTAATTAAGAAGACCTATCAATTGATAAAGGACCTTGAGAAAATGCGAGCAAATAATGCCAAGGCAAAACGGCCTTTATTTTGGCCAAATGTTGGTAACGACTTGCACCCAACATTTGATGTCTTTGACAACGAGTTTGATTCGCTACTCCCACGACCATATTGTGGTCCAAGGAAGAGAAAGTTTATGCCAAAAGTAGACATAGACATCCACTACTTTGTTGCAGTTCGACCATTAGATGATGAGCAAGAGCATGTTAAGTTCTGGGTTGCAAAAGTGGTGGACGTGAGCGTGGATGACAAGGGAAAAGTCGCAACATTTACAGCACTATGGTATAAGCCAAGGGGTAGGAAGGAGAACCATGATAACAATACATTGTATATTGGTTGTTTGAAGAAGCATGATGGGTTCCAAACCATGGAGCAATTTCAGAGCTTTCCATAGAGACAATCATAGTATCTTGGAAATCAAGGACAAAGAAAGCAAGGAAGCACATGGGATATGATGTAGAAGAAAAAATAAGAATACTGCTACCCATTATTTCACACATTACAGAGTTTTTGAAGATGGTCACTAAGGAGGAAGTAGAAGGAGATAGCGCAAATGAAGAATGCCCATGACAATACCATTCAAGCATCTAAGCAACAAGTGATGATGAATCGGACATTCAAACAAACTAGTTACCTATTTGTACTTAACACATTTGAAAAGGTAGAATTGAGTTATTGAAAAGGCTGCGTGTCAGACTCCTTTGTACAAAGACTCATGGAGAGCAATATTTCTTGTAAACTATGACATTGTAAAATTGCAAGCATAGCTATTACTATTTTTGGAGCACATTTAAAGAGTCTTCTATGCCTCTTGTCTATTTTAACCTTTAAATTTTTTGGGCCTTCAAGAGTGTTATAGTTTTCTACGTCAAATTTTAAGTGCATTCTTTTGGATTAAATTATATTAATAAATCTATATTTTGAAAGTGAATTTTCATGGATTTAAATTAATAACTCATTATTTTTTAAAAATGTGGATAGTATTGTTAAAAAGAAGAAGTAACAAAGTAGGATTTAAGCAGAGGTTTCACATTAGTAGTGCATCATTATAGAGATAGATTGCAAAATTTATTATGTGGAAATGATAGTGCTAAAAAGTGAACTTTTGATTCTTGAATGATATTTTCATAACGTAATCTTTTCAATTGGGAAGGATTTTTGAGATTAGAGACGTATGAGTCGAAAATTAATGAAATAAGTTTTTAGTACAGCATTTGCAAGAATAGGTACATCACTTTTGTACAAACACAAGCTTTCTTTGGTTTCAGACAAAACGTTTACAATGCCCGGCCTAGAAATGATCATGGCTCACTTTCGATTGAATTTGAGGCAAGTGATGTTTATAGTGGCAATATACTGTATCGAAGCATGCAACCTCCACAGTTTCCTAGAACAAATCGCATGTGTGTTACACCAAAGGCCATCACTCTATCACTCTAATTAAGTGGGATACTTTAGACTATAGTAGAAATCCTTATGAGGAAGAAGGTTGAGTGTAGTTTCCTTTTTCCAAGGTATTGGTTCAGAGCCTTGGTAGCATGCACTTTGAGTTTCCCAATACTTGGTGCCAGCCATAACATACCCTATTCTCTTCAGAAACATCGCTACTCCAAGCTTGAGAAGTAAATTCATCTTTTTTATATCCTCCATTAGCCTTACACAAAGCCTTTCATGTTGCTTACTTCTTTCCCACACTTCATCTATAGCTTGTTGTAACGTGCAAGAGGAAGCATTTAGCTTTACCCCTACCGCTGATGTGAGGCATCCTATGTCGCCCCTCAAGTAGTCTTTCTTGAATGAGAGCAGATCATTCCCTAACCATACTTCTGTAGACGCTGCCTCCAATAGCTGCATAGTTAATGGATTTTTCAGTGTCTCCTCATCAAGCTCCATTCCAAGGGAATCCTCTAGCAACATGAACGTAACAAACATTCCACATGTCTTTAAGCAGTTGTTGATGCCTCGACTTCTCTTGCGCCTCTGCACTAGCCTTAGCATACACTCGGAATCTCTCAATCAGCAGTCTATTCTAGAGCTGGGGAGGCATATTGTTGCACATTTTTTTTCATATTTGTAAAAGGTCTTGGAACACTGTAGCATGACGAGGATCATATTCATCGAGAGGAGCTCTCTTTTCCTGCAAGACTATGAGCAAATAATGCATGTACTTGACAAAGCAACAACTGCATTAAGCCCTGCACCATCGATGATATCATCAAATATGTAAACCCAACCAAAAAATTTGGAGAACAAGCAACCTGGCTAGCTCTATTGTTAGCTCATCCATTAGTTGCATCTGTTGAGCCATTGCCTTAAAAAGGGTCATTTGTCTATGCTGTTGGATCTTAGGATTACAGATTTTGGCTTCCTCAATGGCCTAGCACTTCATCCTAGCCTGGATGCAAAGGCAAGAAGACAAGGAGAAAGGGCCCTCTTTCGTACACACCATAGATCTCGTGTGCCTTACCCTCAGCATCTAAGAGCACTTCCAATGGATATTCATGTGGACTGGCTACTTGACAAAATGGAGAGAGAGAGAGACGAGGGGATGCATATCACAATGGAAGAATGGGAGTATGCTAGAGGATGCACAAGGAAGGTCGGTATATAGAATGTTATGCATAAGTTAGGAGCTTTCAACAATTTAGATTGCTTACTCAATTGATTTTGTCTAGGTGTAGTGTACTATTTTCAATGCTATATGGTGTGAGGAGAAGCATTTACGGACACAATGGATTGATGATAAGAGAAACACACAAGATTGCGGCATCATTGCTAGCTTTGAGGGAGCCAATGGAGCCATGGATGATTATTATGACATAATACAAGATATTATTAAGCTTGACTATTGACGCTTCTTTTTGTATGTTTTGGATGTCGAGTGGTTTAAGGACGTGGTGGA
The DNA here is from genome assembly GCF_047967505.1 of Dipteris shenzhenensis. Classification (NCBI taxonomy): domain Eukaryota; kingdom Viridiplantae; phylum Streptophyta; class Polypodiopsida; order Gleicheniales; family Dipteridaceae; genus Dipteris; species Dipteris shenzhenensis. Next base: position 20,837,646 of record NC_141626.1, on the reverse strand, counting down.
GAGAGGCCCTAGTGCAACAATCAAATGCCATGCAGGTGGCTTTGTAACTATTGACTCCACAAAGTTTTGGCAATTTAGCGAGAAGGACATAGTAGTACTATTGCAACAATGTGAATAGAATTGTACACATATATAAAAATACTCACTTTTAAATATTTTATACCTTCAATGCAAGGAAAATAACATGATTGTATTTGTGTTTCAATTAGATTTTCTATCAACCAATGGTGGATAACAATAGGTGGTGGCATGTCATACCTATTACGCCACGTTCCAAAGTGATGTATAGTACATTTACTAATATGGAGTGTATGAAGGTGATCATGGACATGGAGGTGATGATGACCATGATACGAGAGAGGAAGATGATCATGAGATAGGAGATACAGATATTGAGGCCATTACCCGTGAGAACGAGCCTACCATTGGTGATGCTAATTTGGATGAGCACATGAGTAGCATAACTAGTAGTGGGCTGAATGTATTTGTAGATCTCAACATTGGTTTGAATTTTTAAGTAGATAGTTGATCTCATTAAGGATGAGATCGAACCGTAGCCCATCATTGATATTGGCAAAACTATTTTACATATTTTTTGATTCTCCTCACCTCACTTAATTTTTGTATATGTGGGTTTGCCAAAAAGCATTGATATTTTTATTAAAATTATGTGCTTTGGTAATCATGGGCAATGTTTGGAAAGCAGTGATGTACATTTATCAGCCTCCTGCAACAAAATATCACTCTCTGTATTCTCTGTTCCTCATTTATAAAGGCATCTAAATCCGTCTAAAAGATAGTGCTTGGGATCTGTGAATCCTTGGACTTTGGAGCAGGTCTTAGGGTATTTGGGGATCAAACTCCCTGAGTTTGAGCGATACTCCTTCCATGTGCACATTTCTTGTAATCACTAATCTTGGTGTATTTGGGTATCAAACTCCCTTGAGCTACTCTGTTGAAGTAGATCATTCAGCTTGGTCACCTTTACTCATTGATTACCTTGCATTTAGCGACTGTACTCTGTGGATGTTAACATGCCCCCCTTCCTGTTGCTGATCCGTTGTCAAGTCAACCACGCTAGAGGAGATTGGTGGTGAGGACTATCTCCTGTAGGATGGCATAGCGGTCTAACTGCATTGACGTGAGGCGAGCGAGGTACGAGCGGTACTTCCAAAAATGGGTGGCATACATATCCTCGTAAGTGTGGAGGTGATGCCCGTGGAGGTTGCGGACGTGGAGGTAGAGGCAGAGGTCTTGGAACTGAGTTGGACCAACACCAAGGTTGAAGATAATCTAGTTGGTCAGATTGTGAATACAATAATCGATGGGGTGGCTGTGGGCAGGAAGGTCGGTGAGGAGTAAGAGGATGAGGTAGTTGAAGTAGATGAGAGTGAGATGATGGCTGGATCTAGCACTGAGCGATAGGTGTTGTTGAATGACTAGAGGTAGAAGAAAAAACACTTGCGTCATTTCTTTGGGAAAGTTGTACTTAGGAAAATTGTACAACACATTGGGGTCATGTTGCAAGAGAGCTCGAAAGGCAGCCCAAGTCCAATGTCATTCCATGGGCATGTAGAGTGGATGGACTCGATGATCGATGGGCATGCTATGGTAGTAGCGCCAAAATTTCTCCAGCTTCAAAAATGGGAGCCGCCAATTTGGCTGTAGACTGGCATCTGCATCAGTCACGGCGATGGGGGTGAGGCTGTATCCCTCTCTTGTGCGCCTGGGATGCACGCAGTGCCAATCGTCGAATGATTGTGCTATGAATTGTGTGAGAGGGTGCACCTCAAGTAGTAGAGGACCAGCATGTACAACATGGGATTGCCGATGACATCCTCGTGGGTGTTAAGATCATCTCTCATCTGGATGTAGTATAAGTAATTAGCCCAGTTCATCTCCTAGAAGTTCACCATTCTCAACAAGATATTGTGCACAACGGATTGATCATGGTCCGTATGCTTCACTTGAGTGAGCCATTGCAGGGCTCTTGTTGGGTGCTCTACCTCGGGCTTGTGGATGGTGGTGAACTAGATGTAGCCTCTGCACTTGTGACAGTCATAGTGACAAACCATCTTTAGGGATTCAAGCTTCTTTTTCTTCTTGGAGTATTTCTCTGCCACCACTGGTAGGTTGAATATTGCCCACATTGTGTCTTGATTGATCTAGTGGTGGTGGGGATTTTCAACTGCATCACATAGAGGTTATATAGAACACCAATGTTAGTGTTGCTATTGTATGTCTTGAGGAATTCTGCCAGCAGTGTCATGTCAAGGTGGCATGGGAAACGGGTTGCTACTCTTCCAAGCCTACAAAGCTAAGTGCCTTCACAATAGCCTGGTCCTGGAGAGAGGCATATGCTACTGCTGTGTGGTAGTGGAGGGTGTAGTCTCGACCCTCGTAAGCAAAGCGCGAGTGGATCATGCAAGCATCTAGCTCTGGGAACCATGCTTCTCCCAATGGCGAGTGCGCTTGTGAACGCACGATCTTGTACTCGCCTATAGTTGGCCGCCTGAGGTGCGCTTTCGTGTTCCTATTGGGGGCGTGCTGGATCTTCTTGAGTAGCCTATCTGGTGGAGGTGTCTTCATCTAGTAAGTCCTTTGTAGGTATTTCGGTCGGCATTCGAATCGTGGTAGAAGGAATGCTTTGAGAATCTGATGGGCTAGTGGCCTCTAGAATAGGGCGAGGGTGGAGACCCAGGTCAGTTTCGAATTCGAAAAAGTCTAGTTTGGACTCCATCACAAATAAGAGGGGAAGTTGAGTGATGAGGGAATCGGTGGATGAGGAAGAACAAGAGGACATAAATTTGCTAGTGGGGATGTAGAAGAAGTGGGCAAGAAACTGTCAGATTTCTGGATAAATTTTGACAGAGTTTTGTTGTAGCAGCTATGGTGACCTAGCAAGGTAGGCCTGGTTTTAGAGATTTCTATCCCCTCGATCGGTCAAATACTCGTATGGTGATGGTGCTAAATTTGATGGCAACGATCGATGGCAAACCTCGATGGCAATGGTTGACGTGGAGTGTCTTAGGCCACAACTAGCATGGTAATCAAATGGCGACGGGGCAGTGTTGTTTTGGATGGCGATGGCGAGATGGGGTATCGTGATCATGGCGACCCTTGAGGAGTGATCTCAACTATATGGTAAGGACCCATACCTCGGTATTTGAGGGTTGAAAAGTGCAAAAAATGTCAAAGTGCAGTGATTGTGATGATCTAAAGCAAGCACTTGAGAGTGCAACCTCTCAAGGAACAAAGAGTATCATATTAAAAAAAAAGAGAATTTCATCATGGACTCATTCGGAAACATAGAATTTCACCATGGACTCGTTCGGCATTCTAGACCAAAATATGCATTTTGGAAGGAGCAAGCTATTTCTCATCCAAATGAGTACATGTGCATTATTGTAGTAGATGATATGGATCAGAACAATACAACATTACCTCGATTAATAAATACTCCTCATAAGCTACAAGGAAAATACTTTTTGAAGACACATCTATGTGGAGTGTTACTGCATGGATTTTTGCAGACATATGGATTGATTCCTTGCATCTACATTATAGCAATCAGGTTGTAACATCAATTATGAAGGTAATTCATAGTGTCCATGCAAAAAAAGGTCACCTACCAGCAAATTTGAGAATACAGGTGGACAATTGCAGACGAGAGAATAAGAATGTACTCTTTTTGCATTTTTTCGCAATGCTAATCGCTCATCGAACCTTCACTGAGATTGAAGTTGGGTTTTGTTGGTTGGACACACACATGAGGATATCTATCAGGTCTTTAGCACAGTCTCAAGAGAGCTAAAACACAAGGACATGGAGACGACGATGGATGACTTGATAAGAAAATGTGGGAGGCAAGTTGGTGGCCACAAGGAAGGTACAGTATGCTCCATGGTTGAAAGGATGTATGATTGGAAGAGCTTTATTCTACCTTTCATACAAAAAGGTGGTAATGCCCTGATTGGTCATAGCGCTCCACACTACTTTCGCTTTTTCTTAAAGGATGAAAAACCAGTGATGTAGTGGCAACACTTTTCTCATGATATAATATGGGAACCTGAAGAACCTTACCGTCTCTTAACTTCAATCCCGAGCAAAGAAATACTTTTATTGCATACAAAGAGGAAATACTTCATAGATTTCCTAATTGGAAGCTCTCTTGGAAGGAACACACTGTAGACATAGACAACCACTGCTTTGTTGCAGTTCGACCATCCAGTTTGACCATCCACTACTACACACGGATACTATTGCGACGTTTACATACCGACGTTTAGCACCCGCTTAGCGTTAATCGTCGGTATGAAAAGCGGGTTTCGTAAATCGTCGCTATATAGCGACTTTTGCTAAAAGTCTCTATATAGCGACACTGATACAAAATATTATAGCGACGTTTTTACAGAGGTGTTTTTTTTTTTTAATAGGCCTTAAAAGTTAGTTTTTTCCAATGACAAATTTTTATAAATTGTCATACATGTTTGAGCTCATAGAGAATAAAAAATTGAGAGCATGTACATCAAGCCTTTGAAGCTCATATATTCATGTCCAAGTTTGAGATGAGAAAAATCAAATAAGAGCATTTACATCAACTGTTTCATCTTGAGCCAAGTCTAAGGCACCAAGGAAGTCTATCTCCAACTCTATATTGAGTTGATCTCCTATATCATCATCGTACTCTAGCATCGTACGTTCACCTAAAAGTATTTGATCATCTTCTTCAATAAAGCTTAAGTGTGGTGATTGATCTTGATGATTGTTGTCTTCTTCGTCAATATCGTGATCTCCATCCTCCTCCCATGCGATGTCATTATGCGCATCTTCCTCTTGCCTCATATGGTGATCTACATTTTCTTCGCTAGATTCATCAATTGGATCCGGCATTAATAGTGGCATCTCCATATCCACATCTCGATCTTCAAAAATTTGCTTACTTCGTGGTGCAACTTGGATCATGTACCACCATCTTGGATCAGAACGATCTGGATGAAAAACCACCTATATTAAAGATGGGTGCCAAATGTCTTCAATTATATATATATCAATGGACTTTAAAAACGAAAGCTTCGACTAATTAAATCATTAGTATGCACCTGCTCACAGTGCTTGGGAAGAACAAAAGTATCACTTTCATCGGTCCAATGTTTGGTGGAGTCTATTGCAAAGAGACCGCTACTATCTTTTCTCACTGTCGCATGGGGACCGTTGTAAGTAGTTCTAAACCATTTTACATCAAGAATGAAAATAGTAAATCGTGTGAAATCAATTTCATAGATGTTGCGTATGGTTCCACAATAATCCAACTGTGAGGAGAGAAGATTCGTATCCGAAGCACTTGCTCGGCTATCTTGTGTGAAGTTAGCCATGACTCCACAATCATACGTGACTCTCTTTGAATCGATGCATTCCACGTGAAAATGTCGTCCATATGACCATAATGCACTGTACTTTTTGTACTGTTAAAGAGCATCATTAAAACAATGAAGATGCACCTATTTTATAGCATATATTGCCACAAATAATTACTTAATTACGTCAAGAGATAAGAAACTTACATGCACCATACATCCAGATGATAACTCCCGCTCGTGCTCGTTTATTGTCTCTCCATCACGTTCGGCTTTACTAGAGCCAGTTGTAGCCAATCAAGTGACATGTGAGTAGGGAGAAGAGCCAGATCTCGTGGATATGGTTGTGATCGCCTGTACATTACTCTGAATCTCGTCAGGTTGCATTTATTCTTTCTGCTTTGGCCACTTCATATCTCTCAATCCACTTCTGCATCTCAGGGCTATTGAGGATACAAAACTTATTGAATTTCTCCATTTGCTCTTCGCTCATCTTTCTTTCAATCCATTTTCCTTGGGGGACCTCGCCAATGATGCGATCATCATCCTTGTTGTGCCAAGCTTGTGGCATATCAGGATCCGTGGATGCAAGAAACTCTGTGATATATACTAATGACTCTTGCACAAGCCATCCCTCTACCATGCTTGCTTCCGGTCTTGCTCTTTGTCTTACAAACCCCTTTAAAGTTTTCATAAACCGCTCAAGAAAAAACATCCATCGATTATGAACGGTACCTGCTATAGCCACCTCATCAACTATGTGCACAAGCAAGTGGACTTGAGTTGTCATAATGCTTGAGGGAAAGTGCTTCTCAAGCAAGCATACGGCTTCGATGGATTCCACCCTAGCCTTCTCGATGCTCGATATAGAGATCTCTTTTTGAGATATCCACCTATTTCACATGTCCATGCATATGTAAGATATTTGAGATATCCACCTATTTCACATGTCCATTAAGAAAATACATAATGCGATTTGATAGTAAGCATACCTCACAATACCACAGATCTTGAATATAGCATTTCTAACATCTTCTTGTAAGCACCCTTTTATTGTAATTGGGAGGATGAACTATCAAAGCAACAATGAAGTCATGTCAACCATATAACATAATAATAATTACGCTAACGCATCACTATTATTGGTACACTAATTCTACTTAGAATACCTGTAAGACCTTGTGCCAATCATGGGACTTGAGGCCACTAAGCTTATTGTCCTTTGAAAATGCTCCTTTCAAGCAATGCATGTACCCTGTCGGTGTTTGAAAAGAGGCAATGTCTGCCTTGACCGCTGCCTCCTCCCTCGTAGAGAGGATCCATGTCGCTTTCGGGAGGACAACTTTTCTGGAAGCATGCACTTGGGGCCATAAACGAGACATCCTATTCATAGCACGCAAGTCTTCTCGCACTCCTCTCGAGTCCTTGGAACCAACCAAGTGTGCCCAAATGGTAGCCCCCACATTCTTGAAGATATGCATGGGATCCAAGAGATGATTGATTTGTAACTGACCCCAATAAGGAAGCTCGTGAAAGATCGATAGCCTCTTCATACCAGGAGGAGGTTCCTCTCCATTCGCCCTCCAAGCTTGAATCCAATCACTTGCCTTCAAATATGATGGTGGTGGATCAAGCTGACCACGTGCGAGATGGTCGAGCGGAAGGTATTGAGCATGACCTTCATAAACATTTTTCCTCATATGTTTGGAGTAGCGTGCAAGCGATTTCAGAGCCGGTCCACAAACAGGACAAGCATGGTACCCACTTGTAACAAGTCCTGCACGCGTGCATGAATATGTTAGTATAAGACATGCGTGCAAAAGAGAGTAAAAAACGCATAATCCCTCATTGTACATGTAAAGACATAACCACGTACCTGCGCACTCTCCATATTCTGGGTAGTCATGCATGGTCCACATCAAGATACCCCTGACCAAAATATCATTGGTATGCCTAGGAGCTCTGGAAATATCAAAGACCTGCACTCCTCTCCATAATATCTGTAACTCCTCTATCAAAGGTGCCATGTACACGTCCATGTTTTTTGCCTTGTACTTTCCTAGCACAAGTAGTGCAAGCATGAGGTGTCCCTTTTTTATTGTTAGCCATGGTGGGATATTGTAATTCACCACGACTATGGGCCATGTCGACCAAGATGTTAAGCGTAACCCGAAAGGATTCACGCCGTCCATGGCTAGCCCAAGATGTAAGTTGCGTGGCTCCCTCGCAAAGTCCGGCCACTGATTATCTATTGGCTTCCAAGCTACACAATCTGCGGGAATCCTCAATGTGTGATCAGTGGACCGATGAGATGCATGCCATGTCATCAACTCCGCTATGGATTTGCATCGAAACATGTGTTGTATTCTTGCAATGATGGGAGAGTGTCTTAAGACATTTACCGGTATCCGCTCACCCTGCAAGTCATCTCTATATCGTTGTTCCCCACACTTTGGACAACTAGCCAAATCTCCATGCTCACGACGAAAGAGAATACAATCATTACGGCAAGCATGGATGGTATCATAATCCATACCCACCATTGCTAGCATCTTTTTCGCTTCATCTCTTGATGCGGGCATGGTATTTGGTGCAAGCAACATCTTCTGGAGCAACCTATGACAAATACACTATCCAAATGATGATTCTCAAAACAAACAATATCCAAATAATGAGTCAAATTAATGCAAGGGCTAACCTCATTAAGGCCGAGACACTTGTATCCGACCACCCATACTGTACTTGTGGATTCAAGATCGAGAGACAAGCACGTAGTTTAGACATCCTAGCACCCTTGTACAATTGTGTTGATTGCAACTCTCGCATTTTGACCTCAGACTTTGATATCATGTGTACGTGGGATGTAGTGCCCCTAAAAATGGAATCCATCATGTCGGCCATACCCTCGTCGTCATCCGGGAGACTATAGTCTTGTTGAAAGTGAGAAGGTATATGTGTACCCTCGTCACCCTCCTCATCCTGTCATAAGCTCATTCTTGTAAATATAAGATCTTCTATTTCCTGGTATACAATAAGATTGCGAACTTAAATAGCTTTGACTTACCGATGATCCATCAACATGTGCAACACCAATGGGGGGTACTGGTTCCGGCTCCTCCCCATACATCCGCAAGTGGCGCATGATAATACGACGTTGATGTCGTACTTCTCGCTTGCAATGAGTGCAATGACAGTATAACCTCTCTGTAAGCCACTTCATGCTCCCGGGCGTTGGCGCATCATCGGATGAGCTTCCACTCGTCCCTTCCATCTACACTTATAAAATCACAACATAAGCATGAAGAGGAGATATTGACAATTATAAAATAGCATGTTTGAGCTTCTCTTGAGGCCATATAAAAAAAGTGATTGCTATATAGCGACGCTGTGGGTTAAAACCCGAAATGCCAAAACACGCGGCGTTTTGCTCAATCCATTCCCTAATCTCTCAAGTAAGCAACCCAAAATCTCCTCCCACCTATTTTCGACGACCTCCCATCTATTCCAAGCAACCTCTCACTCTATTTTCCACTCCTCACCCTTCTCCTACCTCTTGTACTCCCTCTCTATCCTTTTCCCTCTTTGGTTTCTTGAAAGAAAGTTCTTCAAGAGGTGAGTTTGTTTCAACAATGTAGGTTGTTTGTTTGTTAGCTTTAGTTTTGTGAGTGTTTCTTCTTATATTGCTAAACCTGTAAACTAGTTTTCATGCTTGTTTTGAAAGGATTGAAACAAAAAACGAGATTTCAAGAAAGAAAGAAAACTCACCTCTTTTTTATGTATTTCTCTTCCTTCTCTTTCTCCTTGTCTCCTCAATCTCCTCCTTTCCTTGTCTCCTCAATCTCCTCCCTTCAAGAAGTTGCTTTTGTAATCTCCTCCTTCCACTAACATCTTATTTGAAAAAATGGGTTGTTTTCTCTCCTTTGTAGGGCCAGTCCACTACACCGAGCGGGACATACTTTTTCAGGTAAGTGCTTCCTCTTTTTTCCATTTATTATTTTTGTTATTTGCATTGGCCTGCAGCTAGTGCCTTAAGCGCTAGCTATAGTGATGGGCGTAGGAACCCTCTCTTCCCCTCTCACTGTTTCCTTCTTCCCCCTTCTCTTATTCTCCTTTTTCCCCCTTCTCTTTTTTCCCTCTTCTCTTATTCTCTCTTTCCCCCTTCTCTCTTTCCCCCTCATCTCTTTTCCCTTCTCTCTTTCCTTTCCCTCTTATTCTCTATTTCCTTTCCCTCTTATTCTCTTATGCTTATGCTTCTCTCATTCCCCCTTCTCTCTTTCCCCCTTCTCTATTTCCCCATTCTCTCATTCGCATAAGCTCATGCTTATGCTCATGCATGAGCATGAGCTTATGCATAAGCTCCTTCTCTTTTTTCGCATGAGCATAAGCATGAGCTTATGCTTATGCTTATGCTCATAAGCATGAGCTTATGCTCATACATGAGCATGAGCTTATGCTTAAGTTTACGCATAAGCTTATGCTTATGCGTGAGCTTATGCGGAAATAGAGAATGAGAGAAGCTTATGCTTCTCTCATTCTCTATTTCCTCATAAGCTCCTTCTCTTTTTCCGCATAAGCTCCTTCTCTTTTTTCGCATAAGCTCCTTCTTTTTTTCCGCATGAGCATAAGCATGAGCTTATGCTTATGCTTATGCTTACGCATAAGCATAAGCATAAGCTCATGCTTATGCTCATACATGAGCATGAGCTTATGCTTAAGTTTACGCATAAGCTTATGCTTATGCGTGAGCTTATGCGGAAATAGAGAATGAGAGAAGCTTATGCTTCTCTCATTCTCTATTTCCGCATAAGCTCCTTCTCTTTTTTCGCATAAGCTCCTTCTTTTTTTCCGCATGAGCATAAGCATGAGCTTATGCTTATGCTTATGCTTAATAAGCTCATGCTTATGCTCATACATGAGCATGAGCTTATGCTTAAGTTTCCGCATAAGCTCATGCTTATGCATGAGCTTATGCGGAAATAGAGAATGAGAGAAGCATAACTTATGTGGAAATAGAGAATGAGAGAAGCTTATGCTTCTCTCATTCTCTATTTCCGCATAAGCTCCTTCTCTTTTTCCGCATAAGCTCCTTCTCTTTTTTTGCATGAGCATAAGCATGAGCTTATGCTCATGCATGAGCATGAGCTTATGCTTAAGTTTTTGCACAAGCTTATGCTTATGCATGAGCTTATGCAAAAATAGAGAATGAGAGAAGCTTATGCTTCTCTCATTCTCTATTTCCGCATAAGCTCCTTCTCTTTTTCTGCATAAGCTCCTTCTCTTTTTCCACATGAGCATAAGCATGAGCTTATGCTTATGCTTATGCTTAAGCATAAGCATAAGCATAAGCTCATGCTTATGCTCATGCATGAGCATGAGCTTATGCTTAAGTTTTCGCATAAGCTTATGCTTATGCATGAGCTTATGCGGAAATAGAGAATGAGAGAAGCTTATGCTTCTCTCATTCTCTATTTCCGCATAAGCTCCTTCTCTTTTTCCGCATAAGCTCCTTCTTTTTTTCCGCATGAGCATAAGCATGAGCTTATGCTTATGCTTATGCTTATGCATAAGCATAAGCATAAGCATAAGCTCATGCTTATGCTCATGCATGAGCAGCTTATGCTTATGCTTATGCATGAGCATGAGCTTATGCTTAAGCTTCCGCATAAGCTATGCTTATGCATGAGCTTATGCGAAAATAGAGAATGAGGGAAGCTTATGCTTCTCTCATTCTCTATTTCTGCATAAGCTCCTTCTCTTTTTGCGCATAAGCTCCTTCTCTTTTTTCGCATGAGCATAAGCATGAGCTTATGCTTATGCTTATGCTTAAGCATAAGCATAAGCTCATGCTTATGCTCATGCATGAGCATGAGCTTATGCTTAAGTTTCCGCATAAGCTTATGCTTATGCATGAGCTTATGCGGAAATAGAGAATGAGAGAAGCATAACTTATGCAGAAATAGAGAATGAGAGAAGCTTATGCTTCTCTCATTCTCTATTTCTGCATAAGCTCCTTCTGTTTTTTCGCATAAGCTCCTTCTCTTTTTCCGCATGAGCTTATGCTCATGCGTGAGCATGAGCTTATGCTTAAGTTTCCGCATAAGCTTATGCTTATGCTTATGCTCATGCATAAGCATGAGCTTATGCTTAAGTTTTCGCATAAGCTTATGCTTATGCGTGAGCTTATGCAGAAATAGAGAATGAGAGAAGCTTATGCTTCTCTCATTCTCTATTTCCGCATAAGCTCATTCTCTATTTCCGCATAAGCTCCTTCTCTTTTTCCGCATAAGCTCCTTCTCTTTTTCCGCATGAGCATAAGCATGAGCTTATGCTTATGCTCATGCATGAGCATGAGCTTATGCTTAAGTTTCTGCATAAGCTATGCTTATGCATGAGCTTATGCGGAAATAGAGAATGAGAGAAGCATCTCTCATTCTCTATTTCCGCATAAGCTCCTTCTCTTTTTCCGCATAAGCTCCTTCTCTTTTTCCGCACGAGCATAAGCATGATCTTATGCTTATGCTTATGCTTAAGCATAAGCATAAGCATAAGCATAAGCTCATGCTTATGCTCATGCATGAGCTTGAGCTTATGCTTAAGTTTCCGCATAAGCTTGTGCTTATGCATGCTTATGCATGAGCTTATGCGGAAATAGAGAATGAGAGAAGCATAAGCTTCTCTCATTCTCTATTTCCGCATAAGCTCCTTCTCTTTTTCCGCATAAGCTCCTTCTTTTTTTTCGCATGAGCATAAGCATGAGCTCATGCTTATGCTTATGCTTATGCATAAGCATAAGCATAAGCTCATGCTTATGCTCATGCATGAGCATGAGCTTATGCTTAAGTTTCCGCATAAGCTATGCTTATGCATGAGCTTATGCGGAAATAGAGAATGAGAGAAGCTTATTTCCGCATAAGCTCCTTCTCTTTTTTCGCATGAGCATAAGCATGAGCTTATGCTTAAGTTTCCGCATAAGCTTATGCTTATGCATGAGCTTATGCGGAAATAGAGAATGAGAGAAGCATAAGCTTCTCTCATTCTCTATTTCCGCATAAGCTCCTTCTCTTTTTCCGCATAAACTCCTTCTCTTTTTCCGCATGAGCATAAGCATGCTCATGTTCATGCTTATGCTCATGCATGAGCATGAGCTTATGCATAAGTTTCCCCCTTCTCTCTTTCCCCCTTCTCTATTTCCCCCTTCTCTCATTCCCCCTTCTCTCATTCCCCCTTCTCTATTTCACCCTTCTCTCATGAGCTTAAGTTTCCGCATAAGTTTCTGCATAAGTTCATGCTTATGCATGAGCTTATGCAGAAATAGAGAATGAGAGAAGCTTATGCTTATGCTTCTCTCATTCTCTATTTCTGCATGAGCTCCTTCTCTTTTTCCGCATGAGCATAAGCATAAGCATAAGCGGAAATAGAGAATTAGAGAAGCTTATGCGGAAACTCCTTCTCTATTTCCGTATAAGCTCATTCTCTTTTTCCGCATGAGCTTATGCTTAAGTTTCCACATAAGCTCATGCTTATGCATGAGCTTATGCGGAAATAGAGAATGAGAGAAGCTTATGCGGAAACTCATTCTCTATTTCCGCATAAGCTCCTTCTCTTTTTCCGCATGAGCTTCCGCATAAGCTTATGCTTATGCTTATGCTTAAGCATAAGCATAAGCTTATGCTTATGCTCATGCATGAGCATGAGCTTATGCTCAAGTTTTCGCATAAGCTCATGCTTATGCGGAAATAGAGAATGAGAGAAGCATAAGCTCATTCTCTACTTCCGCATAAGCTCCTTCTCTATTTCCGATGCCTATGCTTTCCGCATAAGCATAAGCATAAGCTCATGCTTATGCTCATGCATGAGCATGAGCTTATGCTCAAGTTTCCGCATAAGCTCATGCTTATGCATGAGCTTATGTGGAAATAGAGAATGAGAGAAGCTTATGCGAAAACTCATTCTCTATTTCCGCATAAGCTCCTTCTCTATTTCCGATGCCTATGCTTAAGCATAAGCATAAGCATAAGCTCATGCTTATGCTCATGCATGAGCATGAGCTTATGCTTAAGTTTCCGCATAAGCTCATGCTTATGCGTGAGCTTATGCGGAAATAGAGAATGAGAGAAGCATAAGCTCATTCTCTATTTCCCACCCTATTTCCCCCTTCTCTCATTTCCCCCTTCTCTCCTTCTCTATTTTCCCTCATCTCTTTCCCCTTCTCTATTTCCCCCTTCTCTCATTCTCTATTTCCTCATTCTCATTCTTTTCTTTCCTTTCCATCTTCTTTCCCTCTTTTCTTTCCCTCTTCTTTATTCTTGCCTATGCCTATGCCTATGAGAATGCTTATGTTTGTTTTTTTGTTTTCTGTTTTCGTGTTTGTGTCTATGTTAGACATGGGATCACGTCGCTCATCCGACGAGTACAGACAGCCTCGCAGGAGGAGAGCTCACGATCTATATGCTCCAGAGGACTTTGATTCCTCTCAAGCGACTACCCCGAGGACTACCCCTGGTCCCGCCGACTCCTCTCGGACCTAGCACTACGACTACCCCTGGTCCCCCTCTTCCACGTAGCACTGCGACTACCCCTCAGGGAACTCCTTTGCTAGCCGCGCATGGCTTTGTCGGGAGTCCCGACGAGTTTGTAGCGCAGATGAGCGATGAGGAGGCAGCGAGATTCTTCTCTCTGCTCTCTCAGAGGACCTCTGTAATTCCTTCCCCTACACTGACGGGTGTACGTACTGCCCAGCCATCCCCTCGCTCCCCTTCGACCGCGGGATCATCACCTGCACATGCCTCCCGCAAGGGAAGGAAGAGTAGGATGGGCGGCTCATGTTGTGCTGACTCGGGAGATGTAGACGAGTCAGCACACTCACGCTCCTTTAGGTCTCCACTTGGTCCGGAGACACAGTATCAGTCAGCTCCCTTTCCCTCTCCTACTCCCACTGCTACTCCTCGCTCCGGAAGCGGTCGCGCAGCTTCCACTCCTTCAAACTCTGCTACCGTCAGTCCCCCTTACTCATCAGGGGATCTCTCCTATCAAATCACATCTGCCGGAGAGATAATAGAAGATAAAAAGGGCAAAGCAGTGATGGCCGCAATGAGGAGGTTGATGAGTCATCACTTCAAGAGCGGCATAAATACCGATTGGTAGTATCAAGATGCCCAAAAGAAGCAGGCGGTGATCGATGAGTTAAAACAAAGATACCCTAGTCCGCCAAATGTGGAGTTTAATGACAATTATATGCTCGAGCGCATGGGTTTGGTCCTAAAGCATCATAGATCAACCTTGCGTACTTCTATTACAAAGGGGTTGGCTAAACCCAGCTGGGCAGACAAAGCTAATTGGAAGTACTTCAAGAAGCAACATAGGGACCATCCTGAAATGTTCGAGGGTCAGAGAAGGGCTGCGAAGAGATGGCTGGACGTCGTAGGTACTTCGCACTTTGGTGCAGGCGGACGGTATGCGTTCGAGGCAACCGTGGTGAGTCTACTTCTTCCCATTTAATGTATTGTTCTATTTGTTTTACTTACATATTACATGCACTTTAGCTAACTCTAACTCTCGTAAATTGGATCCATAGCAAGCTGCGATGGGTCGTCTTCCTACGGATGCAGAGACGCGGCGCGCATTTCGGATAGGAACAAAGCCGTGGTTCATTGAGCAAGAGGCAATGGGAGCGATAGTCGATTGGGCTGAGGTGGCTGCTCGCACGGTATAAGTTTACTCTTACTTGTAATCTCACTTTTTAATTTAAGTTCCAATCTAATTTTCGATTTATATGGTTCACTCTTAGGGTCAAAGCTCAAGCGTCCCATCATCGGAGGCGAGCGATCAACAGGGGCAAGGATCGGACGCAGGTGCCAAGGACGAGGGAGAAGACGCAGGTGTCGAGGACCAAGGAACAGGCCAACAAGACGAAGATGATTCGAATTCGGATGAGTAGTGGTAGTAGCATTTTGTATATCTGCTCGTTTGAGCAATTTTGTATCGCCCTTTCGATAGGGTAATTTTGTTACAAACACTGTTGTATATGTCCGACATGTATATGCATTTGTTACTCATAATTTCACAAGAACAATTTTGTATCACCCTGCAAGCAAGGGAAATTTTGTTATAAAAAACTTTCTTTTGTAATTACAAAAAAAAAAAGGATTAGTGGGGCTAAACAGGGCTAAAAGGAAGCCCTATTTAGCCCCACTAACCCTTTTTTTTTACTTCTGTTAATCGTCGCTATATAGCGACATTTACCAGTGTCGCTATATAGCGACGATTAACAGTGTCGCTATATAGTGACGTTTGCATCGTCGCTATATAGCGACGATTGCCAGTGTTGCTATATAACGACGGTTTATAGCGACGCTTCTTTTTTGACGCTTTTAGCGACTTTTATAGTGACGTTTGTGCCCATGAAAAAAAAAATTTAATGTAAAAAGCATCGGTATTTCCGTCGAAAAATGGCCTATGCCTTGTAGTGATCAGACGATGAGCAAGAGAATGTTAAGTTTTGGGTTGCAAAAGTGGTGGACGTGAGCATGGATGACAAGGGAAAAGTTGCAACATTGACAACACTATGGTATGAGTCAAGGGGTAGGAAGGAGAACCATGATAACAATACACTGTATATTGGTTATTTGAAGAAGGAATGGGTTCCAAACCATGAAGCAGTTTCATATCTTTCCATAGAGACAATCATAGTATCTTGGAAATCAAGGACAAAGAAAACAAGGAAGCACATGGGATATGATGTAGAAGAAAAAATAAGAATACCGCTACCCATTATTTCGCACATTATAGAGTGTTTAAAGATGCTCGCTAAGGAGGAAGTAGAAGGAGATAGTGCAAATGAAGAATGCCCATGACAATACCATTCAAGCATCTGAGCAACAAGTGATGATGAATTGGACATTTAAACAAACTAGTTACCTACTTGTACTTAACACATTGGTAAAGGCAGAATTGAGTTATTGAAAAGGCTGCATGTCAGACTCCTTTGTACAAAGACTCATGGAGAGCAATATTTGTTGTAAACTATGACATTGTAAAATTGCAAGCATAGTTATTACTATTTTTGGAGCACATTTAAAGAGTCTTCTATGCCTCTTGTCTATTTGAACCTTTAAATTTTTTGGGACTTCAAGAGTGTTATAGTTCTCTACATCAAATTTTAAGTGCATTCTTTTGGATTAAATTATATTAATAAGTCTTTATTTTGAAAGTGATTTTTCATGGATTTAAATTAATAACTGATGATTTTTTAAAAACATGAATAGGATTGTTAAAAAGAAGAAGTACAAAAGTAGGATTTAAGCAAAGGTTTTGCATTAGGAGTGCACCATTATAGAGACACATTGCGAAATTTATTATGTGGAAATGATAGTGCCAAAAAGTAAACTTTTGATTCTCGAATGATATTTTCATAAAGTATTAAGCTTTTCAATTGGGAAGGATTTTTGGGATTAGACATATGAGTCCAAAATTAATGAAATAAGTGTTTATTACAACATTTGCAAGAACAGGTACATCACTTTTATACAGACATAGGCATTCTTTGGTTTCAGACGAAACGTTTACAATGCCCGGCCTCGAAATGATCGTGGCTCACTTTTGATCAAATTCGAGGCAAGCGATGTTTATAGTGGCAATATACTGTACCGAAGCATGCAACCTCCACAATTTCTTAGAACAAATCGCATGTGTGTTACACCGAGGCCCATCACTCTATCCGACTTTTGTGTTGGGGGACTTTAACATTAATATGGTACGTCAACCGTCTCAAAGGAAGCTACAACTACAAAATCTCATGGAAGAAAATCACCTGCTATTAGTGAACAAAACCTCCACAACAATCTATGGGTCTCAAATTGACTACATTTGGACAAATGCACCTTTGACGAGCAGTTTCTTCGGAACAATGCAAGCGTATTGGTCTGATCATGACCCGTCTACATTGCATATACCAATTCCCGGCGTGGTTGCTAATGTTCAAAGCAAAAATATAGCTCCCAATTACCTTCGAATACTTAGATTTCCTTTTTTTTAAACCAAAAAAACAAAGCAGCGGTTTTACTAGCCTTCAAGCAAAAAACTTTGTACCCTAATCAATTTGATTGGAACTATATAGCCTAATAAGTCTTCCATGTGTCTAGAGACCCGCACAACTCACAAACCGGAACTAGTGCTCCTGTGCATACATGCACTCTTGCTAGCATAGAAATGTGGAGGATGTCTGATTGCCATCTTGATGAAAATTGAAGAGTGATGGGCCAAAATAACCATAGGTAATGTGAGTGGAAAAGGTGCAATAGGAGTAGGGTAAATTGTCTTGAAACTATGAAATAGAATTAGAGAAAGCCAAAATTCATTCTCATGCGGAAATTTTTA
The DNA here is from genome assembly GCF_047967505.1 of Dipteris shenzhenensis. Lineage (NCBI taxonomy): Eukaryota > Viridiplantae > Streptophyta > Polypodiopsida > Gleicheniales > Dipteridaceae > Dipteris > Dipteris shenzhenensis. The sequence goes on along the minus strand of NC_141626.1, from coordinate 20,819,914 downwards.
TGGTGAACAGTATGAGCTTTACAGCTTTCCGGCTTAGCTAACAAGAGAGTGAGGGTTTGCCAAGGGTCTACACTCTAATTAAGCCGGCTAATTTAGACTATAGTAGAAATCCTTATGAGGAAGAAGGCTGAGCGTAGTTTCTTTGTTCCAAGGTATTGGTTCAGAGCCTTGGTAGCGTGCACTCCGAGTTTCCCAATACTTGGCGCCAGCCATAACGTACCCTATTCCCTTCAGAAACGTCGCTACTCCAGGCTTGAGAACAAATTCGTCTTTTTTATGTCCTCCATCAGCCTTACACAAAGCCTTTCGTGTTGCCTGCCGCTTTCCCACACTTCATCTACAGCTTGTTGTAACGTGCAAGAGGAAGCATTTAGCTTTGCCCCTACCGCTGATGTGAGGCATCCTATGTCGCCCCTCAAATACTCTTTCTTGAATGAGAGCAGATGATTCCCTAACCATACTTCTGTAGACGTTGCCTCCAATAGCTGCACAATTAACGGGTTTTTCAGTGTCTCCTCATCAAGCTCCATTCCAAGGGCATACTCCAGCAACATGAACGTAACCAACATTCCGCATGTCTTTAAGCGGTTCGATCTGTCGCCTTCGACTTCAGCTTGTTGATGCCCCGACTTGTCTTTCGCCTCCGCACTGGCCTTAGCGTACACTCTGAAGCTCTCGACCAGTCTATTCTGGAGCTGGGGAGGCATATCGTTGCACATTTTTTTCCATATTTGTAGAAGGGCTTCGAACAACGCAGCACGGCGAGGATCATATTCATCGGGAGGAACTCTCTTTTCCTACGAGATTATGAGCAAACAATGCAAGTACTCGGCAGCAACAACTGCATGAAGTCCTGCACCGTCGATGATATCATCAAATATGTGAACCCAACCAAAAAATTTGGAGACAAGCAGGGCTCGGTCTGTAGGTGCTTCTGAGAAACATAAGCAAGCACTGAGCGGAAACAAACACCGAACCAAGAACTGGCCATGGGCTTCTTCTTCGGAGCGTGCGTTGATGACGGACATCATCCAAGCATCGCACGCATCTCTGATGATCTCGTACTGTGGATGGCATTTCACTGGAAATATAGATTAAAGGGGAGGTAGGCGTACAGTACTACTGGCAGCTATGTGTAGAGGACGGCCCGAAACCGGCCTACGGTCTACATAGGAGCATCGACAGCCTAGTTGCAATCTGGAGCGTTTAAACTTAGATCCTTTGTCATGACGGAAACTGCAATACGCCAGACTAAGAACACATGATTGCCTTATGCATGGCCTTATCATGCAGGAGACGCCACGGCCTCCAAAATAGATCACGCTCTCCTCCATCTTTCGACGCGCGAAAATTTAGCAATAAATTCTACAATTCAAATCCTTCAGTAGATATATAGTCCGCGGTTCTCTCGCCCTCGCTCATACTCACTTTAGCAGGGTCATGTGAACCATGCAGCACTTTAAGTATAAACCACTAAAGAATTTGCGCACCATGTTACGGTCATATTAAAGCGAACATTGACAGCGTTGGAGTGTTTAAACTGATGTCCTTCTTTGTAAGAATTCTGGATAAAGCTGCCGGCATGACTACGGCATCACGCATATCGAACGAGCAGAATTTTAGCGCGCGACCGCTTCCCCTTCAACTAAAGTCATCGCCTACCACAAAATTGACAGCTGCCTCGCATGAATACATGTTTTGATGCGTTAACAGCGGCTTCCAACAAGGAGCGAGGACTTTATAAGATACATGGGAGTCGGGAGGGGCGGTGTGCGCCTGCATTTCGTTTAACATACTATCAATCTGATTCAACGAGAAGTCTGCCAGTGGATACTCCCACGTCTTTCAGCTCGATGTACGGCAAGCAGAAAAGCCATGTCTGCAGGAATAGCATTGGCTAGGCAGGTTTTGGGACTAAAATACAATTAAAAAAACCGTCTTCTGGTTTGACAATTCACAATGCACATGACACTAAACCTGATCCAAAGTCATCATACATGTGCACGTTGGCGAGCCTCAAATCAAGGGCATTGGGATGCTACAAGAACCGGCCTTTGATTCGCCCATCACATGTTCAACAGGATAACACATAAGAGTGTTAGCACATGGACATGTCACATCAACATTTCTTAGACGCATCACACCATTGGCATGCACGTGGATGTCACCATATTCTATAATGAGGACAACTCACTTATATCTTGTTCTTTCAATCACTACATAACTAGATTTGTGCAAGGCATGTAACTACTAACTTAAATTGGAATCTTGGTAATTTATCTATTTTAAAGAAAAAAATTTAAAGCGAACGAGTAAAATGGTAGACATGAGATGCGACACAGGGTCCGTTAGGACCCGATCCTCCCTCCAAATGTTAGGGTTGGTGATTTATTATTGATTTCATGATGTCCATATTTGGAAGCTAAAGTCCAACAAATACATGAATAAAGCGATGCAATAACTGATCCTCATTGAAGTCTATACAATATAATTGTTACATGGACTACAACCATATGAATAAAGGTGTCGTCGTCTGTTGATCTTGCATCCATCTTGGATTTCCTTGCTCCCTCACATTGATAACATGCATTAAAAGAGAGGAGTGTTGTAAGAATTCAGTCCTCAGGTAGGGATGATAGCATGGAGCAGAACGATCTTTTTACTGCAGCATCGATTCCACTGTTTGAGGGGTGCACATTCTCTGTTCTATGTGCCTCCCTTGAGTTACTAAACTTGCAGACCATCTATGGATGGATCAATGCAAGTTTGAATGCATTACTCAAGTAAGCTTTAAAGTCTATTATTTTGCAAACATGGTGAATTATGCTAGTGGGTCAATTACTTGAATACTTTATCTCATTTATAGTCTTCACGTGCAGGCTATTATGTAAAATGCTTCCAAGGGAGAATAAATTACCGACCTCAAAAGATATGGCAAGGCAACATCTGATCTCTCTTGGAGGATTGGATTACAAGTGATCCATGCGTGCGTAAATGATTGCATTATGTTTCGTGGACCACATAAGGAGGCAAGAGAGTGTCCTACCTGTGGAGAGGCAACATATAGAGCAGATCTTAAAACTTTGGATGTGCCTTGTAAGGTTCTGCGACCTTTTTCCATAATCCCTCACATCCAACATATGTTCAAGTGCAAATCCATTGTAGAGCTCATGTCATGGCATTCCTCCCATCGATCAACCGATGGCAAGTGGAGAACTCCTACAGGCACTCCTGCGTGGAAGCATATTGAAGACACATGGCCAAGCTTCAAGGAAGAACCTAGGAACTTGAGACTTGGATTGGGTATGGACAGTGTGAACCCATTTGGTCTCAAAAGCACCTCTTACAGTGTATGGCCAATGATATTGGTGAATTATATTCTTCCACTCTCTATGGCGATTAAGAAAGGACATGTTATGTTATCCCTTCTAATTCCAGGCAAACATAAAGTCAAAAATTTTGATGTTTATCTGGAGCCTTTGATTGATGAGCTAGAGGTACTTTGGAGAGGTATCGAGGTGCATGATGTGAGTAGGCCTCCCTCATCATGAGACTTCAACTGCAAAGCAGTCTTGATGTGGATGATGCATGACTTCCCAGGGTGTGGTGAGTGTTCAGGTAAGCATTTAACTTTTAATTATGAGTAGGCAATCGATGTGGCACCCTAAACCCACCTTACTCTCTTAGTTGCATCTATTGCTCAGGTCTCACTACATCGGGTTACCATGCATGTCCTGTTTGTGGTCCTTCGCTAGTTGCTTCATAGGTAGATGCATTGAACAAGGTCATCTATGAGAATCACCATCGATTTCTCCCACCTGATCATCCTCACAGTCACTCACTGTGGGAGATTGGATGAGAATTTGGGATGGTTCCATGACTCCTCCACCACTTGGCATGAGCCGGTAAGGGTTTGTAACTATTGTGTGCTATATTGAATGGAAATAAAGATTGCACACTAACACCATCTTTTGTTTAGACACTCCATATTTTATCGACTACCATATTGGTCCCACCTCAAGATCAATCACTTGCTTGATCCCATGCATATCTTCAAGAATGTGACGTTTACCATTTGGAAACATTTGAATCGGACACAAGATTCCACAGGCATAAGGGACGATCTATGCACCAAAGGGAGGATGCATGAAGCTTGGCCAAAGAGAGGCCAAATAGGCGTGTCTTTTTACCCCATGCACCATGGAGGTTATCAAAGCTAGAGATGGTGGCGGTGAAGCAAGCTAGCACTACAATTCGTACTCCCATTGGACGCATGAGGTATTTGAAGGGGGCCTTCACAAAGAGCAAGAAAAGAGGTGTAGTGTAATTATATGGCTTGAAATCTCATGATAAGCACAAGATGCTCCAAGTAAATATTTTATTAGCATAATCTCTTTTTCCTTCCAAATTTGTGAGTGTAGAAGCAACTAATCAACCATTCCTCGTGTGTTCATTTCATACTACCTACTAGCATTTCTTGTGGTGCATCGAAGGACATGAAGGATTGTATTTACAAGATGGATGAGCTTGTGAGGTACTTTACAAAATACAAAATGTGAAGCGTATCAATTCTCCATGCAAGGTTTTCATATTGCTAATATGGTGCACTTTTTCCTTTCTAGGTATGTGAGCTCAAAGGAAATAGATCCCACCACACTTGAGCATGCTCGAGTTATGTCAGTGGAGGTGGTTTGTTTAGTGGAGGAGACCTTTCCATGTTCTATTCTCACAAGCTAACTACATCTCATAGTGCATTTGGTGGATGAGATTGCTATATGTGGCACTATACATGCATGATGGTTGTTCTTGCTCGAGCGCTTCATGAAGACCGTTGCAATTATATGGAGGCTGTCTAGCTCCTGCTGTAATAAATCCACAGAGGAATGAGGTAGCGGACTAGCAAGGCTCCTAAATACCTCCATTGAAAATGCCAATTAACCTTCCCTAGAATACGTAGATGGAACCTCTCTATAATTTGCATGCATCGGATGCATGCGTTAATGAAATGCAACTGGCAGTCTCACATAGGTAACAACTGGCAGTTGCAGGTATTAAATCTAATCAATCAACGAATTTCATTTTTTAGTACACGAAATAAACCTGTATTTTCCTTTTTGCCAAAACTGACCCATCGCTAAGTCTACCCCTCAACGCATGCCAAAAAACCCCTCAACTAAAATTTATTCCCCAATAAAACCACCCCTCTTTGCTTATGAACTAACGGATTTTTTTCTAAAGTTGAATTTAAAAACCCCTCCTATAGTGGGTCTCAGCGGTGACTCATGTGTCATGGGGTAGTTGAAGATATGCCGATGGAGTCTCCACTCCCAGCTACTCCTTGTGGGAGCAATGCATAGCACAAGCCATTCGCAAGTGCCACTCAAGCAGCCTCCAGATTGTTGCAATGTGGTTTCATGTGAGGAAGAGGGAAGGGGAAGATGGGAGGGGAGAGGGAGGAGGGAAGGAGGGAGGAGGAAGGGAATAAGGAGAAGGGGAGTGAATGGGGATAGAGTGACAACCACAAAGGCACTACAATGGAAACAAGAGAACACCCAAAACACTCTCTTGGAAAAGAAGAGGGAGCTTGTATTCAAACTTGTGCAAACAACAATGTAGACCAAAGTAAACCATTTGGTTTTTTATACAAGTCACCTTTTGAAGGGAGGGCCAACCCTTTTTTTTTTAACACTCTCCCTCACTTTACAACCATGGGCTTTTGGGCTCATAGGGTGCCAAGGCATATTGCTATTCTTACCGACTCTCCCTACTAGTGGAACTAGCGCTTGTGTTAACCATATTAAAGCGCTTGGGAAAAGCCTACCATTAGGGAGTGATCCTAAATGATTCCCAAATAGCACTTGTGTTAGCCTTGCCACTCCTAGGCTCGGGTGATTTGGGGCTCAAACTCCCTGAGTGCCCTCACACCTTCATCTATTTGGGGTTCAAACCTCATAGATTAGGCTCAAAAGCTAGAGTGACGAGGCTCGGCTTCCGCGAGACACACCATGGCAACCCTGAATGTTGTCGAGAAGCCTTTTCTTTGGAATATTTGGGGGACAAACTCCCTGAGTTTGAGCTGTATTCCTTTCATGGCTATTTTCATTGGCGTCGCTATTTCCTATGGATGTGGAGCTAAAAAGTGCAAGGCACATGCACTCCTCGTGGCAGAGAAGTGTGTATCTCCTTGGACACATATAGCTTGTGCCTGGGACTCCCTGAGTTTGAGGTATACTCCCTCCGTGTGCACATTGCTTGTAATCGCTGATCTTGGTGTATTTGGGTATCAAACTCCCTTGATCTTGTCCAATGAAGTAGATCATTTGGCTTGGTCACCTTTACTTATTGATTACCCTGCATCTAGTAGCTGTACTCTGTGGATGCTAACACCTTCTATTACTGTAATGTTGTTAAATTTTTTCCGAAAGTGGGATTAAAATACCTCTCTTTTTGAATGCACATGGTATAATAAAATTTTTGGAGGTGAACTCCCCGAGTGAATATGAGACAAGATCTCTAGAAGATGGAAAGCCTGGGAAGGTAAGATACCAATGGTAAAAGTCCACAGTGGTATTCTTAATGAAACAACAAAATGGTTGTGTGCATGTGTTGATGTCAAGTTTATACATGGACCGAGGCCTCCGATAGTTTTCCTTGAAGGGTGGGTGCACAATTTTTGGACACGTAAAGGCCATATTGTCACTAGGATGACATTTTAATTGAGGGGTTTTTAAAATACTTCTTGAATGTATGTGATACCTACAGTTTCTTAGTAGTGCACCCTTGAGATCCCACAACTACTTCAGCCCCTACTACAATGAAGACCAAAGTTCTAGAAGACACATTTGATGATGAGGCATCTTCAAGTCTTTAAGATTTAGTAAATCCAAGGTATAGTGTGGAAGAAGCAAAAGTGAGCATCATGAAATTACCTAAAAGCTTCAATGAAGCATACAAAATGGAGTCTCCTCCACAACCAATTCCATCTCAAACTACTCCATTACAAGTGGTAACTATTTACTTTAGTGTAACATATGTGATGGATTTTTCTTCAAGGGTTCAAGACTAAGAAATATATAAGATAGCACGTGCGATCAATGGAAGGGGTTTTATATTTTTGTGGAGTTACAAAAATAATGAACACATAAGGGGTTTAATTCAAAAAGTGAAAATTTCCATACATAGGGATACTTTAATCATCTCAAAATTTAGAGTAGGGGTGTATATAGGTTATAAAAAGCTATAGGTAGGGGGTTTTATTAATACCCCTTGATTGCACATGCTATATGGGGCTTTTGCATCATGGCCCCCCTACATGCGCATCTTAATCATTTAATGTTCTTGTCATAGAAGAGTCAGTATTTGAGCACATAGAGGTAGTATTGGAAACTTTAGGTCCAAATCATGGCATGGAAGCAGTTCCTATACGACTTCAATCCCTACTACGCAAGTGAAGTCCATAGCTCCAAAAGTACTCCCCTAATAGTTGTGTCACTACTATCTTAATGAAGAACACATCTCCAGAAGCAATCCATTTTGCTTCAATTCCTACTACAGAAGTGAAAGTACAGAAGTGAAAGACATAGCTCTAGAAGACACATCTGATGCACCTTCTCCACCACCTTTTATTTGGTTGATATGTGAAGTGAAGGGTATACTGTGAAAAAGATAGAAGAGACCATCAAGAATTTACCCAAAGGTACGAGGTTATAGTCATCACATTGGAGGCTCGAAATGAAGAACTAAATATGCAATCTATACCAGCTACTATTAGAGGCATTGCAAGGTTACTCCACATTCTTCATAGGTGAGTTTATCATTGTAGAGCATGTACATGGTTTTAATCTAAAATGGCTTGTAAGAAAAACACATTCAATATAAATATAACCATATTTCATGTTCTCTTTAAATTTACTTAGATTACATGTCTCATGATGTTCATTTCATGTGCTCTTTTTGAAGTATATCAAATATCTTATGATGCTACTTTTAAATTATATTAATTGTCTCATGATGAGAATATAATAATTAGATCAATCATATCCCTCAGCACTTTGTTCCAAATATTTCACTCCACTTTATTTATAATTATTATGAGAACATAATACTTATGTAGCACTTTATTCCTAATCCTTCACTTGAGAATATCTATAAACTTGTTCTTGCACCCTCATAATTGTGAATGCACTAACTTTCTTGTCTCCTCTGTTTCCGAGTTGAAAAAGCACTTGCCTTAATATAGCTTTGCACTTCATTTCTCATCTCCTCCTCATTGCAAAAGCAATTCATTTCTCACATCCTTCCATTGCAAAAGCACTTCCTTCTCGTACCCTCATCGTTGTGAAAGCACTTCCTTTATTATCTCCTTTGTTAAAGCACTGCTTCCAAATTGCCTTGTATTTATGCTCTTCTTTCTATATTCTTTCTCATCTCATAAGAAACATAGAATGTATCTTTTTGCAATCATATCTCAAGTGGAGAAACATATGACTAGTGTATCTATGTAGAGTGCTGAGCAACAGAGAGTTTGAGGGAGTTCAAGTAGGTATGAAAATCACAAACACAAGATGAGAAATATGAGTTTGCTCTGCGAAAGCTTCAGGTGAAGGAAGAGCTTGAGAAATTAAGAGATTACAAACAAGAATTACCTTCAAGTAGTGAAGAGCTAGCAAATGTTTTGAGTATGATTTTTGTGAGAAGCACTCATTTATGAACATATCCAATAGATGAAGCCGAAATCATTAAAAATTAAAAAAAAGATTTGCAATAAAGAATCTCTAGTTCCTTGCTCCTCTTTAATCAATGTGGAGCAAGTAGAGACACATGTGGCTTCTAATATAGAGAATACCAATTAACATATCTTATTGTAAGTATTGCAACCATTATAAAGTACTTTGAGATTAAGTAGATATGAAACTATCAGTAGTTGCTTCTTTTGCTGAAATATTATCAACTTCTTTTATAATTTTACTTGCAATCTAGAAAAAATCTTTCAAAATTTACTTAAAATTGTTGCTATTTAGAGGAGTGTAAGTTTAAATTTATAAGGTTCTTATTTTTTCCCTATTTGTTATCACTAGAGATAGTGCTTAAGGATCGAGTTGGGGCAAAGTTTTGTGATTATTCCTATTTTTTGGTGGAATTTTCAAAATTCAAAAACTCTACTTTTGGGTGAGTGAGCTTCATAATTGGCTTTATAGCTTTTTGGGCTTCTAAAGCTCCCTAGCTTTTTCCAACAACTATATTAAACTTTGAAGTGCTTCATTCATCCTAGAATAACTTTGAAGTAATTCATTTATCTTTAAGATTTATGGGCTGTCACTGCTTTGAAGGTTCGTGAGCTGTTTGGTGCTTTGAAGGTTCGTGGACTATTCGTGAGACCGAATTCTCTGCTTTGAAGGTTCGTGGCTATCCCTCACTACCCTGAAACTTGTAATGACATTCCTTTGTTCTTATTTTGACCTTCCTACAACTACATTCAAGCAAGTATAGAAGCCTATGAGCTTTTGCGTGTTTGATTTTGGGTAGATGCACACTATGGTGTATGCAAAAAGTACTATTTTTGACAAAAAATGGAGACAACATCCAGTACTAAGTAGTATAGTAGTGTCATGTTGAATGAATAATCCTCTCCCATAGATTGAGGAAACATATGACAAACATGTCAGAATGAAGAAACTCGATGCCCCGCAGAATGAGGATTTTTTGTATTGCCTCTAGAGTCCAGTAGTTCTCTGTGTGCAATATGTATAATCCTCAATAGTTCTCTACATTGCATTAATCATGTATTGATTATTGAATATATAGGTAGAGTTCTTAATGAATTACAGAGAGTTCAATCCGGAGTTTTACATTGTCTTCCACACATTTCTAAATCGTAAGCCATACTATGTTAGAAAAATAAAGGACAGGATACAAGGATGGATTTGTTGCGACTAGTAGTGAATTCCCATTAGGAAAAAAGGGAGCTTAATTTGGGGCCCGGAGACGAATTCACAATTTCTTTATTTTTCTTTTCTCTAAAACACTAAAATATGACATAACTCCACTGATGCACGAAGCAGAATTTGCTACTTTTGACATCACCAACATGTTCGGAGCACAGCCAAAACCCTCGAAATGACAAGACTGTTTGTGGAATTAAAGGTGGGTGATGTTGACAGGACTAATGCATGGGATTGCTGGACCATGAAAAGAACTCAATCAACACATTGCATTTGCAGTTTTAGTCACAAGGATCCTACGCACACCTTGTTTAGAATGTTAACATGCTTTTGTTCATTCTGCATGGATGAGAAATGGGACAACTACACCAATTTATCTCATGCAGGGGTGTGGACCTTATCAAGGCTAGAGGTTATCAATAGTGATAAAGAAATAAGAATAGAGGATGATATAGCATACTCGATGGATAGAGATAAGCTAGTAGATTTTCTTGAGATGGGTGATCATTTTGCAGTGCTTGCCTCCTTTGAAAATGTCAGTGAAGATGACTACTACATGGTGCTATGCAGGTAGCAAGGATGGTTGGGGTAATGTGTTAAATGTTGGAGACAAAGTGGTTTATGGAATATACTATGAAAAACTCCCAATAGGAAGAAGCAGTTATTATCTATGTCATGATGCTTCACTTGCTATAGTGCATGTTGATGTTGTGATGGCTATCAAGTTCTAGATGGTGCAAGTAAAGCACAAGGTTAAAGGCCACAATATAGTGTATCATGTGCTAATGGATGTGCACGAATCAATCTTGGCAAACATCTCATTGTGAGGTCTTCATTTTGACTTTGAATTAGTAGTGTTATGTACAAGGCATCACACTCACATCACATGAATGTATAAAAATGAATTGTAATGCAGAAATTGGTAGTCCTATCTGGCATTGCTGTGCTATGAAATACCACCTTTTTGTAGCAGTTTGTATTGTTCACCTATAAAATGAAAATAGTTCGTTATGATTTTAGTTTACACTACTAAATTAGTGAGCTGTAAGGACGTCAACCAGTCCTTGTCAATATGGCCCTTTCCCCTAAAGGGGACTCGTCAAGGGCCATATTGACAAGGGATATGTTGGAGTCCTTTCAGTATACCATATTTGTATGACCCTACTCAAATATAGTACCACTATAGTTCTTTTGTAGCACTACCAACATAGTACTATGTTAGTACTATGTTTGTACTATTGTTATAGTACCAAGTAGTGATACTAGGGTACTAACTAGTAATACTATTATAGAATTACATTACTATCACATAGTACTAAGCAATACTATTGCAATATTAAGATACAAGATCCCCTCAATGGCAATTCATACAAAGGGATTACATAGCCAGATAACTAATGTACAACCATATGGAGAAAAGCATCCTGCGATTTCTTTGTGGGAGACTCTCATCTTGTCATACAGTCATGTACCTTCTTCTTTGTCAAAATTTTTAGTAGGTGAGCCAGGGGAGAGTCGTCTTGACATTCGGCATCTGCAATCTCAGAAGCAGTATACCCAGTAGCTACAAGACCTATGATGAGGTTGTCAAGCATCTCTGACATTTGTTTGCCACTTGAATTCATGGGGCTCTCAATTGCAGGGCTCTAATTCTTCAAGTTCCCTTCAATAGATGAATCTTGGACCTTAATGGTTGCTAAATCATCTATAGACATAACACCTAGAATTTATAAGCATCGCACAAAAAAGAATTAAATATTTTTTTCTTTTTTAATATGAGCTCATGTATTCGCAACAACAAAGGCAACTTCCATTTAAACACCCCACTTCAGGCATCACAAAAAAAAGAATTAAATATTGGTTTCTTTTGTAATATGAGCTCATGTATTCACAGCAAGCAAGGCAACTTCCATTTAAACACCCCACCAACCACATGTATCAGACAACTATATTTCATGTAGATCAACCAACTGTACCAGCACTATATAACTCTAAAAATGTACAAATATAACACATAAAGGAAGAAAGATACAACAAATATATAAATGGCTGCGAAATCATTTATAGAGATGGTCTGTGGCATTCACAGACATCACACATGGCATCATGATTGTGCTGGATAAGGATTGTATTGAAGATCCATATCAATGAATAGAAGGACATATGCATTATTAAAATGTTTGTTTCTTTTATAATATGAACTCATGTATTCACAACAAAATAAGGCAGCTTCCATTTAAACACCCCAACAACCACCTGTATAGCAGAAAATTATATTCCATGCAAATCAACCAACTGTACCTGCACTAGATAAAAATCTAGAAATTTACAAAGATAACACAAAGGAAAAAAGATATAACAAATATGTATTTTCTTCACCGGCCACCAAGGAGAAGGATACATGTAGGACAATGTCATTGTGCATGTCATCTTCACCACTTCCACCAGTCGGTTCAAAGCAAATATTTGTTATTATTTCCGCAGCCTGCGTGATGTTGCCACTACTTGTCACATCCATCGCCTCCTTACTCAGCTTTCACTTGTCACACTACTTTTTGAATCTATACCGAGGACATCCATCGCTTCCTCACAAAGCTTCTGCTTATCACTGTTTTCTATATCTTCACTATCGACATCCATCACTTCCTCACTCAGATTTTGCTTGTTACTCCTTTCTATGCCTTCAATGAGGACATCCATTGCCTCCTCACTCATGTTTTGCAGGATGTCATCACTTTCATCATTGTCATTGTCTACTATGCAATTAGACAAAGAAAAAAGCCACATAAAAATAGCTATACAAAAAACTCATAATAATACTGTCTAACAATAAAAATAAAAAACCTTATAACTCACCATTTTCAAATTTTCTTTTGTACACTCATCGCACAACATATCTTTTTTTGTGTTCTAGATCTTGCTTAACCACAATAGCCATACCTTCATCCTCTATAATAGCTACCTCCCCTTCTGCAACCGTTGTTTGCTTTCTCACTCTCTATAGGAGTGCATCCTTGCTATCCTCTTCGTCCTCCCCTTTGGCACCATCTTCCATGGGGTTATCTTCCATGAGAATTTTTCCCAGGACCTCATTTTTGTGTAGCACATGAAGCATGTGCTGATTCGTGCTAGGCACACAATCGTTTGGAGACTCTTTTCTAGTGCAAGGAGTTTTAAAATTTTCATTTTCAATATTCTTAAACTTCTTTGAGTATTCTATTTCAGAGCCCGGGCCACCTACAAAACCGTCGTCATATAGCACAAGACAATAAATATTATGTGAATTTGTGTATCATTACAATCTTTATATCACTACTATGTTTGTAGTAATATAAGAGGGTACTATCTTGGTGCTAATAGTGGTACTACTTAGTAGTGTAATAGTACTATATATGTTTGTAGTTATGCAATAGAGTGCTATGTGCTATCTCAGTATTGAGATAATAGTTTGTAGTACTATAATATAGTAATATCTTTGTACTGTAATAAAAGCCCTATATCAGTATTGTAAAAAAGCGCTATTTTAGAGTACTAATATATTAGTACTATAAGAGAGACACGTGTCTTAGTAATGTAAGAGAGTACTATAGCAGTACCTAGAAGTCCTGTAACAAAGTACTATATTAGTAGTATTAGTAGAACTACTTACTGTAATAGAGTACTATGGCTTAGTACTATAAGCTAGTACTATTTTGCTATATTAGTACTTTAAGAGAGTACTCTATCTCATTACTATAACTTAGCATTGTTGTGCTATATTAGTATTGTAAGATAATACTTGTTATTTCTGTGCCAACATGCACTTAGGAAGAACATAATGTGTGTGTAGAGTAGCGGCAAAGCTCTACTTGTACTTGCATAAGGCCTTCATTACCTCAACCATGATGATATACGTTCCTTTTACACATGCATGCACTATGTTCGCTTACCACACTTAAGCCTACGTCTCTCACTGGAACATGACTCGAGGTCCTAAGCTACATGTATACTACAAACAACAACCCCGATATATCTATAGGTGACAAAAAGCCTCGGAACCCTGCATACTGAGAATACCCTACTCTTCCCCTGGAAGCCGTAAGAAAGAGCCAACATTTGGCGCCGCTGCTGGAGAGATTAGCATCTCAAGTAACGAGTAAACATATGCAAGTATGTGTAAAAAACAAACTACTTTGAACTTTCATGAACATATCACTCAAGAGCTAGGAGAGCTAAAATTTTTCCAACTCCAGTTTAAAAAAAGAAAAATCCTAGTTGAAACTCTTCGTTATCGGTTTAGGAAAATGCATGTTTTCTGGAAAAACAGCACCTTAAGGAATAAATTAGACCATGTGATGGTTGTCAGAGTGTAGAGCTTGAAATTTTGAACATTTCTCCTTTTTACAGAGGATTACCAAAAAGCGAGCAGAGAAAAGCGAGCAGCCCCAAATAAGTGAGAAAGATTAAATAGGTTGATTAAATAGGTTTCAAGCGAGCGAGAACCTCATCCAACATCTTATTCCTCTCAATATCATTGGAACAATTGATGTGATCATAAGCAAATTAAACATATTCCAACAATGAAGGCATGCCTAAAACTCACAATTAACTTCTCTTTCATCCCCATACTATCACATTTGAGTCGTTGTGGAGAGGTAGAGACACAACAATACATAAAATTTGCGATAAAAAAAGCAAAGACTACTCAGATTGAACATCCACACAGCAAGATAATGATAGATCACAAGGTAGAATATATGATTGAAAATATGTAAACATGATCATGTGCTACATATACATATCATGTCTTTTATGCTTGCAAAAGATCGTCCATACATTTGATCCAAAAAAATGGAAACAGAACCAACTATGTCAAAAGAAAAAAAACACATTTTCATCATAAGGATTAATTTTTCTTAGTGAAAATACCTATGTAATCTGGACAATACCATGCTTTAAAAAACTTAGGGAGCTAAAAAAGGATTTTAGCCCTCCATACTTCTATTATGACCAATGTCTGAATGATAGTTCTATCGGAACTAGAAATGAATGCATCTAAACCACTATGTTGATTGCTCATCCAGTATCCTGTAGACTATGATGTTAAACTTAATACGTGACCACAAACTCAAGCATAAGAGGAGCATGATTCAAGTGAAACTCAAGTGAAATAATTGGCAAAGACACTCTGTAACTAGTATCCTGCTACATCTAATGGAGAATATGCACCAGGTGTTAACAAGCTTCTATTTCCACCCCTAAAGCAAACTCGTATCCTGTAGTATGAAAAACTTTAAGGAAAACATTGCACTTAATGCATCAATGAAGCCAGTGACCACTCATCAGGCACAATCGAACAACCATCAAGGAAAGTCTAGTCAAGCAAGTTGAAGCAAAAAACCAAATATCTATTCGGATCTATGCCGTGGTGTATCCGCCAACCATGAGTAGCAAAAGAACCTATGAAAAAAGCAAAATAGGGATTATGCCACTCTACCATGATCACTTCCATGCCACAAATAAGGGAATACATCGTCGTTTTAGGGTACTTTTAGGGTTCATTCCCAACCACTAAAAAGAGAGCCAATGCTATCTATTTGTATTCATAAAATCTTTATGAACATTATCATGTTCAATATAAGGATAGGAGCCAGCTCAATGGGTAGTCTTAAACAAATATAAATACTATTCGAACTTTCACCTTATACAAAAGCTTTTTTTAAAACACAAAGTAAAACTTGATTATACATATAGATGGGAATCAGGTCACCATTGTATGTATTTAGTAATTAAGTTGGAAATATTCCCTAGAAAAGGGTCATAGCTCAATCAACATAGTATCCATATTATATATTTAAAATTTACAAGATCTCATTCATATCATTAGAATGTTTTCATCACTTGTCATAAGTACTAACCTCAATTGGCATTATGTATTTGGGTCAGAATAGTTTTTAGTATAGGATATAATGGAGCAATACATTTATGTAATATCTAGTGATCATAGTTTCTAATATAGGATAAAATGGAGCATAGAGTAATGTTGTCATTCAAAAATGATAATATACCTTCTTTGACCATATACAAGTATCATGCATTCATAAAAAAAGTTAGTCATAAACTCAGGGGGGTCACTATGTGTAAACCCTCTATATCATGTGCGTTCAAGGCCTATATTTAAAGTCCCTTATCTGTAAAAGAATTCATTAATAAAATGTACCCCTTTTCTATACAAATCTATAAATTTTTCCAAAACTATTTTAAATAGTCCCTTATGTATATTTATTTCTGTAAATTTTAGAAATAAAAAAAATCCTTCTGTTGAACTCACGTGATAGGGTTACATATGATGAGTGACCCCCCCGAGGTCATAAACTACAATATAATGTGCCCATAATGCATGTATATTAAATGTTCACATGTTAGAATGTGAGAAAGGGAATAATTTAACTATGAAATCAAGGATCAATGTAGGAAATGGTCTTCTATGCACACATGTATGCTAAGGGTCCATCTAATACAATATTGGAAATTGATGTGAGTATAAGTGTTATTACCGGAAAAGAAATCAAGATTAGAGGCTAGAGGCTAAGCATGGCGACGCTCGAGGGCCATAGAGGAAAGTAGAACGTGAGGGCGAAACATTATCATGGGAGGGGAAAAGGAAATAGAAGGGGAGGGAATGAAGAGGGAGACTATGACACAAGGGAAAAGGGAGAGGGGGAAGAGAAGCATGTACACGATGGGAGGAGGAATGTAAAGATGGAGACATCAAGGGAAGAGGACCATGCTTTATTTGAAAGGAAGGGAAGGGGGAAATCAAAGTACTAGCTAGGTGGCTTTACAGGAATGAGCGTGTCTCATCAAGGAATAGCCCCGTCCTTTTATAGCCAAGAGAGGGGCTCTCTCCCAATAAATGCATCCTCCCACATGTATGGTGTGTGTGGAAAAGTCTTCCATGTGGGCTAGGCAGTTATGCACTCTCAATTGTGTGCGACAACCCTTTGCCTCATTTTTCCACAAAAATCAAGCCCCATATCTCAAGTCTATGATGATACTCCCTTGGTCTCTCCCAATTTTATAATATGTTCAAACCTCTAGGAGGACAAGTGGAGGGTTGGCACAAGGAATCTTGCCACCTCATCCTACTTTCCCCATTATTTAACTTGTATCCTTGAACTATCTATACCTCCCCCCTAGGTAGGGAATGCACACACACTCATATTTATGCCTTTTTCCTTAGACAAATTTATCCATGACAGTTCCCCCCCTTAGGTAGGGAATGCACAGCATTTCCATGCCTGGGTCCATCACACACAAAGAAGGGGTTGAGGTAACGCTTGTTGATCACCTTCTTGCCATATGGTTCATGTAGCTCTTGAACTTGTACAGACCCATTGCTATGTTCCTTGATGACCTTGTATGGACCGGTCCATAGTGGCCGAAACTTCTTATCCATTTGGTGGTCCAATCTGTTATCAAAGCATAGCACAACATCCCCCTCAGCAAAATGTCTTTCCCATCCCTTGCGAATCTTAGCATCCAAGCAGGCCTTTTATCGATTCTTTTGGATCTCTGTTTGATGTAGGGCAAGGCATCGGGTTTCATCTAGCTTCTCGAGTTGCACCAATCGGGCTTCTACATGTTCAGCTTCTGTCATCCTCTGTTCTTGTGCCAATCTCAAAGCTAGAATCTCTATCTCTAGTGGTAAAACGGCCTCAGTACCATATACCAACTCAAAAGGAGTGTGACATGTAGATGTTTTATGAGTGATGTTGTAAGCCCATATGTCTTCTGTGACTCTCTGATCCCACTAGCTCCTATTTCCTGTGGCCATTTTTCCCATGGTTTTACAAAGGAGGCCATTGGTCCGCTTTGTTTGACCCATGGATGCTGGATAATAGATGCTAGAAGTGTGATGATCAATACCCATGTGATCCATGAGTAACTCCACTGCCTCATTTAAGAATGGACTCCCATGGTTAGAGACAATTTTCATGGGTGTCCCAAACCTTGTGTAGATATGTTCGAATATGAAATTTGAAACTGCCTTACCATTTGCAGTGGGGAGGGCGATAGCTTCAGCCCACTTAGTGACATACTGAGTGGCTACCAAAAGATACTTCTTTTTGCGGGCGGTCATGGGCAAGGGTCTGACAAAATCTATTCCCCACTTCTAAAACGGATGGATGCACATCACTGGGTGATGTTGCCCAAGATGAAATCCTTCCTACCAAAGAATTGGCATGGTTCACAGGTTTTGCAATACAAAGTGACATCCTTGAACAAGGTCGGCCAATAGTATCCAGCATGTAAAATCTTCTTAGCTGTATAGTCACTGGCATAGTAGCCTCCACAAAATCCATCATGATAATGCTTCAATACCTTAGGCACTTCATCTGCATCAATGGCCCATCTTAGTACCCCATCCATGCCTTAACGGTACAATACCCCATCAAGGAGGGTGTAGTGCCTACTATCTCTATGGATCTTCTTTCTCTCATAGCTAGTACTTTCTGGAGGAAAGGAGAAAGTAGTCAGAAACCTATAGACACCACCATACCATGGATCCCCAACTTCAATGGCCACTAAAAGGGTTACATCGAGGCACTCCTCTAAATCAATCAAAGCATTGTTCAAGTTGGAACAACCCCCTTTTACAATTTTGAAAGAAAAATCATATTCTTGTAGAACTGCCAACCATTTGACCAACCGGCCCGGATTAGAAAAAAAGGGAGCTCATTTTGGGGCCTTTTAGAAGAGAGAGAATATAGGCTCTCAACCAATCAGGAGTGGGCCAACGTAATGTTGAAAATTCAACAAAAGAAGAAAAAGAAATAGTACTATATGTTCGTAGAAGCATGTCACATTAATGAGCTGATCTAATTTGAATCTTTAAAAAATTTATTTTCTGTGTAGAATTTGGTGATTCTGACACTGTAGACGCGTCCAGAACGGCCAAAACCCCAAGAACGAAATTGGAAATGCTGGAATCGGACATCTGGAGGCCCAAAAACGGCCAAAAAAGGCCGAAAAGTGAGATTTGCAGAAAAACGCACACGATTTGGTACCTTTCAAGATTTTGAAAAATACCAAATCGCGTTTTTCTGCAAATCTCACTTTTCGGCCTTTTGATATTGAAAGGTACCGAATCGCGTTTTTCTGCAAATCTCACTTTTCGGCCTTTTTTGGCCGTTTCCGGGCCTCCGGATGTCCGATTCCATTGAAATCTTGAAAGGTACCAAATCGCGTTTTTCTGCAAATCTCACTTTTCGGCCTTTTTTGGCCATTTTCAGGCCTCCGGATGTCCGATTCCAGCGTTTCGAGTGCCGTTATTGAGGTTTTGGGCCGTTTTGAACGCGTCTATAGTGTCAGAATCACCAAATTATGCACAGAAAAGTGTTGCTCTTATATGAACATTGAATGTAAAGCATGTGAAAGAATATATTTATTCCTTTTCACACTGACATTTCTCACGTAAGTATCCATACTTTCTTGCTTTTATAGAGAGAGAAAAGAGAAAATAGTGAATTTCTTACAGAGCCCCAAAATGAGCTCCCTTTTTTCCTAATATGATGGGATTTGGTGATTGAAGAACCTGCTTTGCAAGACCAGTGCTAGTGAGTATAATGAAGGACTTTCCAGCCACATAATGCTTAAATTTCTCAATGCAAAACACCTTGAAAGACAAGGCATGCTTGTCAGCCTCTGAATAGCATCGCTCAGTGTCGAGCAATTGTTGACAAGCAAATCGAACGGGATACATGAACTGATCCTCCCCTTGCTGGAGAAGAATACCTGCCAGAGTGTGCTCACCAAACCCAGGATTGATATAGAAAGTCTTTGACCAATCTGGATTGCGTAGAATGGGTTTTGAAGCTAGAGCATTCTTGATTTGTGCAAACCCATGATCACAATCCTCATCCCAAGAGAAATCAACCCCATCTTTTAATAGCATAGTCATGGGTCATGTCAAAATAGCATATGATCAATGAAGTAGCGATAGTATCCTACTAGATTGACAAATGAGTGTACCTGACATTTGGTTATTGGTGGGGAGAGCTTGAGGATGGCTTATACCTTCTCGGGGTTAGGCTTGATGCCCTTGGATAAGACAATATGTCCCACTAACCTCCCTTGAGTGGCTCCAATTGTGCATTTCTCTGAGTTGTGACTGCCATTCTTATCATTGACCCTTTGAAAGGCCAGTTGACCTAACCTTCATGACGTGCTCCTTAGGTGACGAGAATATACAAAAATCATCTAAAAAAACCTCCAAGAAATCCCCCAAATAAGGAGCAAACACCATCTGCATAAATCTTTGAAAGGTAGCAGGAGCATTGGTGAGGCCAAATGGCATTACTTTGAATGCAAATGTGCCCCAGGGTGTGGCAAATGTGGTTTTAAGCACATCTTCGACAATTTTGATTTGATTAAACCCAGAGTAACCATCACAGAAAGTATACATCTCATGACCACTTACCTTCTCAAGAATGAGGTCTTGAAAGGGAAGAGGATGATGGTCCCTCTTGGTGGCTGCATTGAGTTTCTTATAGTCGATGCAGATTCACCACTTATTATTTTTCTTTGGGGTGACTACCACTAGTGAAAGCCGTTCAGTATTGTGAACCGAAACAATAAACCCAACTTCTACAAGCTTCTGCAACTCCGAGCACAAAGCATCGGTCTAAAGGGGCCCTAGTCTCCGATACTTCTTAGCCACAGGCTTCGCATCAGGCTTCAGCTCTATCTTGTGCTCTATGGCAGTCACATGGTGAAGGTGGTGGTAGCTAGTTGCAAAGAGGTCAGGGAAATCTTTGAACATTTCTAGAAACTCGTCTTTCTCAATTGGAGTGAGTTTGGGGAAAGCATAGATTCAAGCTGTTAAGGACTAGTTGTTACCTTTTCTATAGGTGGCGGGGTTGGAGACACCCCCATCATGTAAACTTCTTCCTCTAAGAATTCCTCCCCCCGGTCTGATTCTTCCATTGATTCAGACACCGAGGATGAGAGAGTATCACTGTCTTGCTCCTCTTCTTCTACTAGTTCTGTGGCACTGGGTTGCACCGGGATCTTCTCCTTAGAAGCACTCCTTAGAAGCACCAAAAGACATGTGCTGTCTTCCAATAGCTGACTACATCACTTTTTCTCAACCATGGTCTCCCGAGTATGGTTGGGTAACTCCTGCCTGTATTTTCAATGTCCAATACATAGAAATTGACGGTGGTGGTACCCATTGATAGTGATGGGCAAATCTCAATGACTCCCAGGGTGGCGAGTCGTCGACCATTTGCTACCTTGATTTGAGTGGAGGAACACCTTGTACATTTCAAGTTCAATTTATTCATGATTCGGGGCACCATGATATTACATGTAGCTCCCCCATCAACACACACATTTTTGACATGGCAATCATCTATGATGACATCGACTGTATGTGGGTGCTGATCAATTTTTTCAGAGATAGAAGATACCTCTCTTACCTTTCCCTTTTTCTTATTCCTCCTTGTTGAGAGCCCTTGCTTTAGCTCACGTCTCACCTTAGGGCTTAATGCTATTAGTTGAGGGAGCATGATGAGCAAGTTCTTGAACGACTGAATAGTCTTCTTGCCCTGAGCTGATGGGAAAATCCGAGGGCAACCACTTACTCCTATGGGATCTTTTAGTCTTCTCTGTTGATGGGTCTGCCATTTCAGCATCTGAGGGCTCTGAGAAGGAGATCTTCTTCCTGGGGCGGTCCGGTCCATGGTTTGGAGAGGGGTCCGAGGTGGTACAACTTCTTTTCCCAAGGTCAAGGATCTCTACGTCAGAATCCTCAGTGCCTGATTCACTTAGATGATTCACCCTTGGAATATTGGGACATTCCGTGCAATAATGACCCTTCTAGTGGCACTCATAGCATACAACATTAGCACGGTCTCTTGGAGGGTGGTTGGCTTCATTTCTTCAAGCCAAAGATCATTCAGGGCCTTGGCTAAGTCATTGACTCCAGGTTCTATTGCAGGTGGGGCCTCTTTAGCTGGAGGGGCCGAGGGAGTAGAAAGGAGGGGGGCTCGTGGGCGAGGTTGGGAAAATCTTCGAGGTGGAGGGTGGGAATATACACCTTGTTGAGGGTAAGCATCTAAGGGAGGACCATACATTTGAGGTGGAGGCGATGGATACATCCCTGATGAGGGGTAGGGGTATGCCCCTAAGTTAGACCCCCCAGGTTGTTGCAAGAATTGAGGGGGTTGCGGAGGGACAATCATCTTCTTTGAAGTAGGGTCAGCAGACTGAACTTTATCAAACTTTTGAGCAATCTCATGTGCTATCACCATGGTTTCTAGATTCTCCCATTTAAGCTTGAGGCAGAATTCATCTTCTTTGAAGTAGGGTTAGACTGAACTTTATCAAACTTTTGAGCAATCTCATGTGCTAGCACCATGGTTTCTAGATTCTCCCATTTAAGCTTGAGGCAGAATTCATCATTTGCTCCTATTACAAGGTAGCCCAACACATGCTGAGTCATTCCAGCTCAAAATCCGGCATTATCATCTTGCGTGGCAATTAAACGGTCCAGGAGCACGGCCGCTCGATCCACATATCGATGCATCGTCTCACCTTCTGACTGCTTCAAGTTTGCCACCTGCAGGTACACATTCTCCGGCTCCTCTTCTTTGCTAAAATACTCAATCATCACTGCTGTCAACCTTGGCCAGCTTTGGCGAATGTCTTCGGCCTGCTTCTCATACCACACGTGAGCCAAACCCTCTAGAAATGTGGGAAGAACCAACAGCCATCTGTCTTTAGTAAGAAAGTTGAGAGAAACACAACGGTGCTTGAAGGCCACAAGATACTCATTTGGATTTCTTCCACCCATCCACAAAACACGGGAATGTCAGCCATGCTTGGAATGTTCACACACTAGTTGAGAATCTCCTTGCACTTCAAGTTGCTTGATGTGATGTTCTTGTGCCTTTTGTAGGCCAAAAATGAGCACCGAGTACTCAGCTTGATTGCAAGTACTTGTAGGTGCAGACTTGCTGTAACAATACTCCTCACCACCCAGTGAAGTGAGCTTCAAACCCACGCTAGCAGCCTTGGTCGAAGGTTTGTAAGCTCCATCAAATTGAAGGATCCAAGATGTCATTACACCAAGACTAAAATTCGGACATCCCAAGTTTCTTGGTAGTCCAGGATAGGTAGAAGAAGAGAGTGGGGAGAATTCAACACTTGAGCCAAACGTTCAGCACCAAATAAACTTGCAATCCTTTGTTGATAGTTTATCTTTAGACCAAAAAGAATTACAAGTTGAAGCTGGAAATGAGGCACAAAAGGTTGATTAGGTACAAATGGATTCCTTGGTCGAAACATTACCAACCATAGCCAAGGCCTAGAAACCTTTGTAGTGAGATTGAGAATAAACCATTCAAGACGAGCTTATCCACAGGAATTAACAAGCAGATGCACCAAATCTCCCCCCAAACTTGGGGAGCATCCCACCCTTCGATGAAGGACACCATTTTAATTACCTCTGAAGCAGCAAGTAGTTCGATCAATGCACAATGAGTAGAATTAAAATCAAAGTTTTCCCAATGTATCACTAGTTCTTCACCATGAATCATCCATGGTGTATCATCCCACCCGTCATCTCCTTGAACAATGCACTAGACAATCAGCTGTTGAAGGTAGACATGAAGATCAAGGAAGAGATATTGTGCATTGGTAGCTGTAAGGCATGGAGGACTAGGCACCAAATCCTTAAACGCGTCGAGAAGTGATATAAATATCCACCCTCCTCATGTGGCGTGCATCCGTGAAGTGGACTTGGAAAAGTTTTGAATCGGTGATCTAGTAAGAGATGTGAATAGAGCACATGAAATGAAGTTCTTTTTCTTTCTACAGCAAGAGTAAACTCCCCATGGTTAGAGAGTTACAGTTCCCGAGATTTCAATATATAAATAAAAATCATTAGATTTTCATCACTTCCAACTTGTTGGCCCAATGATAAGTCTCCCTTTTGTGAAGGGGGAGGTCTTGGGTTCAAATCCTACTCTTTAATAAAAAGAGAGGAGAGGAGAGGAGAAGGAGACGAGAAAGAGAAGAAGAAGAAGAGAGGAGTGAGGGGGGCGTAGGATCTCCTGTTATAGTTTTGCAGAAACTCAAAAAAACTATCCACGACCACAAGATATAGAAGCCCAGAACATAGGAACCATGAGCAGGAAGTAGGCAGATTGAAAGTGTAGAAGCAAGGAGGTTTTGCAACCATAGAGATAGGGAAGGCACACAGTTTAGAGGCACAAAAGAAGAGAACTATGCACGGAAGAGGCCGCAGTGCCACACCCAGTTGTAGGAGTAACAGATTTAATACCACTAGCTATGGATATTTCGATCCCAGTAGCCACACCATTTCTATAAGCCGAAAAAGAAATTAGGATTAGAGGCTAGAGGCTAAGCATGGTGACTCTCGAGGGCCATATAGAAAAGTAGAATGTGAGGGTGAAACGTTATCATGGGAGGGGAAAAGGAAATAGAAGGGGAGGGAATGAAGAGGGAGACTATGACACAAGGGGAAGAGAAGCATGTACACGATGGGAAGAGGAATGTAAAGATGGAGACATCAAGGGAAGAGGACCATGCTTTATTTAAAAGGAAGGGAAGGGGGAAATCAAAGTACTAGCTAGGTGGCTTTACAAGAATGAGTGTGTCTCATCAAGGAATAGCCCCCTCCTTTTATAGCCAAGAGAGGGGCTCTCTCCCAATAAATGCATCCTCCCACATGGTATGTGTGGAAAAGTCTCCCATGTGGGCTAGGCGGTTACGCACTCTCAATTGTGTGTGACAACCCTTTGCCTCATTTTTCCACAAAAATCAAGCCCCATATCTCAAGTCTATGATACTCCCTTGGTCTCTCCCAATTTTATAATATGTTCAAACCTCTAGGAGGACAAGTGGAGGGTTGGCACAAGGAATCTTACCACCTCATCCTACTTTCCCCATTATTTAACTTGCATCCTTGGACTATTTATACCTCCCCCACATGGGCCTATCCTATATGGAGGGAATAACCCAATATAATATCCATCTCCACCTATTTTATATTACTTCTCCCATGGACTTTGAGCCATATCTCACTAAATGCAGCCTAGGTGGAGGGGTGGCACATGGAGGAGCCATGCCACCTTACATTTTATAATATTACTACCATGGATTATGTACAACACACCTTATGGGTCCTCTTACATGGAAGGGTGGCACATGGTCATGCCCTGCCACCTCAACCCTAGGCCTTATGCATACCATATTTTATTATACTATTGCCACACATACAAACACACACTCATATTTATGCCTTTTTCCTTAGACAAATTTATCCATAATAGTGTATGCATCCATCGGTGATTTTTATGAGTGTATGCATCCCTTTGTGATGTATATTGTTGTACTAATCCATGCTGCTTTACGGCTTGAGTTGTTTGTAGCGTAATTAATCACAACAATGTTGTATTTTTTAAAAGAAAAATGCCATAAAAATTTCATGCTACAAAACACACACAAAAAAATGTCATTTCTAGCATTAATCCAAGCATTTCTTGCAAGCAATCTCCATCCCTCCCTTTCCTGCTTACCCTTTTGGCCACCTCCACCCTCCAATACTTTCCCAATTCCTAGAGCCCAAGCAACAAGCTTCCGTATGTTGCTATGGCAAAAGGCCTTAATAGATGTGAACATGGTCCCATGGCCAAAACATTTGTTGATTTGCTAGTGAAAGAAAGATGTTTGTTGTTTCATATACATCAAAACCACAAACAAAAGCCAATTTATAGATGTTGCGTTAGGAAGATTCATTGGAGTAAATTAAATTGCAGTATTGATATATGCAATAGGATTGTTATAGAGCTTTGACATCCATCATATAAATGTGTGTTCAAAAACAAAATTAAACTTGCAACAACTGTCAGTTTATATGTTGATAAATTGCACTATTGACATATGCAATAGGATTATGGTAGAGCTTTGACATCCATCATATAAATGTGGTGTTCAAAAACACCGTTCCATCACAATAGAGCTCGTGAAACTCTCCATCACAATAGAGCTCATGAAACTCAGAGACATGGTCTTGATAAAAACCTTTTTTTTAATTTCTTTCTCGTGCTAAATATAATCAAAGCCATTGACACTAGCCAAATTTGCAACTAAATTTTGCATCACATCGTTTAACATAATCATTAACAATTCCATACTAGTATTCATACTCACAAAGTAGCTCATCTCCGAAGGAGATATCCTTTATGGTTTGCACAGTAATGTAGCCATGGGCACTCAAATCTCCTTGTGACTTTTGAGCCCAAGGTGGTAGCTTAGGGATGTATACAAATATAACATTTGTTCTTTCTTTATAATACATTGAGCTATTTATATATCCAGCAATGTTTCCATACAATACATCTCCCACAATACATTTCACATCTGTCAATGGCTCAATGAATGGATCTTCAAACATTCCATAAGTCTTCATCCTTGGGAAAAACTTGAGGAGAGATCTCCAAGTATCATAATCATACTTTGGACCATTATATACCATCAAATCTTGTTTCTTCTTGATGCTCGTATGTACAAAAAGACCATATCCTGCCCCAGGTATTGTTGATTTCTTTACTTCATAATGGATGCCATTCATTTCAAACACGTGCTCAATGGGTATGGGCAATTCATGTTTCCATAAACCATTGGATGCAGGATCAAAATTTGTAATAAGATAGCTCTTCAACTTTTTAGGACAATCTGCAACACCTATCATATGTTTAAAATCAAAGAATCATTCTTTTAGTGGAGGAATACAAACTCACATCACAAAGCACAAAGCATTTTTGCCACAAGGTACTAACTCAATGTCTATTAATTCTTTCACAAAACAAATTGAAACACATAATGTTTTGCAAATCGAATCTAACCAAATAGTGTCCAAATATAAATCAAAACGTAGGTACAAATGTTTTAGCTGAGCATTTGTGTCTGTAACTCTAATTAACAAGATCACCCAGATTCACTAAGGGTTATCTATGCAATAAAATTGAATCAAGTTGGCTAAGAATGCCCTTGCAGCATCAGCAGTGATTCCCCTTTCCTTGCATCCAAGAACCATAGCAAAGCGTTTTGCCTCACTATCTTTCAACGGCCCCATTTTGGCAATTTTTCCTAGCATGCATTCTTCCTCTTCATTCAATGTAACATGTTGAGCATGCACCATACTTCTTGTAGTATGACAAGTCCCTCTCACTCTAGTTTTGGTTATAGGTGAAGCAATACCTTTCTCTGTGTCTTTTTTTGAACTACGAGTAGACATATGAGATTCGACATTCATCCTTTCGAGCACTTCTTTGTTTTTTTCTTTGAATTCAAGGATCACTGGTTGAAAATAATAGAACATATCATGCCCTTCGATAATCGGAGCTTGACCAAATCTGTTAGAAGAGATGGCACTGCGCACATCTACTACTACATCATCTAGCATCTGTAGGTATGGCAATAACTCATGAAGCAAAATAGAATCACCACAATCTATATCAAATTTTGTAGAGAAAATGCAATTTTCTGCTGGATTAACACAACCCGTGTAAGGCGAAACGTCAATGAACACTGTTCTTGCTGGTTTGCATTCCTCTTTGAAACAACACCACACTCTCATTAATGGTTTAAACTCCGCTTCCACATTCATCCTATCTGGTCGAATGATTCTACTCTTTGTATGCTTATGGCATGCCATCGCACCCCAAACCATGAAGAAATGTAACTTTCTGTTAACATGATGCTCCAAAGTGTCCAGCATGTGTTGCACCATGCCCTTTTCTCCTCCAGTGGACCAAATGCCAACATGGCAGTGATCGAGCAACCATTGTAGAAACTCTAAACACCCAGGATGGAGAACAAGCCAATGCTTCCCATTGTGCAAGCTCACATGTTTGTTTGACTTCGAAAAACAACGCTCGAGCAATAACCCTTTCAAATCTATTACCACTGCTAGTCTTATTTTTGTTATCACCTCTTTTGACATTATTTCTGAGGGTGACATTATGTCTTCTCCTTTATCTTCTAAGATTTCTTCTTGTACCTTGGCTTCATACAATGACATTGCATCTTCTCCTTTACCTTCTAAGCTTGCATTCACATTTGTCAATGGAACATTAACTCCAGACATTGCATCCTCAACATTTTCAATCAACCATGTTGAGCTTGGAACTTGCATGCTAATGTTCAAATTAGGCACATAATGAATCATTGGATCAGGTGTCACATATATAGGCAATGCTTCTAGCGATGTGAAATTGAGATGGCCAAGATCTGTTGATAAACAAGGAAATGAAATTCATAAGTAGAAACAAACTGAAGATTGAGTTGGAAAACCAAATTGTCAAACTTTAGGTTGTGTGCTCCTCGGGGGGGTCACTCATCATATGTAACCCTATCACGTGAGTTCAACAGAAGGATATTTTTTATTTCTAAAATTTACAGAAATAAATATACATAAGGGACTATTTTAAATAGCTTTGGAAAAAATTTACAGATTTGTATAGAAAAGGGGTACATTTTATCAATGAAACATTTTACAGATAAGGGATTTTAAATATAGGCCTTGAACGCACGTGATATTGAGGGTTTATACATAGTGACCCCCCTGAGGTGTGCTCTCAATGAAATTTGTTTGAGTGAAAGCAGTCATGTTTTTCTTTTTCAAAACAAAATTGGATTACTAAAAAAAAGAAAGCATATGCATAGTATACCCCTAAAGTTATTGAATCTATACCCTTTCAAGTTATTTTAATCCCCAAAACTACATATCCTTACAATGCCAAAAACCTTTGCATAATAGATAGAGTGGAGTCCAACATTGTCTAGCATTGCCCAAGTGTTCCCACTAAGAAAAGATTTGGCCAAGCGGCCAAAACATAATTGAGCATTCATATGAAGTGAATAAGGATAGAAACAACAATTTACACTAATTCATTCATCACGAAACATATTCAAGAATACATATGTTCATGTTTGAATTATGGCAATGAGATAGAAGAAATTTCCAAGTAATATTAAAAGATCCTTGGAACAAAATTAATACATCATATGGAGAATATAGCAAGATAACATATGGAAAACATGAACACCATATAAAAGGACAATTTCAAGGACCTGTTGCTTCCTCTTCTGTTTCCCAAAACTTTGAAGCGTGTTTTTGTAAATGCTCACGCTGCTCTTCATTGAAGGTTTGAAGCTCTTTTTGTCCTAGTATGGTATCAATTTCTTTATCCCCTCCACCTTCAGTTATATCATCTTCTTTTGGTACCCCCTCTATTGCCAATATTGGTTCTTGCAAGCCAGCCCATTGTCGAATTTCATGATTACTGTAAGCATACGTGCAACAAATACTTTCCACCTTTGCTAACTCCTCATAAGTCTCAACAACTAAAACAACATGCCTCTTACAAGAAAGAGACTCTATTGCAGCAAGCCCCTCAGAGAACAAGTCCAATACATACTCATCTTCTCGACAGAAACCCATGATCATGTCTTTCATGATACTTGAATGTTTTCTTTTCAAGGACAATTCAATGTCAAATTCATCATCATCATCCTCGTCATCATCATCCTCATCACCTGATTCTTCTCCACCACTTGATTTTTCAGATTTTTCATCTGCAACATATATTGATGGCTTACATTGTGCATTGGTATAGCGCTCAATATCGTTGAAATGCTTTTCCTTGCTTACCAGTACACAGGCAATTAAGCCATCCATAGATCCAGTGACAAATATATCTGCAGTTGCAAAATTAAGGCAACCAAAGTGTATTTTATATTGTCCGCATGTCTTATTTAATGCATTCTTCAAACATGATACATGATCCATGGTCAAGAACACTACAAGAAGGAATTGCACTGGGGGAGAAGCGATTGTCATCAAGCTTTTCAACAAACACTCAAAGCGATCCTCGTTCCAATTTCTACTTCTGCTTGGTCCATACATTATGTCCAAAAAAGCAACCCCTATTGCCATTGGCTCTTGGTACACATTATGTATAAATTCCATTCCCTCCATGTTTGAACCGACTGTGTAGAACCTCCAAGGCCGGGTGGAATTCGGTCCATGACTTGAACCTTCACTTTGTTCCATAATCCACCTTAGATACCCCTTTGCAGCATCAGGCAATGGTGGAGTTTCCTTGCCCTGTTGAAGCTTCAGTTTTAACCATGAATCAGAGCAACCACGAATCCGATGATACAATTCTGGAGTAATTTTAAAATGTAATCTACACTCATCCCAATTTTTTAACATTAAAGAAGGCCGTTCTGCCGATATAAACATATAAAGTTCTTCTTGTAGTGCAGCATCTCTCTTGATCTGCATAGCTCGTCCTTCAATATCAAGAATCATGGCATCAGTCTTTGTTTTAGTTATGACTACTCTACCTTCCTTAATGTCATTTTGAATTTGACCAATTTGATCATCACTCAATCCACGCAAGCATCTAAACATTGAGACTGTGGGTTGCCTACGACATTTTCCATCTTGTGAATATTTGCCTGCAATGTAATCCTCAAGGATGGAGATCCAACCATCATAAATGGCATCGCTTGTAATTATCATATGTACATCCTTCGTGGCAAAGCTATTGCCCAATGTTACCTTGCCAGTGTCAATGAAAGCCTACAAGATATATGAATCCATTAGAATGCAATAATTAAGAAAACATTCTTGTAAAAAATGATTCATAATTAAAATATGTACTTACATCCCAATTCTCACGATCTGGATGTCCTTTTACAAGCCCTTGTTGTGCTTTCTTGGGTTTGTTAAAGAGAATCCATTGTCCCCTCACCTGCTTAAGTATATCAATGTATGGAGATTGTCTCAAGATATTTTGAGACTCTAGGTTTGCCATCTTTGATATCTCCACACAAAAGCGTGCGGGACAATTCACTACAATCCTCGCCTGACGGGTGCGGTAGTAGTTCTTTCTTTGGGCCATGCTATTATCATCATTAGATGTGAATATTTTAGCAGCATATAGTGAATGTTGTCCAGATAGTATCCAATAGTGGCACTTGGTTAAATCCTTTTTATCTACCCTTTCTAGGGGTTGCTTTGTTTCAGGATTGAAAGGCATTAAATCTACTACAGCAGCAGGAGGCCTAGAGTTATAGCCGAAGTCTGCAGCAAGCTTCTCCACATGCTCTTTGTTCAACGCTCTATATACATAGCTTGGAGGAGCTTTTTGACATCTTGCAACTGGAATTGGAAATGTTGCATGCAACCCGAATGGGTAGAATTTTTCATATTCCACCAAGCCTGATGGTTTCTTTTGCCCTTTTTTTCCTATGACCTTTCCACTTGGCTCCAATTCACTACCACTGCTTCTTTCCACAACTGCTAGCATACCCTCTGGAGGTGTTCCTTCCTCTGGTACATCAATTATAGTGAGCTTTCCTTTCTTTGCCCCTTCTCCACTACCACCTGGTGCTTGAACCATAGTCAACTTTCCTTTCCTTGTTCCTTCCCCACTATCTTCCCCACTCTTGCGCTTCTTTAATGTTGCTGAAACTTTGCGATATGATTCAATGATTGTTGTCACTGTGTTAATTTCATTTTCATCAATTGATTCCACAGTTATCTAGCCTCTTGAGTGCATGTTGTCATCTACATCAGACTTCATACGAGATGCTTCATAATCACTAGGATCCAAGAGAAATTTCTTATTTTGATTTATAATGATTAACAATCCAATATCTCCCTCTTTTCCAACCACATCTTCTGTGATTTGATGTACCGATCCAACACAAGTGTATGTACTTTTGTTAGGTAACAAAACAAATAAGTGAACTCGTGTCAACTGTGCTCCCTCAATACTGTATATGTCAAAGTACCATGGTATGCTTTTTTCTCCAAATCCACTTACAACTTTCTCAACCTTCTTCACATTTGTGTCTTTCCTGTAAAAAATCCAAGCAATATACAAACTATCATCTTTATAATCTTTAATGTTAGACAAAACACATTATCAATAAACATATCTAAAATAGAATCGAGAATTAACAGCAAACATAGTGGTAGATTTGAGAAAGCACCAAGGTCTAGGGAGATTTCTTATGGGCTTCTTTTAGAGCACTGGAAAGGGAGGTTTGGACGTGTGGAAAAATCTTAAGGGCTTCTTTCAAAGCACCAAAGTTTGGGGAGATTAGCCTTGTGGCCAGATCTTGTGGGCTTCTTTCAAAGCACTAGGTCTGGAGAGATTTGGTCGTGCAGCCAGATCTTGCTAGCTTCTTTCAAATCGGTCAAATCTTTCTAGCTTCTTTTAAATCACTAGGTCTAAGAAGATTTGGCCGTGTGGCCAAATCTTGCTAGCTTCTTTCAAATCGGTCAAATCTTTCTAGCTTCTTTTAAATCACCTGGTCTAAGGAGATTTGGTCATGTGGCCAAATCTTGCTAGCTTCTTTTAATCACGAGGGTTTATGGAGATTTGGCCGTGCAGCCAAATCTTTTCAAAGCAGCAGGGTTTGGGGAGATTTGGCCATGTAGCCAAATCTTTTCAAAGCACTAAGGTTTGGGGAGATTTGACTGTGCGGCCAAATGCTATATTCTTTCTAATTAGGAGGGTCTAGGGAGATTTGGCCATGCGGCCAAATCTTTTGAAAGCAGCAAGGTTTGGGGAGTTTTGGCTGTGGTGCCAAATCTTCCTAGCTTGTTTCTAATCACGAGTGTCTAGGGAGATTTGGCCGTGTGGCCAAATCTTTTTAAAGCAGCAAGGTTTAGGGAGATTTAGCTGTGGTGCCAAATCTTCCTAGCTTCTTTCAAATCACCAAGGTCTAGGGAGATTTGGCTGTGTGGCCAAATCTTTTTAAAGTAGCAAGGTTTAGGGACATTTAGTTGTGGTGCCAAATCGTCCTAGCTTGTTTCTAATCACGAGTGTCTAGGGAGATTTGGTCATGTGGCCAAATCTTTTTAAAGCAGCAAGGTTTAGGGATATTTAGCTGTGGTGCCAAATCTTCCTAGCATCTTTCAAATCACCAAGGTCTAAGGAGATTTGGCCGTGTGGCCAAATCTTTTTAAAGCAGCAAGGTTTAGGGAGATTTAGCTATGGTGCCAAATCTTCCTAGCTTCTTTCAAATCACCAAGGTCTAGGGAGATTTGGCCGTGTGGCCAAATCTTTTTAAAGCAGCAAGGTTTAGGGAGATTTAGCTGTGGTGCCAAATCTTCCTAGCTTCTTTCAAATCACCAAGATCTAGGGAGATTTGGCCGTGTGGCCAAATCTTTTTAAAGCAGCAAGGTTTAGGGAGATTTAGCCGTGGTGCCAAATCTTCCTAGCTTCTTTCAAATCACCAAGGTCTAGGGAGATTTGGCCGTGTGGCCAAATCTTTTTAAAGTAGCAAGGTTTAGGGAGAATTAGCTGTGGTGCTAAATCTTCCTAGCTTGTTTCTAATCATCACGAGTGTCTAGGGAGATTTGGCCGTGTGGCCAAATCTTTTTAAAGCAAGCAAGGTTTAGGGAGATTTAGCTGTGGTGCCAAATCTTCCTAGCTTCTTTCAAATCACCAAGGTCTAGGCTACATATGTTTACTTGCTACTTGAGATGCTAGTCTCCCTGACAACGATGCCAAATGTTTGCTCTTTCTCTACTACTTTCGTAGGAAGAGCTGGGTTCTCTCAGTATGCAGGGTTCCAAGGCTTTTTGTCACCTACAGGTCTATTGGGGTTGTTGGTTGTAGTATATGTGTAGCTTAGGACCTCGAGTCGTGTTCTGATGAGAGACATAGCTTAAGTGTGGTAAGAAACAAAGTGCATGCATGTGTAAAAGGAACGTGTATCATCATGATTGAGGTAATGAAGGCTTTCGCCTTCATTGGGGGTTGTAGGGTTTAGGAGGAGTTTAAAGGTTAGAAGGAGGTTCCAGGGTTAGAAGGAGGTTCCAGGGTTCAGAAGGAGGTTCCAAGGTTAGAAGGAGGTTCCAAGGTTTAGAAGGTGTTCCAGGGTTTAGAAGGAGGTTCTAGGGTTTAGAAGGAGTCTAGGGTTAGAAGGAGGTTCCAGGTTTTAGAAGGGGGTTCCAAGGTTAGAAGGAGGTTCCAGGGCTCAGAAGGAGCTTCCAGGGTTTAGAAGGAGGTTCTAGGGTTTAGAGTAGAGTACGTGGTGGAGAACTCATCTCCCTTGTAGATCATGGAGTTTAAGGGATGAGGAACAAAGGGTTTAGGGGGAGCATAGGAGTGGGAGAGAAAGAAGGTGTAAGAGCATGGGGGAAAGAAGAGAGAGGAGGGAGGAGGAGGAGGGAGGAGGAGGAGAGAGGAGGAGGAGGAGGCGGAGGAGGGAGAAGGAGGAGGAGGAGGGAGGAGGACGAGGGAGGAGGAGAGGGAGAGGATGGGTTGCAAGGTTGGAGGAGAGGGGAGGAGGAGTTGCAATGTTAGGACATGCTTTTGGACATGCAGTGCAAGGAAGCATGGACACTTGAGACAAATGCTTGGAATACCAAAGTAGACTCAACACAATGCCCCAAAGAGTGTGGGCTTCATTCCATTACGGGGTATTTATACAAATTGGAGAGCTTCTCTCTCTGCATGTAGGAATTGTAACACAAAGTTGTAACACAAAGTTGAAGTCATATGTAGAAGTTGTAACACAAAGTTGTAACACATTTTTTTTACATGTAGAAGTTTTAACACAAAGTTGTATCACAAAATTGTAACACAAAGTTGTAACACATTCTCTTTCTACATGTAGAAGCTGTATGTAGAAGTTGTAACACAAAGTTATAACACAAAGTTGTATCACAAAGTTGTAACACAAAGTTGTATCACACTCTTTCTACATAAGTTCATGTTGGCATAGAGTCAACAAAGGTGTCGGTTTTATCTAGCTTCTCAAGTTGCACCAACCGAGCCTTTACATGTTTATCTTCTATCATCCTCTATTCTTGTGCCAATCTCAAAGCTGAAATCTCTATCTCTAGTGGTAAAACAGCCTCAGTACCGTACACCAACTCAAAAGGAGTGTGACTTGTAGACATTTTATGAGTGATGTTTAAGCCCATATGGCTTCTATGACCTTCTGATCCCACTGGCTCTTGTTCCCTGTAGCCATTTTTCCCATGGTTTTACAAGGAGGCCATTGGTCCACTCCATTTGACCCATGGATTCTAGATAATAGATGCTAGAAGTGCGATGATCAATACCCATTCGATCCATGAGAATGGACTCCCATTGTCAGATACTATTTCCATGGGTGTCCCAAACCTTGTGCACATACGTTCAAATATGAAATTTGAATTTGCCTTACCATTTGCTGCGGGGAGGGTGATAACTTCAACCCACTTAGTGATATACTGAGTGGCTACCAAAAGATGCTTCTTTTTGCGGGTAGTCATGGCCACTGATAAAATCTATTCCCCACTTCTAAAATGGATGGGTGGAAATCACTGGGTAATGTTGCCCAGGATGCAAATCCTTCCTACCAAAGAATTGGCATGGTTCGCAAGTTTTGCAAGGCATAGTGACATCCTTGGTCGGCCAATAGCAACCAGCATGTAAAATCTTCTTAGCTGTATAGTCACTGGCATAGTGGCCTCCACAAAATCCATCATGATAATGCTTCAACACCTTAGGTACTTCATCTGCATCAATGGCTTGTCTTAGTACCCCATCCATGCCTTGACGGTACAACACCCCATCAAAGAGGGTGTAGCGCCTACTATCTTTGCAGATCTTCTTTCTCTCATATCTAGTACTTTCTGGAGGAAAGGAGAAAGCAGTCAAAAACCTATAGATACCTCCATACCATGGATCCCCAACTTCTATGGCCAAGGCACTCCTCTAAATGAATCAAAGCATTCTTCAAGTTGGAACAACCTCCTTTTACAATTTTGAAAGAAAAATCATATTCTTGTAAAACTGCCAACCATTTGGCCAATCGGCCCATGGGATTTGGTGATTGAAGAACCTGCTTTGCAAGACCAGTGCTAGTGAGTATAATGAAAGACTTTCCAGCTGGGTAATGCTTAAATTTCTCAATGCAGAACACCAAAGGCAAGGCATGCTTGTCAGCCTCTGAGTAGCGTCGTTTGGTGTCGAGCAATTGTCGAGAAGCAAATCGAATGGGACACATGAACCAATCCTCCCCTTGCTAGAGAAAAATACTTGCCAGAGTGTGCTCACCAAACCTAGGATTGATATAGAAAGTCTTTGACCAATCTGGATTGCATAGAATAGGTTCTGAAGCCAGAGCATTCTTGAAATGTGCAAACCCATGATCACAATCCTCATTCCAAGAGAAATCAACCCCATCTTTCAATAGGATAGTCATGGGTCATGTCAAAGCAACATATTGATCAATGAAGTGGCGATAGTATCCTACTAGATTGACAAATGAGCATACCTGATGTGTGGTTGTTGGCGAGGAGAGCTTGAGGATAGCTTCTACCTTCTCGGGGTCAGGCTTGACACCCTTGGATGAGACAATATGTCCTAGTAACCTCCCTTGAGTGGCTCCAATGGTGCATTTCTCAGGGTTGAGACTGCCATTTGCATCATTGACCCTTTGGAAGGCCAACCTAACCTTCATGACATGCTCCTTATGTGATGAGAATATACAGAAATCATCTAAAAACACCCCTAAGGAATCCCCCAAATAAGGAGCAAACACCATCTGCATAAATCTTTGAAAGGTAGCACGAGCATTGGTGAGGCCAAATGGCATTACTTTGAATGCAAATGTCCCCCAGGGTGTGGCAAATGTGGTTTTAAGCACATCTTCTTTGGCAATTTTGATTTGATAAAACCTGGAGTGAAATCTTTGAAAGGTAGCAAGAGCATTAGCGAGCCCAAATGGCATTACTTTAAATGCAAATGTCCCCCAAGGTGTGGCAAATGTGGTTTTAAGCACATCTTCTTCGGCAATTCTAATTTGATAAAAGCCGGAGTAACCATCACAAAAGGTATACATCTCATGTCAACCACTTACCTTTTAAAAAATGAGGTCTTGAAAGGGAAGAGGATGATGGTCCCTCTTGGTGACTATTGAGTTTCTTATAGTTGATGCAGGCCCACCACTTGTTGTTTTTCTTTGGGGTGACTACCACTAGTGAAACCCATTCAGTATTGTGAACCCAACAATAAACCTAGCTTCTACAAGTTTTTACAACTCTGAGCACAAAGCATCGGTCTGTAGGGGCCCTAATCTCGATACTTTCGAGCCATAGGCTTCACATTAGGCTTCAGCTCAATCTTGTGCTCTATGGCAGTCACATGGCGAAGGTGGTGGTAGCTAGTTGCAAAGAGGTCACTGGGGAAATCTTTGAACATTTCTAGGAACTTGTCTTTCTCACTTGGAGTGAGGTCTGGGGAAAGCATAGATTCAAGCTATTGAGGACTAGCTGTTACCTTTTCTGTAGGTGGTGAGGTCCGAGACACCCCCATCATGTAAACTTCCTCTTTTGAGATCTCCTCCCCCCGTCTGATCCTTCCATTGATTCAGACATCGAGGAGGAGAGACTATCACTATCTTACTCCTCTTCTTCCTCTGGTTCCGTGGCACTTGGTTGCATCAAATCTTCTCCTTAGAAGCACCAAAAGACATGTGTTCTGTCTTCCAATAGCTGATTGCATCACTCTTTCTCAATCATGGTCTCCCGAGTATGGGTGGGTAACTCCTGCCTATATCTTTAATGTCCACTACATAGAAATTGATGGTGGTGGTCAACCCATTGACAATGATGGGCAAATCCTCAATGACTCCCAGGGTGGCGAGTTGTCGACCATCTACTACCTTGATTCGAGTGGAGGAATGCCTTGTGCATTTCAAATTCAATTTCTTCATGATTCGGGGCACCATGATATTACATGCAGCTCCCCCATCCACACACACTTTTGACATGACAATTATCTATGATGACATCTATTGTATGTGGGTGTCGATCAATTTCTTCAGAGATAAAAGAGACCTCTTGTACCTTTCCCTTTTTCTTGCTCCTCCTTATTGAGAGCCCTTGCTATAGCTCACGTCTCACCTAAGGGCTTAATGCTATTAGTTGAGGGAGCGTGATGCTCAAAAACCGATGAGCAAGGTTCTGAACAACCGAATAGTCCTCTTGCCCCGAGCCGATGGGAAAATCCGAGGGCAACCACTTACTCCTATGAGATCTTTTAGTTTTCTTTGTTGGTGGGTCTGCCATCTCAGCATTTGAGGGCTCTGAGAAGGATAACTTCTTCCTAGGGCAGCCCGATCCATAGATTAGAGAGGGATCCGAGGTGATATGACTTTTTTTCCCAAGGTCAAGGATCTCTACATCAGAATCCTTAGTGCCTGATTCACTTAGAAGATTCACCCTTGGAATATTGGGACATTTTGTGCGATAATGACCCTTTTGGTGGCACTTGTAGCACACAACATTGGCACATTCTCTGAACAGGTGATTGGATTGATTTCTAATGCCCACCATCTCAAGACGAAGATCATTTAGGGCCTTGGCTAGGTCATTGAATCCGGGTTCTTTAACAAGAGGGGCTGGGGGAGTAAGAAGGAGGGGGGCTCGTGGGCGACGATGGGGAAATCTTCTAGGTAGAGGTTGAGGATATACTCCTTGTTGAGGGTAAGCATCTAAGGGAGGACCATACATTTGAGGTGGAGGCGGTGGATACATCCCTAATGAGGGGTGGGAATATGCCCCTGAGTTAGACCCCCCAGGTTGTTGTTGCAAGAATTGAGGGGGTTGCGTAGGGACAATCGTCTTCTTATTTGTAGAACACTTGGGATATCATCATTCCTTCCCTTCAGCCAGTAAGAGGTACCTAATACTTTTGTAGAACACTTGAACCATCCTTACTATTTGTAGAACACTCGAGATATCATCACCTCTTAATACAAAACCATTCTTACGATTTGTATAACACTTGAGATATCAGCACCTCTTAATATAAGACCATTCTTAGTATTTGTAGATCACTTTAGATATCACCACCTCTTAATACAAGACCATTCTTACTATTTGAGAGATTAATGGATTGAAGGTTTGAAGCTCATAGGAGACGAAGGAAGAGAAAGTCAGTTTCAACATCAGGACAATAAAACTAATCGGAATATTTTGACTTATGTATTATACCTTTTTGAAGACTATGAATTCAAGTCAGTTTATACATTAGGATGATAAAACTAATTAGAATATTTTGGCTTATGTATTGTATATTTTTGAAGACTATGAACTTTAATGAGAGGCATGCACACTACTTAGTAAATACACTAGTACTACTACTAGCCTATGACTATTAAGCCTAGTAGCACCAGTGTGATTTTGAGCCTTGTATCAGCCTTTCGATAATTTTGTTTCATCATCAGTGCAATAGAAATTATTCCTTCTATCAGAATAATCTTGCCAAATTTATTCAAAATGATGATTTTGTAGTCTACAGCCACTATCCTCTAACTCTCAAAAATATATTTTAAAATGTGAGCACCCATTTATCTTGTATGATCAACCCTGGACTATGCTACGATAGGACATTACTAGAACAAAAAAATATGAATTGATATGGCGATGTTCGGTGTGAAATATCCAAATTAAGTATTTAATAAGAAAGAAAACAATCAAAATCAATAGGCTATTCAATGGCTAAAATCTGCACAGAAATTATAATGTGCCTCCCAACTCTTATGCATTCCAGCTCCTCATGTTTGACAAGAATGCAAACAATAATGAAATCACATGATCTTTAGTTTCAAAGCAAGCAAAGCACCAAAAATAAATGCAAATGTATTGGATGAGGAATAAATAGGTATAGATATAGATAGAGCTATATATATGCATTCATAGATATAATGATGATTAAAGTTGGACGGTCATAATAATATTATGTATACTATCATTGGGATTAGGACTACTATTGGTAATATTGTATGTAGTAGTAGGAGAACTACCATTAAGGAACACTCTAATAAAAGTACTAATGGTAGTGACAAAACTACCACTAGTAGTTCGGTAATTACCCCTAACATCTACAACAAATATTTGATGGGTAGCTAGTATTAAGTCAAAAGGCCCCAATTGTGCTATAATAATGGACCAAAAAAGGGAGTGCTATAGCATCACCTAAGGGTCACTTTTTATCCATGAAAGAAACAAGTCAGTGCAACCTAGGTCATACAGATCTAGGTCATGTGGAGTGGTTCGTGTCTCTTTCCTTGATAAAAAAGCTACACTACCTTTGATAGTAACTATAAAGATTGTTGCCATAGAGCCGTAGAGTAGCCCCTAGGTTGCACCATCACTTATTGCTTTTGAGCCATTAAGTTTGATCCACTGATTTTATGTAGAATTATTATAGTATATGTTCACATGTCCTTAATAGGATCTTGATATAATCCCTTCCATAGTAAGTACCTTTACTATAAGTTTCACATATCCTTAACAAACCACTAGGCTTCAACACAGATTCATTCTTATGTTTCAAGCATCAAACTCAAACACCCTTGTAAAAGGGATAATGTATTAAAGCTACATTCAATCCATCAAATCTTTTGAATGATAGTTCTATTGAAAATTCATGTATCATCAATAGGATTTCATCCATTATATGTTCATTTGTCTTCAATAGTATGTCTAAAAATTCATGTATCTTCAATATTATTTCTCTCATGTGTTCCAATATCTTCAAAGGAATACCTTTATTTATGTCCAAACTTGAGCATTGATTTGTATTTATCAAACACAATTTCACTTCACCTATTCTTTAGAAAGAAATTTTTTTGCCAAAAGTGGGCCAAATGTAAGGTCTTCCCACAATTTTTTAAGAATGAAAATTTTGGCCTTCATTGGCAAGTCTATGGAATGAGGGTAAGGCCAAATTCTAGTACGTTGCATTAGGTCTTGATTAATGCTTCTTTAGGCTTGAATATTTAATGCATTAACTTCACGACTATTATTTATGCTTGAACTTGTAATGTATCCCTTCCCAAAATCAATGCTACCTAGCAACTCTCCTGGCATTTTCACTGCCTTGCATTTGAGTTAGCTATGATGAAGAATGTTGCCTGCCTTTGGAACCTCTTAGAGTTACCGTCAACATGATCTAATTTCATGTACCCCAAAACTTGAAACTTGGAGATTCCTTTTACATTTCTTTGCAATGGGGGTCTTGATTTTGGTGGGGTATGCCAAAAATTGATCAACAACATTATTTGATGCATATAGTTTTAGTAGTTTTAGTACACATACATACATACATATGTGTGTGTGTGTGTATACATACATGGATGCATGCATGCATGCATACATACATACATACATACATACATATTGATGCATATAGTTTTACTAGATGGGAAAATAGACCCCACTCCGATTTTTGTGGAAAGACCCAACTAGACAAATAGAGCAAGTCCAAGGGGTCGCTAGGGACACCCCTCGGCAAATGGAGATGCCTGGTATGCAATTTTAGCACCAATTTTGGGATGTAAGCTGCATAGTCATGTCCAAAAAAAGTTGTGTCAATTCTTGCATTAAATGTAGGGTGGTGAATATATCCTATTCCATCATGGAGCTGGAGAAGATGGAGGCAAAAAATTGAACCTCTAAAAAGACTTCTTTTACTAGTCTATGGGGATCGGCTCTTACTAGTGTTGAGAGTGGATAAGCAGCTACCGTTGGTGTGATATGGGAATCTCCCAGTCTGCAATTTTAGCACCAATTTTGGGATGTAAACTGCATAGTCAGGTCCAAAAAAAGTTATGTCAATTCTTGCATTAAATGTAGGGTGATGAATATATCCTATTTCATCATGGGGCCTGCAGAAGATGGAGGGAAAAAATTAAACCTCCAAAAAGACTTCTTTTACTGGTCTATGGGGCCCAGCTCTTACTAGCATTGAGAGTGGATAAGACAGCTACCGCTAGTGTACAAGTGCTTGTTCTTATTCTCATGAGACAATAAAATGCACGACATAGGCAACCAATGGGGTCTTACTTTTGATGTTTGTATGTATGTACATACATACATACATATATATATATATGTGTATATATATATATATATATATATATATGTATATATATGTATATATGTATGTATGTATGTATGTATGTATGTATATGTTGATGCATATATGTATATATTGATGCATACAATTTTGATATATGGAGAAAATGGACATGAAAACCATATAAATTGGCTCTTGTCATTCGATTTGATATATGACATGATCCCATTTGGATTTGTAAGTCCAAAGATATGGGGTATACATACATACATACATACATATATACATACATACATACATATATACATATGTATATATATATATATATATATATATATATATATATACATATGTATATATGTATGTATGTATGTATATATGTATGTATGTATGTATGTATGTATGTATATGTTGATGCATATATGTATATATTGATGCATACAATTTTTAAATATGGAGAAAATGGACATGAAAACCATCTAAATTGGCTCTTGTCGTTCGATTTGATATATGGCATGATCCCATTTGGATTTGTAAGTCCAAAGATATAAGGTCCTACTTTTAGGGCCTGAATGCCTAAAATAGGCAGCATACCTATTTCATGCATTTAGGCCTCAAAAGTAGGACTCCATTGGCAACACAATGGGGTCCTAGTTTTAAGGCCTAAATGCATGAAATAGACAGTGCATTAATGCACTGCCTATTTCAAGCATTCAAGCCCTAAAAGTAGTACCCTATCTTTG
Organism: Dipteris shenzhenensis; assembly: GCF_047967505.1. Classification (NCBI taxonomy): domain Eukaryota; kingdom Viridiplantae; phylum Streptophyta; class Polypodiopsida; order Gleicheniales; family Dipteridaceae; genus Dipteris; species Dipteris shenzhenensis. Next base: position 20,777,269 of record NC_141626.1, on the reverse strand, counting down.
GACTTGCATATCCAAATGGGGTCATGTCATATATCAAAATCGAATGGCAAGATCCAATTTAGATGGTTTTCATGTCCATTTTCTCGATCAACTAAAACTATATTCATCAAATAATGTTGTTGATCAATTTTTGGCATACCCCCCCAAAATCAAGACCCCCATTGCAAAGAAAGATAAAGAACACAAGTGCTTATTCTTATGCTCATGAGACAAATAAATGTATCCCACTTGGTGATCTAATCACCTCAATGCCCAAGAAATAACGCAGCTCTCCCAAATCCTTCATCTCAAACTTCTGCTTCAATAGCATTTTCACATGAAGGATATCTTCATCACTATCACCTATGATGATCAAATCATCAACATAAATGACAAGCAACATAATATCTTTCTCTGTTTTTCTCACATAAAGTGAGAAATGTGCCTTGGAAATCTGAAAGCCAATAGTGACAAGATACTATCCTATCTTGTCAGACCATGCTCTAGGTGGTTGCTTCAAGCCATACAAGGCTTTCTTCAACCTACAAACAAACTCAGGATGAACAGCATGAACATAACTTGGTGGCTGCTCCATAAAGACCTCTTCTTGCAAATCACCATGCAAGAAGGCATTCTTTACATCCATCTGATGTAAAAACCATCCCTTTGATGCAGCCATAGCAATGACTGCTCTTATGGTTGCCATCCTTGCAACCAGACTGAATGTTTCTTCATAATCAATGCGATATGTCTGTGCATACCCCTTGACAACTAATCTTGCCTTGTATCTATTCATAGAACCATATGCATTGTGCTTCACCTTATAAACCCACTTATAGCCAATTGCATTCTTGTCTTTAGGCAAAGGCACCAATTTCCATGTAGCATTTACTTCCAAGACATCCATTTCTTCATCCATGGCTTTCTCCCATTTTTCTTTTCCCATGGCTTGCTCAAAGGAAGTGGGTTCTGGTTCCTGTATCACTTTGACCATATAGGCATAGTGAATGGCTATAAATCCATCATATTTCAGCCTATGCACAGGATATCTAGCTCTGGTAGACCTGTGCAAAATAGACTCACTTCCAGGAGCTCTCAAAACATCCCTGGTCTTCCTTAATCCAGGTGTAACAATAGAAGGAATACCCAACTCATCATCAATGCTCTGTTCTGAGCCACTGGATTCACCATCCACATAAGAGTGACTTGCATTCACATCAAACATGGGCTGATCTACCTTCTCTTTTCCTTTTCGTGATACCTACATACCACTATCTACATTGCTTTAAGGAGATTCTCCTGATCTCAATCTGCCTGTCCATGGTGAAGTATGTGAACCACTTCTAGAGGACATTCACTACTACACACAGATCCTATTGCGACGTTTACGTACCGATGCTTAGTGCGGATGGGGCACTAATCGTCGGTATGAAAAGCGCGTCCCGTTAAGCAAAAGTCGCTATATAGCGACGTTAAGCAAAAGTCGCTATATAGCGACGGTTATAAAGGTCGCTATATAGCGACTTTTAAAGGTCGCTATATAGCGACACTAAGATACTATGTTATAGCGACGTTTTTCAGAGATGTTTTTTACTCATATAGGCCTTAAAAGTTAGTTTTTTCCAATGACAAAATTTTTTAAATTTTCATACATGTTTGATCTCATAGAGAATAAAAATACGAGAGCATGTACATGTTTGATCCTTTAAAAGAATAAAAGTACAAGAACATGTACATCAAGTCTGAAGCTCATATATTCATGTCTACGTTTGAGACTTGGTTTCATCCTGAGCCAAGTCTAGTGTGCCAAACAAGTCTATCTCCAACTCTATATTGAGTTGATCTCCTATATCATCATCGTACGTTCACCATAGACTTTATCATCTTCTTCAATAAAGTCGGGTGATTCTTGATGATTGTCATCTTCTTCCTCAATATCATGATCTCCATCTTCCTCCCATATGATGTCATTATGCACATCTTCGTCTTGGCTCATATTGTGATCTTCATCTTCTTCTCTAAATCCATCTGGATCAATTGGATCCGGCATTGGTAGTGGCATCTCCATATCCACATGATCTCTATCTTCATATCCACATTGGTAGTGTGAAGGTATATGCACACCACCCTCCTCATCCTGTCTCAAGATTTCGTGTCATGTACGCATGCAATATTAATCATGAACTCAAATAGCAATGACTTTTTGATGATCCATCACCATGTGCACCACCATGTCCCTTCCATCTGCACACCTCTAAAGTCACAATACAAAATGCAAGGAAATCCTTTAAGATCCAAAAATTAGCCACCCATGAGCTCCTTCCCTCTCTTCTTAGATCAAGTGCCTTGAACAGATACTTTTAAGGTATAAGTGTCGCTATATAGCGACACTTAGGGTTAAAGGTCGTTATATAGCCACTTTTAGGATTAAAAGTCGCTATATAGTGACTTTTAGGGTTAAACGTCGCTATATAGCGACTTTGAGGGTTTGAGTTTTTTAATGTTAAAGGTCGCTATATAGCGACACCAAAGAGTCGCTATATAGTGACAGAAAAGCGTCGCTATATAGCGACGGAAAAGCGTCGCTATATAGCGACGCTGTGGATTTAAACCAAAACCCGTTGCAATGCGCGGCGCTTTCTTTTGCACTCTCTAATTTCTATTGTAAGCAAAGCGATCTCTCCTCCCACCTATTTCCGATGACCTCCCACTCCATTCTCCACTCCTCACCACTACTCACCCCTCTCCTAGCTCTTGTGCTCCCCCTCCACCCTTCTCCCTCTTTGGTTTCTTGAAAGGAAGTTTTTGAAGAGGTGAGTCTCTTTGAACAATGTAGGTAGGTTTTCTGTGAGATTTCGTTTTGTGAGTGCTTCTCCTTGTATTGCTAAAGCTCCTTACTAGTTTTCATGCTTGATTACTAGTTTTCATGCTTGATTTCAAAGGATTGAAACAAAAAACGAGATTTTAAGAAAGAAATAAGACTCTTCTCTTTTGTAGGGCCAGTCCACAAAACACCGAGCGGGACGTACTATTCCAAGTAAGTGCTTCCTCTTTTTTCCATTTGTTATTTTTCTAATTTGCATTGGCTTGCAGCTAGTGCCTTAAGTGCTAGCTGCAGTGATGGGCGTAGGAACCTTCTCTTCCCCTCTCTTCCCTCTTCTCTCCTCTTCTTTCCCTCCTCTCCTTCTCCTTCTCCTTCTCCTTCAATATTTCAATCTCTTTCCCCCTCTTTTTTCCTCTTTCGTTTCCCTCTTCTTCTTCTCTTTCCCCCCCTCTTTTCCCTCTTTCATGCTCATGCTCTTATGCTCATGCATAAGGATAAGCATAAGCATGAGCATAAAAGAAGGAGACATATGTCTCTTTTTCCCTCTTTCCTTTTCCTCTTCTTCTCTCTTTCTTTCCCTCTTTTCCCTTTTCCAATCTCTCTTTTCTTTCCCTCTTCTTCTCTCTTCTGCTCTTTCCCCTCCTCTTTTCCCTCTTTCATGCTCATGCTCTCAGCTTATGCATGAGCATAAGAGCATGAGCATGAAAGAGGGAAAAGAGGAGGGGAAAGAGGAGAAGAGAGAAGCTTATGCATAAGACTCCTCTTATGCATGAGCATAAGAGAAGGAGACATATGCTCATGCTTATGCTTATGCATGAGCATAAGAGAAGGAGACATATGCTCATGCATAAGCATGCGCATATGTCTCTTTTTCCCTCTTTCCTTTCCCTCTTCTTCTCTCTTTCTTTCCCTCTTTCCCCTTTTTCAATTTCTCTTTCCTTTCCCTCTTCTTCTCTCTTCTCCTCTTTCCCCCCCTCCTTCATGCTCATGCTCTTATGCTCATGCATAAGCATAAGCATAAGAAAAGGAGACATATGCTCATGCTTATGCTTATGCTTATGCATGAGCATAAGAGAAGGAGACATATGCTCATGCATAAGTATGAGCATATGTCTCTTTTTCCCTCTTTACTTTCCCTCTTCTTCTCTCTTCCTCTTTTTTTCCCCCTCTTTTCCCTCTTTCATGCTCATTCTCTTATGCTCATGCATACGCATAAGCATGAGCATAATGCTTATGCTTATGCATAAGCATAAGAGAAGGAGACATATGCTCATGCTTATGCTTATGCATGAGCATAAGAGAAGGAGACATATGCTCATGCATGAGCATATGTCTCTTTTTCCCTCTTTACTTTCCCTCTTCTTCTCTCTTTCTTTCCCTCTTTCCCCCTTTCCAATCCCTCTTTCCGTTCCCTCTTCTTCTCTCTTCTCCTCTTTTCCACCCTCTTTTCCCTCTTTCATGCTCATGTTCTTATGCTCATACATAATCATAAGCATAAGCATGAGCATAATCATGAGCATGTGTCTCCTTCTCTTATGCTTATGCTTATGCATATGCATAAGACTCCTCTTATGCATATGCATAAGCATAAGCATAAGAGAAGGAGACATATGCTCATGCTTATGCTTATGCATGAGCATAAGAGAAGTAGACATATGCTGATGCATAAGCATGAGCATATGTCTCTTTTTCCCTCTTTACTTTCCCTCTTCTTCTCTCTTTCTTTCCCTCTTTCCCCCTTTCCAATCTCTCTTTCCGTTCCCTCTTCTTCTCTTCTCTTATGCATAAGCTTAAGAGAAGGAGACATATGCTCATGCTTATGCTTATGCATGAGCATAAGAGAAGCCGGAGACATATGCTCATGCATAAGCATGAGCATATGTCTCTTTTCCCCTCTTTATTTTTTGTAATAACAAACTTTCTTTTGTAATTAAAAAAAAAAAAGCATTAGTGGGGCAAAACAGGGCTTGCTATGGCCCTGTTAGGCCCCACTAATGCTGTTTTTTTTACTTCTGTTAATCGTCGCTATATAGCGACGTTTACCAGTGTCGCTATATAGCGACGATTAGTAGTGTCGCTATATAGCGACGTTTAACAACGCCGCTATATAGCGACGCTTTATAGCGACGGTTCTTTTTCGACGCTTTTAGCGACTTTTATAACGACGTTTGCGCCCGTGAAAAAAAAAAAATTTAATGTAAAAAGCGTCGGTATTTTCGTCAGAAAAGGGCCTATGCCTTGTAGTGATTATAGGTCCACTGATATTTTGTGATTGCTACTATGAATTCTGTGTAGCATTACCATTTTGTGCATCTACATCAATCATCACATTTACTAGTTTATACCAGCTGCTCATCTCATCAAAAACAACATCTCTGCTCACTATAAACTTACGAGTAGAAGGGTTATAGCATCTATACCCTTTCTGCTGCAGAGAATAACCAATAAAGATGCACTTCTCAGCTTTTGGATCCAACTTGGACCTCAACTCATCTGGCACATGAACATAGGCAATGCAACCAAAAATTTTCAAATGAGAAATATCTAGTTTCCTACCAGTATACATCTCCTCTGGCGTCATGCCATGTATTGCTGTAGTGGGAGTCCTGTTCATTATAACACCATATTAGAGAATTTGGGAAAATCCTGATAATTTGGGAATTTTTGAGGGGTTGTAATTATGTAACATTCAATGTTTTTCATTCATTTTTCCCATAGATTTGGCAGTCCATCCAAATCTCACAAATGTGCATGGTTTGCATCAACATAAATAAAATGCCAAATGTTGAGGTTTCAACCAATGCATGGTAGTTTTTGAGGGGTTGCAATTACAATGCATTGAGTGCACTCCATTGACTTTCTCATTGGATTTGGCCGTGTATATGAAGCTCACAGTTTGGAGTGTGAATGTTTTGCATTAGCCGAGAAAAAAACATCATATGTTTGAGTTCACCGAAGCATTGTTTGTCTCTTCTCGAAAAAAGGTGGTGTTCAAAAACACCATTTTAGTTTAGTTGGAGAAAAAGTAAGAATGCAACACTAGTCCTTGATATTTTGTCAAGTGTGCAGAACTTGCAACCACAAAGCAATGGTCTACAAACAAAAAAGATAAAGAAAAAAGATCAATGTCATACCTTCCAAATATTTGTCAGTATTCAATTAAATTATCGTTGTGCAAGGAAAAAAAAGTCAAGCTTTTCAAGTACCCTTCACTCCATTGTAGAGTCAACATCAGAGTTGGAATCTGTACTATGAGACAAACTAGATAAAGCTTGCTTGCATGCAATGGTTGGTATCTTCACCTTGATGGGGAGGTTGCTACTCTTTGAGGAAACCTTCTTTGAGAGGTTACCTTTTGGAACCCATGACCATACAATAGCATCAACAGATTCCCAACGTGGAGGATCACCTTTATTGCACATCCAAATCTTGTTCCAACAATCTGCATATACCTCCTCAATTTGTGCATTGCGTCTTTTGCATATAGGTGCCCAATATTGTATGAAAACCTTCTTGAAATTTTTATATTTATTATTCTTTTGTACATCAGTTTGAGCAATGCCTAGCCAAATTGGGTAAATTTTTTCTGCTGGTCAGACCAAAAGAAAGTGTCCTTTTTGTACATCAATCATTGGATCAAATGATTGTTTTGGCTTTTTCCTTTGAGGTCCACAATAGTGATCATTCAACTCTTCAATTCCTTGAAACTCATTGTTTTCATTATCAACTACTTGCACACAATCAATATGTTGCGTCTTTGGCCAAAATCTCTCGTACATGCCCTCTACACTATTGTTTGGTTTATGAAGCTCATCAATCATGTTCTTCTAGTACTTCACTACCGGCTTGTAAAACTTTGTGAAAGATGCTTCTGGACCTTGTAGGTGTGTCCATTTTTCCCAAAAGTGTACATACTCCTTGATACCAACTATCACATGTGAGTGATCCTTCACATACTCGAACATGGATACACAAGGTGGCTCTCCACTTGGTAGCATTAGATGACCATCCGGATGTCTCTTCCACAACTCAATGCCACCTTCACTTGGTTGCCAATCTAATGATCGTGGATGCACTTTATATTGCATGATAGGAACTTCATTTCGCATAAAGAACCGAAATTGGAGAGGCTTTGAGTGTCCCACTAAAGCATCTTGCCCATCGCATAGGCATCCATCAACATAGCTCTTGAAATCAGGGACTTCCGTTACCAAAAATGGCATTGGAGAAGACTCCTCACATTGTCTAAAAGTATCCATGAGATGTGCAAATGTCAATGTTTGGCTAGTTCTTAACCTCTCTGAAAACTTGCTGAACATTGCATCAATATCCTCATGTGTATGCCCAACCATCAAGAATCCCAATTGAATTGACTTGAAAATCCCTCGAGCAACAAGTAATGATAGGTAAGCAAACAAGTACCTATTCTTGTTTTCAGAACCACAATTATCCAACTGCAACAATAGGTGTTCGGGTAGCTTCTTATAAGGATTTTCTTGATGGGAACTTCCAAGTCCAAGGTCTTTGAATGTTCCACCCACTCCTCCAAGATGAAGTTGTTGCTTTTCATTAGAAACATAGTGAGAATCCAATGCTTCTCTTGAGGTTAGTGCATTTAGCAGAGCATTATCAGACCTTGGCATCCCATCATGTACCAAATCTCCAAGTGCATGGTTATCAAATCTTTCAAGATTTCTCAAACACAAAGCCAATGAACCGATTGTGAAGTTAGGATCCGATGGCCACAAGGATAAAGAAAAGTGACCATAATGTCCTTGACCATGTCCATGTGTTATCATGCCAGTCAAAGCCACTGGGAGCTGAAAGGATTTGTCTGTGTCCTTTGAACGATTGCGTAATCTAGGGATGGCTGTCTTCTTTTGGTCCATCTTATCATGGATAATGCACAAGTATGTCTGAGGATACATTTCAAAAAATCTGCGCCAAGTGTAGTACACATTTCTACAACTTTTTTGTTGTAACATGTGCTTTCTTCTATCTCCCATCAACTTATTACGTTCATTTTGGCATTTTGTCCCTGCAAGCTGAGCCTTGATTGCACTACATAAACCACACTTAGAGAATTCACTTGTTTTTAACAAAGTTACATGCTTGAATTCAAAGTTCCATATACGGTTGAATGTGGAAGTTGACATCTCCTTACAACCCAAACTATGCTTTAATTGCATGTTAACCTCATAGAGAATATCAACCTGCTTGTATACATCCGGTATCACCAGCTGTGTTTCCCTTGATCCATCCTGAAGTGTTCTACTTTTGTGTGGCATACGCTCAGAATGTTATCCACAAAATCTTGGATTATGGCTCTACCCAGTTCTGTGTGGTCCCAACCTCTCTGCACGATTCCTTTATTACCATGCATGCACCTTCGTATACCAATTTCAAATTGCTCCCTGTATCGATAAAATGTTGTTTTTGTAATACCATGCTCTACAACAAACTTGAATACCATTCAATGAAAAGACATATTTGAACTGCCCATTGTCATCTTTTCGACAAGCAACACTCTTGGTGCGAGCCTCCAAACTTTGGCCCCAATACTCTATGCGTAATTTGGATATCATTTGACGATCGGAAAATTGACAACAATTTTTTTTACAACAATCAATCATAGATACTCTTGTGACTGCATCCCTAGTGAGTCTAGATGATGCTAATGGCATGCCATGTTTTTTAGCTTTCCTCTTTATCATGCAGTAACGCCTCTTTTTTGTGGATTTTTCATTTGGGTCCTCATCTTCCATGTGCTTTTGCCTAGAACCACTTGGAAAATTCATGGTGTCATCGATTCTTAATGAAGTTCCATCTAAAAGGGTTATTTGTGCAATGGGCCATTTTATTAAGTGGATGGTATCGATGCCTGATACATCACTATGATACTTTTCAATTCCCACACACAGATTACCTTCACCAAGCATCTCAAAGTTTATAGGTTCAAATGGGTAGACATACAAAACAACACCCTTAGCAATGCTCTTGGTTTTCTGCTCATCCCATATTAAAAATTTCTTGTCCTTCCATGATTCTCGAATGGAAAACTCATCATATTCACATAGAGGTTCAACATCAATGGTATCTGATGTTATATCATTCATTGGTAAAATAGCTCCATTGACATTGTCCACACAACTCATTGATCGTGCTTTCCAACGAACAACACTACCCAAAGCCTCATAGACTAAGAATGCATCCATTGTAGGAAATGGAAGAAGTGCACTTTCATCCATACAAATATCGATCGCCACTGATACATTGTTTTCTCCCAAGGGCACACCTTGGCACATGTCATCATGTGATGTAGAGAATATTGTCCCAATGGCAACAATCTTTCCACTGACAAGCAAGTTGACTTTAACCCCCACGTTCAATGTGGCACCTGCATACATAACATTTGTTATAGTTCAATATTGATATCTGATGGTGTGACTTAGGATGAAAATGCTTTACAAGATTTCACTACACGACCAAATCTTCCTAAACCTTGGTGCTTTGAATTTTAGCCAGCAAAATCTGGCTACATGGCCAAATCTTCACAGACCATGGTGCTTTGAAAGGGAGATAGCAAGATTTGTCTACACAACCAAATCTCTCGAGACACTGGTGCTTTCAAGAAACCATCAAGATTTATCCACACAACCAAATCTACTTAGACCTTGGTGGTTTGAAAGAAGCCAAATCTCCACATACCTTGGTGCTTTCAAAGAAGCCCACAAGATTCGGCCACATGGTCAAATCTCCCCATACCCTGGTACTTTGAAAGGAGCCAACAAGAGTTGGCCACATGGCCAAATCTCTAAGGCACTAGTGCTTTGAAAGAAGCAATAAGATTTGGCCACATGGTCAAATCTACTCAGGCCTTGGTGCTTTCAAAGAAGCTGGCAAGATTTGGATGCATGGCGAAATCCTTGAGACTTGGTGACTTCTTTCAAAGCACTGAGAAGATTTGGTTGTGGCATTCTTTCAAACTTGGGGAGATTTGGTCATGTGGCCAAATCTTGTAGGCTTCTTTCAAAGCACTAGGGTATGGGGAATTTTGGCCGTGCAACCAAAACTTGCATGCTTCTTTCAAATCACCAGGTTCTGGGAGATTTGGCCGTGTGGCCGAATCTTTCAAAGCACCAGGGTTTGGGAAAATTTTGGCATGCTGCCAAATGTTGCTAGCTTCTTTCAAATCAGTAGGAAGATTTGGCCACATGGCCAAATCTTCAAACATTCAAAAGTTAAATTTAATTTTAAAATTTAAAATTTAAAGTTCAAAATTCAAATTTTAAATTTTAAATTTTAAAATTCAAATTTGAAATTTGAAAATTCAAATTTGAAATTTGAAAATTCAAATTTCAAGTTTCAAGTTTCAAATTTTGAAATTAGTATCTAGAGATCCTACTTTCAAAAACATCGTACATGCTTTTCATGATTCACGCTATTACACTTTAAAATCATACTTTTACTTTAAAAGCAAACCTAAAAATCTAAAACTATTAAAAAAACAAAACTTTAAAAGGCAAAGCTAAACAAACCTTTTAAACCAAGCATAAAAAGTAAAACTATGAGAAGGAATTGAATTCATCTTCATGGGGATGAAGTGCTAGTCTCACCTTGTTCTCTCCCTTCCTAGATCTCAAATGTGTAACTAGGGTGGTTTGAGAGCCTTAGGAAAATGTCTTAGATGGGGTAGTTCTTGGAAAACACTCCTCCACCCTTGGTTAGCTAATTGCAAGCAAAAAACTTCAAAACTATGTCAAAATGAGAGGTCTCGGGAGGTTCCCCATCCCAGATTTGTCCTAACAATGTGCACTTAACTATGTAGATTTTAAAATTCTAATACCAATTAAACATTCCATAGGTTCCACACTCAATAGTTGGATTAAAAAGAGGTCTTTTTTTTTTTTTTTTTTGGCTCTACATGCTATTTGGGGGGTGCATGCTTTTTTGGGGGATTCCTCCTTCCCTCCCACCCCTTCCTTTTCTCTCATCCTCATCCTCGTCGTTTGCTATTTGGGTGCATGCTTCTCCTCATCATCATCGTCGTCTCCTTCTCCACACTCCTCCTCGTCGTCGTCTCCTTCTCCACACGGCTGCTGCGCTCCCCTCCCTCCCTTCCACTACTGCGCCCTTGCCTTCGGCTGCAATGCCTCCTCACCGTCGTCTCCTTCTCCACACAGCTCCACACGGCTCCTGCGCTCCCCTCCCTCCCTTCCACTACTGCGTCCTTGCCTTCGGCTACAGCGCCTCCTCATCGTCGTCTCCTTCTCCACACTCCTCCTCGTCGTCGTCTCCTTCTCCACACGGCTATCTCCTTCTCCACACGGCTGCTGTGCTCCCCTCCCTCCCTTCCACTGCTACGCCCCTCGCCCCTTCCTTCAACTACTGTGCCCCTCCCTCCTTTCCACTACTGTGCCTCTCAGCTCCTTCCATTGGAGAAGCTATTGTAATGCAATAACCATAATCTCCACCGAAAGCTACTTCTCGGCTCCTTCCGTTAGAGAAGCTATTCTTCTAAGTGCACGGATCGTGCCTTTTCTTCTCCTTCCATCACTGGCATCTCTACTTCCACGAGCGGATCTTGGCCACCCTACTAGCGGATGAAACTTTTTCTTTAAGTTTCTGGAACTACGACCATCCAAACAGAAGCACAATCTCGTGGCTTTTCACGGAAGCACAATCCCGTGCCTGCTTGAAATCCAAAGAGCCAAGCTCACGAACAACAATGGCTACTCAATCATCCAAGTAAGAAAACGAAAGAAATAGAAAGTGTACCTGATTCTTGCATGTTCTCCATCTTTTCCATTTCAAAACACCACGATTTAAAAGCAAGAGTTATAAAAGTACGAATCTCAAACTGTGATTTGAAAGTAGGGTCTTTAGTGTATGATTTGACTTTCAGATCTTGAAATTTGAAATTTGAATTTTGTATCTAAGATTCAAAATTTCAATTTTGAATTTTAAATTTTGAATCTAAGATTTTGAATTTTGAATTTTGAATTTTCAGATTCAAAATTTGAATCTTAAGATTTGAATTTTGAATTTTAAATGGGGAGATTTGGCCACATGGCCAAATCTTCCTAGCTTCTTTCAAAAGATACAAGATTTGGCTGCACGGTGAAATCTCTAGGTAGTGGACACGAATGCGTAGAGCTTGCAATTTTGATCATTTCACCTTTTTGCAGAAAAGCAAACTGAGCTATCCATAAAGAGTTATGGCTCGGGAAGAGTTTAGGATTAAACCCTAAACCTAAACTCAAATCCTATAAAAACCAACTCCACCCCCTCATTCTTCATCTTTTACATTTTGCCTCCATTCTCTTCTTCATTCCGAGCCCTACGCAAGACACTCCTCCCTCTCCATCAACCACCACCTTACTCCCATCCTCACATTGTAAGTGACTTTGAGCCCATCTCGTAGTGATAACCCAGCCATCCATTGTTCCTCAACAATCCCGTTACATCGAGAAAGACTTGGAGAGCGTTCAAGTGACCACCTCTCCCTCCCTTTCGATTTCCGTTCGTTAAGTTTTTTATTTCTTCTCTCTTTTTTCCCCCCCTCCCATTTCCACCTCCCCCTCCCCCTCCCCCCTCCATTTCCACCCCCTCCTTCCCCCTCCCCCCTCCATCTCCACCTTCCCCTCCCCCTCCCCCCTCCATCTCCACCTCCCCCTCCCCCTCCCCCCTCCAACTTCACCACCCCCTCCCCCTCCCCCTTTCCCCTCCATCTCCACGTCCCTATTCCCCCCCCCTCGATCTCCACCTCCCCCTCCCCCTCCCCCCTCCATCTCCACCTCCCCCTCCCCCTCCCCCTCCCCCTCCCCCTCCCCCCTCCATCTCCCCCTCCCCCTTCCCCTCCCCCCTCCATCTCCCCCTTCCCCTCCCCCTCCCCCTCCATCTCGACCTCCCCCTCCATATCCACCTCCCCCTCCCCCTCCCCCCTCCATCTCCACCACCCTCTCCCCCTCCCCCCTCCCCCTCCCCCTTCCCCCTCCATCTCCACCTCCCCCTCCCCCCCCCCTCCATCTCCACCTCCCCCTCCCCCTCCCCCCTCCATCTCCACCACCCCCTCTCCCTCTCCCTCCCCCCTTCATTTCCACCTCCCCCTCCATCTCCACCTCCCCCTCCCCCCTCCATCTCCACCTCCCCCTCCCCCCCCTCCATCTCCACCTCCCCCTCTCCCTCCCCCCTCCATCTCCACCACCCCCTCCCCCTCCCCCCTCCCCCTCCCCCTTCCCCCTCCATCTCCACCTCCCCTTCCCCCCCCTCCATCTCACCTCCCCCTACCCCTCCCCCTCCCCCTCCATCTCCACCTCCCCCTCCATATCCCCCTCCCCCTCCCCCTCCCCCTCCCCCTCCCCCTCCCCCCTCCATTTCCCCCTCCTGCTCCCCTTCCCCCCTCCATTTCCCCCTCCCCCTCCCCCTCCCCCTCCCCCTCCCCCTCCATCTCCACCTCCCCCTCCATATCCACCTCCCCCCTCCATCTCCACCTCCCCCTCCCCCCTCCATTTCCACCTCCCCCTCCATCTCCACCTCCCCCTCCCCCTCCCCCCTTCATCTCCACCTTGACCACCCTCTCTCTCTCTCTCTCTCTCTCTCTCTCTCTCTCTCTCTCTCTCTCTTACTGTCTTTCTTTCTCTCTCCTTATTTCTATCTCTTACCTTCTCTCTCTCTCTCTTTCTTTTTCTCTCTCTCACTCACTCTCTCCCCCCCCCTCTCTCTCTCTTACTCTCTTTCTCACTCTCTCTCTCTTTTCTCTCTCTCTCTTTTTCTCTCTCTCACTCTCTCTCTCTTTTCTCTCTCTCTCTCTTTTTCTCTCACTCTCTCTCTCTCTCTCTCTCTCTCTCTCTCTTTTCTCTCTCTCTCTTTTCTCTCTCTCTCTCACACTCTCTTTCTTTTTCTCTCTCTCACTCTCTCTCTCTCTCTCACTCTCTCTCTCTTTTCTCTCTCTCCACACACACACACTCTCTCTCTCTCTCTCTGTTCCCCTCTCACACTACCCCCCTCGCCGGACGCTCATCCTAAACTAAAGCAAGGGCCTAAGCCCTTGCTGTGGGCTAGCCGCGGCGATGCTCACAATGCCCAACCGCGGCAGTGCACCAGTGCCCGCAGCGGTGCGCTAGAGCGCCCACCCACGCCCCTCTGTCGGTGCCCCCGACCTCCCCTCTGCCCATGCCCTGCATCCTGCTACCCCCCCACCCGCCACCCCGACCGCTTGCCCTCAGCCACCCCCTCCGACCTCCCGCCCTCGCCCGCTCGGATCTCTCTCCCCCTCCCCTCTCCCCTCTTCCCCCCGCCACCTCCCCTCTCCCCCCCGCCGCAAGGAACCCCCCCTGTATTATTAAATTAAAAAACAAATCCTAATATTAACCCTGGGTTAGGTTAGCTAACCTTCGGTTAGACTAACCTTAGGTCAATTACTCTAACTAGGCTAGGTTAGTGTTAACCTACGTTAGGTTAGTTTTGACCTTAGTTCAGTTCGTTTCACCTCAGTTAGATTAGATTAACTGTTATTTAGTTAACCTAACTAGGTTAGTTGAGCTAAGTGTGGTCAATTTAACATTAATTAGGTTAGGTTAATTAAGTTAGTCTAACCTAGGTTAGTTAATTTCAGATTAGGTTAGACTAACTCTTAAGTTAGTAACTAACTGCCGTTAGTCAAACCTCCCAGTTATAGTAATTGGGAGGATATAGATTAGTTCCCCTAACTAGATTAACTTGGTTCCAACCCCTCTGTTGAAATTCAAGTCCCTTCACACGACCCTTAGGACACACCCCCCCCAAAAAACCAACATTTTACCCTACTTTAACCCCTCGAGACTCATCCGTTTGGGTTACAACTTTGTGTTACAACTTTGTGATACAACTTTGTGTTACAACTTCTACATACGACTTCAACTTTGTGTTACAACTTTGTGATACAACTTTGTGTTACAACTTTGTGTTACAATTCCTACATGTAGAGAGAGAAGCTCTCCAACTTGTATAAATACCCCATAATGGAATGAAGCCCACATCTTTGGGGCATTGTGTTGAGTCTACTTTGGTATTCCAAGCATTTTTCTCAAGTGTCCATGCTTCCTTGCACTCCATGTCCAAAAGCATGTCCTAACCTTGCAACTCCTCCTCCCCTCTCCTCCAACCTTGCAACCCATCCTCTCCCTCTCCTCCTCCCTCGTCGTGCTCCCTCCTCCTCCTCCTCCTCCCTCCTCCGCCTCCTCCTCCTCCTCTCTCCTCCTTCTCCCTCCTCTCTCTTCTTTTCCCCATGCTCTTACACCTTCTTTCTCTCCCACTCCTATGCTCCCCCTAAACCCTTTGTTCCTCATCCCTTAAACTCCATGATCTACGAGGGAGATGAATTCTCCACCATGTACTCTACTCTTACTGGAACCTCCTTTTGGACCCTGGAACCTCCTTCTGAACCCTGGAACCTCCTTCTAACCCTAGAACCTTCTTTTAAACCTTGGAACCTCCTTCTAACCTTGGACTCCTTCTAAACCCTGAAACCTCCTTCTAAACCCTGGAACTCCTTCTAACCCTGGAACCTCCTTCTGAACTCTGGAACCTCCTTCTAGCCCTGGAACCTCCTTCTAACCCTTAAACTCCTCCTAAACCCTACAACCCCCAATGAAGGCGAAAGCCTTCATTACCTCAATCATGATGATAGACGTTCCTTTTACACATGCATGCACTTTGTTTGCTTACCATACTTAAGCCTACGTCTCTCATCGGAACATGACTCGAGGTCCTAAGCTACACATATACAACAACCGACAACCCCAATATATCTGTAGGTGACAAAAAGCCTTGGAACCCTACATACTGAGAGAACCCAGCTCTTCCTATGAAAGCAGTAGAGAAAGAGCAAACGAGGAGAAAACAGCCTTGCCCTACATCAAACAGAGATTCAAAAGAATCGACAAAAGGCCTGCTTGGATGCTAAGATTCGCAAGGGATGGGAAAGACACTTTGCTGAGGGGGCTGTTGTGCTATGCTTTGATTACAGATTGGACCACCAAATGGATAAGAATTTCCTTCCATTATGGACAGGTCCATACAAAGTCATCAAGGAACGTAGCAATGGGTTTGTACAAGTTCAAGAGCTGCATGAGCCATATGGTAAGAAGGTGATCAACAAGCGTTACCTCAAGCCCTTCTTTTTGCATGATGGACCCACGCATGGATAACAATAAAACCCCCTCGGCATCTATACAACATCATCCACCTATTTCCCATTAAGATTTGTCACTACAAGGGTATATGCATTGTGGCCTTCATAGCTGTGCTGCACCTACTACCATTGTTTTCTTCCTAGATTTGTGAGTACTCACCACCTTCACTAATTGTTGCCTCAAATCAAGGCTTACATAGAAGTTGTGGGATAGACATGTTGGCCTTAACTCAGCCACCAAATCATAGTCTTGCAACCCTAATCCCTAGCTAAAAATCATCCTAATCCAATCTTTTGTCGTCGATAGGTTCTCTTCTTTGTCTATAAATGTACACTCATGTACAGGTCTCTGCGTGATCTCTATTATCTTCATGAGCCCTCTTCCCTTCATCATCTACAGCCATAAAATCTGCATCATTTAACACCTATTTCATTAATTTTGGACTTTTTCTGTTTTTTTTGGATAAAGCCCAAAAATCCTTCACAAATGAAAAGTTTACTTTGTGAAAATATCCTTCCCAAATCAAAATTTTACTTTCTGAAAATATTCTTCCCAAATCAAAAGTTCACTTTGTGGCACTATCATATTCACATAAAAATGTTGTTTTTTCAATCCATACTTTTGCACCAACATGCAAGAATTTGAAATATATCTCCGGAGCATTTCCTCTTTGTATGTAATAAATGCTTTTAATCCTTCTATTTCACAGCTAGGCCTCTCATTAAATTCTTGTATAGGAGCCCATGTTGGATTCCTTTCCTTGCTAGGAATTGAAGTTAAGAGACTATAAGGTTCTTCAGGTTCCCATTTTGTATCATGAGAATACTGTTGCCATTGCATTACGGGTTTTTCATCTTTAAAAAAAAAACTAAAGTAGTGTGGAGTATGACCTGTCAATGCATCACCACCCATTTGTATGAAAGGTAGAATGAAGCTCTTTCAATCATACATTCTTTCGAGCCTCTCACATACTGTACTTTCCTTACGACCACCAACTTGCCTGCCACATCTTCTTACCAAGTCATCTATTGTCTCCACATCCTTGCATTTAAGCTCCCTTGAGACTGTGCTGAAAACCTGATCGATATCCTCATGTGTATGCCCAACATACAAAAATCCACATTCGACCTCATTGGAGATTCGATGAGCAACTAGCATGGAGCAGAATGCAAACATGAGTACATTCTTATTTTCTCACCAGCAATTATCAGATTGTATTCTCAAAGTCGGTGGTAGGTGACCTTTTTCTGCATGTACATTGCAAATTGCCTTCATAATAGATGTTACAACTTGATTGCTATCATGTAGATGCAAGGAATCAATCCATATATCTACAAAGAACCTAATTCCATGCACTAACACTCCACATAGATGTGTCTTTAGAAAGTGCTTTCCTTGTAATTTAGGTGGAGTGGCAACAAAACGAGGCAATGTTGTTGTATTTTGATCCATGCCATCTACAATAAGGCACATGTAGTCATCGGGATGCAAAATAGCTTGCTCCTTCCAAAATGCATATTTTTGTCTGGAATGTTGAATAAGGTCATGATAAGATTTTTTGTTTTTTTTGTATAATTCCCTTTGATTTGGACATGTTGCACTCTCAATCGCTCGCTTTAAATCATCACAGACATTGCACTTTGACATTTTTTACCTCCTTGGGATTTTAACATATCCAAAGTTCTTCTTCCAAAGAGTATACAAAGTATGAGAAGAAGCTACGGCATCCCCTCTTTGCCTTTGCTTTTCTGCAATAGAGTCAAATACTTCGAGCTTTGTCAAGCCCATTGGAAGGTGCATTTCAGTGATCGCATCACCGTTAGGGAGTTTGGTAGATATATGGGGTTGAGGTAAAGCATTTTCATGTATGAAGTCTTGCAAAATTGTTGCTGCCCTGACAGTTGAGATTCTTGATTTGGACCTTCCTCTATTACCGTGAATGCTAAATTTGTTGCCGCCCTTTGGCTTGATGACTAAATTCCAATATGTACCATGGGATAATCCAGTAATATTGGGATATGCCTTATTGCAAATCTTTTTTCCATTTACGAGAGTTTTTACCTTTTGTCTTGAACTTAGCCTTTTATTGCCATTCTGAAGAAAGCAAGAGAGACTTGTGAGAAGGTATTCATTTCTTTCGCTTCCTCTTCTTTGCCACACGTGTCCTCTACATTCCCTGATGTCTGCAAGATCAATGAAGCGCATACATCTTCGCTTGCAACATAGATATCCCAATGCATTTAACATGTTCTCCTCCTTCATTACTCTCTTCCTCTTTGGTTGCTTTTGTGGATCTGCCTGGATTCGCTTTCTCTTCATGCATATGTATGACCGTTTTCGTTCCTCGTGCACAGTGTTATCTATATTTATGCACTTCTTCTCCTCACATTTGTTTGTAACCAAGCATCCATGATTGGTTGTTGCATCCTTGGATCAAAGTTAAATATTGAATAATCCTCTGTTGATCTCATCCTCGTTTTTAACATACTCTTAGGACCATTCAATGAATTCAATATTCTACGAGAGTATTGAGAACCTTGAAACTCTTCCACTCCTGAGAGAGCATCACTCATTGGGACATCTTGCATGGCTTTCACAAATCCACAAGCTTGATTGAGACCAGGTTTGTTAATATGCATAAACTCATCCACACTTGACAAGACATCGCTATTGAAACCTTTGCCCTTCTCACCGTGCAAGAATTCATCCACCCCAGATAAGGCTTCGCTTTTAAAGTCATTTTGTTTCTCGGAACCAATGAACTCATCCACTCCAGATAAGATGTCACTTCTATAATTGAGTACATTGAAATCATCCACATTTGAAGTGATAGAGCCTGGCACATGGGCACGCTTTTTAGGTCCTTTGATATTGTAGTATACTTTGTCTTTATCATTGAAAACCACATGCCTCTTTCTCATGTTTAAAAATTGCATGCTCCATCTCATATTCTTGCCTACCTCATAGTAGGGATAACATAAGGATGTTATGTTATCAACCATACCATCATCAGTGACTTTTAGAATCCTCATCTTTGCAAATGACCATTGCTCCACTTGTTCAAATCCCAATACTTCACCTTCTGCTACAATCTTATTCGCAAATGATCTCATTTGTAAAATGTCCCCTATAGTAAAATCCAAGGTGGTGCACATTGTATTCTTGATAATGTCTATTGCATAAGTCTCATCTTTGTCCCATGCTATAAATGATTTGTTGGATGTATTGTAGGGCATAACATCTCCAAGTGTTTCCATATCTCCACATTTATACTTTAGCTCAACATGTGTGCTAAGAATCTTTGATACAGTAACTGCCACCTTATCTTTGCCAAGTCTTTAAAAGTGGCAAATTGAATTGGGATCACTATCATGGATTGTAGCAAATGCAACTACTTCTATTTTGTACATAAAATCACATCCATCCCTAGAACAAAATCTATAGCCATCTCCTTTGTGAGAGTCCTTCGCAAGCAAGCTGCAGTAGCAACAATTACATAAATATTAGTCTCTTTTTAATAATCTACTCATTTATTATAATTTTTAATTAGTACTTAATTTATTGGTGGAAGAAGTTATCTGATCAAGTACTCATCAGATGGACACGCCAAGTTATCCTTTGCATGGTCGATCGGGCATTAAATACTATTTTTGCTCTAGTGTCATGCACATCCGTAAAAAAACACGATGCTAGGTATGTTATCCGATCAAGTACTTAAGGGATGGGCATGCCACTTTGCATGTAAGTCAATTCCACCTAGTTGAAGGTGCTTTGCATGGTCGATCGAGCATTAAATACCATTTTTGCCTTAGTGTCATGCACATCCGTAAAAAAACACGCTGCTAGGTGTGTTATCCGATCAAGTACTTATGCGATGGAATGCCACTTTGCATGTAAGTCAATTCCACCTAGTTGAAGGTGTGAGCAAAGTATTGTGCCCATCGGATATGCTTTTCATTGTCGATCAAGCATAAAACACCGCTTTTGCCTTAGTGTCATGCACAATCATAAAAGAACACGGTCCTAGGTGTGTTAATCAAACAAGTACTTATCGGATGGGGGCTCCACTTTGCACGCAAGTCCGTTTCAACTAGGTTGAGATGCGTGCAAAGTATTGTCACCATCGGATATGCTTTGCATGGTCGATCGAGCATCTTCATAAAGAATGAGTCAGCATGGGATAAGCCACAACTATTCTTTATCAATGAAGTTTCTAGCGATGATATCCATAACTTCATTGATATAATAGTATATACCACCATTAGCAAAGTGGAAATTTGCAACATTGTCATTTTTGTTGATAAAAAAGACAAACAAGCCATGCAAGTTACTCTAGAGCGAGCATATTCATCAGATTTGAAGATCTATAGTGGTGTTTATGCAGCAAAGAGAGGCAAGAGAGAATGTGGCATAGCGATTCAATCTCTTAAATCAGTCTTTTTGTGTATGCGGAGTCTCAACCCTGATCACTTCTTATAAAAGAACATAAGAGGGAATTCAAATAATTTGAGATTGATGCTAGAAGAGCAAGATATTCCCAGGTCCATACATTATAAAAAAAACAACTATAGAAGTCCTACAAAAAGTGGGAGTCTCTTGCTTACCATGATGGAGAATTTGCTACCAGTAGGTTGGGAGGTCACCTTTTTCAGCTTCAAGCAGATCTAACCACAGGCTATGAAAAAGAGATAGACCACAAGGACACTGATGACATGGATGATTACCTTGAAGATCATAATCTACGGCACTTCCCGTCCTTTGGACAGTTGATGATGATGAAAAGATGGACTTACATGACCTGTTCAGAGAGAGGTTGGTGGATGAAGACAAACATGATGATGCCTTCTTTGATAATTATGGCTCACAGGGTTATGAAAAAAGGCCACTATGACAATACTTAGCGGTATGAACTCTCTATTTTTCAGCTAAATACAATTTTTTAAATAAGATTTAAATTTAAAGATAATGAATCTAATCTCTCATATTTGTTTACAGGCAATAGAGGGAGAAGAAATGGATGAAGTCAATATGGAGGCACTCCCTTCTACTTCAGCAATGCAACCACCTCTAAATTTGATTGAAGAATCCCATGAGCACAAGAGCTTTAAAGACACCATGGAAAAGTAGAATGACCGCAAACATAGTATACAAGCTATGACAGAGACCCATTCTGCAAATTTAGTTGCATTGGATAAAATGGAGAGCTCATTTGAAGTTAGGATCATTTTGAACGAGAACCTCAGTATTTGAGCTTTGGTAGAGAGGAGGTTTCAATCCTCTCCAATCCTTTAAAAGAGGTTAATGACAATGTTATCCTGGCCATTCTCAGGTAACGTTTGTTTATTTGTTGCTACTTCAATGAGCTAACATTTGTTTATTTGTTTATAGTGTAGTTATATATCAGTTTCCTAGTGCAAAATGCAAATCAATTCTATGAGCTAACGTTTGTTTATTTCTTGGTGCAGTGTAGTTATTTCTCAGCTTCCTAGTGCAGTACAACATCATGTCTACATGCTCGATGCTCTCCTTTCTTCTATTCTTAGCTCTCCTGAAAAGACTATAGAAGATGTTTGTACCTGGTTAAGCCCTTTGAATTTAGATGGGGTGTGAGTCATCTTTATGTCTTATCATGAGGAGTAAGTATCAACTCTAACCTTATTTTTACTATTTCTTTGGCAAGTTTGTGTAAAACAATAATCATTTTTATTCTAGTTGTGTAGCTCACATTGGAGTCTGATTGCCTGGGACCTTGAATTCAACCGTTTGTGGCTTGTGAATTCAATGGAAGGCTATCATGCCAACTCCCCAAGGTAATTATTCTCTTAATATTTTTGTTACTTTCTTATTTTGTATCTTATGATCATGACATATTAATATATTTAATATGTCATGATGGATAGTGCTACATATCGGCTAGTATCTGCTATCAGAACAACCACGGAGCAACAAGACCAAGTAGAATTCAAAAGACATCTGCCAGTGGAGCAAAAAGATGGGCACAGCTGTGGGTGGAGAGTTTCCTACAACTGCATGTTGTTTCTTAGAGAGATTTTTGATTTGGAGTTACCAGTCAAAATGGAATCATATACAGAAGCCGATCTGCTAGCATTTCGGGTTGAGAGTATTCAACGTCTAATTGCTACCATTGGGAAACAACCTGAAAATATGACTACATTGCAGCATGTATAAAACCTTATCTTTATACTTGTATGCTTGTTCAAGCCTTTAATTGGGATGTGTAAATCTCATAACTTTTTTATATTTTCCTCCAAGAGGAGAAGAGACTGAGTCTAATGAAAGCATGCTATCTTTATACTTCTATGATTATTTAAACCTTTATTTTTATTTGGGATGTGTAAATCTCATAAATTTTTAAATTTTTCCTCCAAGAGGAGGAGAGACTCACTCTAATGAAAGCATGTATGAAACCTTACTTTTAAAATTTTTGCTCCAAGAGGAGGAGAGACTCATTCTAATGAAAGCATGTATGAAACCTTATCTGCTTGTTTAAGCCTTTAGTTGGGATGTGTACATCGCATAACTTTTTTATATTTTTATAGCAGAAGGAGGATGTAGAAGACATAGCAAGTGAAGAAGAATACGATGTAGACTACTCTCTCAATAAGATGAGTCATGAAAATATGAATCTATTGGAACAGATTGGAAGTTCTTTCACCGCTATGTTGTTAATTCGACAACAACCTCATTTTTTTGAATTTGGTGAAGAAGAGATTTCAATCTTCTTGAATCCTAAGAAAGAGATTAATGTCAAAGTCATTACAACCATCCTCAGGTTTGATGCAGCCTTTTCCTTGGCTTTATACTTTGCTTATTTTGATTGAACCCAAGAAGCTAATACTTTTTTTTTTAATATAGTAATGTTATAGCAAATTTTTTGCAAAATATACAAAGCGTTTCATATATGCTCGATCCTCGTATTTCGGAAGTGCTTAGCAACAAAGAAGAAACCATAGAGGATGTTTGCAAGTGGTTGAAGCACGTTCCTATGAATGATGCACGAGTTATTTTTACAGCATATTATGAGAAGTAAGCATCAAACCCTACTTGTTTTTTCTATTGCATTGCTAGAATTGTCTCAAACACAGTAATTATTCTTTATTGAGAATGCAGCTCACATTGGAGTCTGGTAGTCGTGGACATCTTTGCTAAGAAGTGCTTCTTTGCCAACTCAATGACATCCGTCCATGGCACTATGTTAGAATAAGTATAAACTACACTTGTTGTTACTTCTTGACATGTAGATTGATATGCAATGCACATATTCACTATTGTTATATGTTTTGATGTGTAGATCAGCTCAAAAGTTAGTAGGTGCTATCGGCACAGTAATGCGACAATGTGACTTGGCACAACAAATAGAGTATATAACATGTCAGGTATCACATCAAGAGAATAGCCACATCTATAATTGTGGATGGAGGGTGGGCTACAATTGCTTTTTGGTACTTGGTCAAATTTTTGAGATACAAAATGACACCACACTGTCAACATATATAGATTTGCATCTCTATGCATTTATAACATGTACCATTCGAGCAATCATTAAGGGTGACATTATGGACCCACCCACAAGGCAAATAGATAATGGCTCAGAGGAGTGTGAAATGAATGCCGTCAAAGAGTCAAAGGGGATAGAAGACCTCAACTCTACAAACATGGCTTCATTGGAAGAATTGGGAAGCTCTTTTAATGTTAGGGTTATGATTCAACATAGACCTTAGTATCTTGAATTTGGGGAAGAGGAGATTTCAATCCTCTCTAGAGATTCAAATGAGGTCAATAACAACGTTATGATGGCCATTCTCAAGTTTGATACAAAATTTTTCTCTGCTTGATAATTCAATATTTTGATTAAATCTAATAAGCTAATATTCATTTATTTGTTGGTGCAGTATAGTTATCTCACGATTTGGTAGAGCCGTACAAAACCGTGTGTATATGTTGGATTCCCTCCTTTCTCCTATACTTAGCGATAGCAAAAAGACGATAGCCGATGTTTGTAAATGGTTACAGCCTTTACATTTACATGGCATGCGAGTCCTATTTATGGCATATCACGAGATGTAAGTATCATGGCAACCTTTATTTTCATCTTATACTGGTAACGTTGTGTTAAATAATAATGGTTCTTAAATATTCGTGTAGGGAACATTGGAGTCTGGTGGTTTGGGACCTTGAAGACAACTATTGTTGGTTTGTTAACTCGATTGTAGGCTTTCATGGCTCAATGCAAAAGTAAGTATTCTATTAATCTATTGTTACTTCTATATTATGTACCTTATGTAATAGACACACTAACTTTTTTTAATATGTCATGATGAGTAGGTCGATTGAGAAGTTGGTATCTGCTATCAGAGAAACAGGTACAAAGACTCGCTAGACTTCCAAAAGCATTTAGTAGTAGAGCAGGAAGATGGGCATAGTTGTGGGTGGAGAGTTGCCTACAACTACATGTCGATTTTCAAAGAAATTTTCTCACTTAAGCCACAGATCTCATCGGAAGACTCTTTGGAGCTAAAATATTCAAAGGAGAATATACAATTGTTTAGGGCTGAAATCATTCGAGACCTAATTGCTGCCATTAGAATACAATGTGCAACTGAAGCAATATCAGAGCTTGCATTTAAGGAAGAGGAGACTGAGTCTATTGTGAAAGCACTACATACTACAGAAGAAGTAGAGACTCAGTGTACACCTACAGCACCACAGCCTCCACTGGAAGCATCAGAAGAGTTTGACAAAATATGAAGAGGGGAGAGGAGAAGAGTGGAGATGAGGAGAGAGGGCACAGCTAGAGAGCACACCACAAATGACTAACTATACACTATAATTAGCTGAAAAAAATAGAATATATACAAACCCTTTTAGGGTTAGCGTTAGAGTTCACTCTATTGTGGCATACACATTTGGGTGCACCTAGTATTTGGTGTGATTCTCTCTTGTAGGCACTAGCATTTGGGATTTTTGCTTCATTTGCATCATGGCATCCTCTTCCGTGTCTGAAAAGGAGTCTTTAGCATTAAAAAGTTTGATGGGACAAACTTTTCTTTGTGGAAAGAACAAATAAGGGATGTCCTTATTCAAAAGAAGCAGATTAAACCCTTGGTAGGGAGTGAAGCTAAGCCTGCAAATATGTCTGAGGATGATTGGAATGAATTGGATGCATTAGCAAAATCTACTATTAGACTTCATCTTGCAGAGTCAGTTTATTTCACAGTAGTAAATGAGCAGACTATGGAAGATTTGTGGAAGAAACTATGTCCAACTTATGTAAAGGAAACTGCCTCTAGTAGAGTTTACCTCATGAAGAGGTTGTTTGAGCTACAGATGAAGGAAGGGGTCTCCATTGCTTCTCACTTGAATGAATTCAGTATTATTTTCAGCCAGCTTCAGGCTCAGAAGATGAATTTTGATGCGGAGACTAAGGCAATATTTCTCTTATGTTCATTGCCATCCTTATGGGATACCT
The DNA here is from genome assembly GCF_047967505.1 of Dipteris shenzhenensis. Taxonomy (NCBI): domain Eukaryota; kingdom Viridiplantae; phylum Streptophyta; class Polypodiopsida; order Gleicheniales; family Dipteridaceae; genus Dipteris; species Dipteris shenzhenensis. The sequence goes on along the minus strand of NC_141626.1, from coordinate 20,751,801 downwards.
TCCGTACAGCTGTCAGTAACTCTACACCTAGTGGAGTACTGAAATTTGATGATGTTGTGGGTAGCTTGTTGGCTGAGGAGATTAGACGGAAGTCTATGGACGGCAACAAGCAGGATGCAGCCTTAAATGTGCAAAGGGGTAGATCACAGTTCAGGGGGAAGTCCCAAGAAAGAGGGAAGCCTCGTAGCAAATCCAGGGCATGGAACATTGAGTGTTACCACCGTGGCAAGAAGGGCCATATGAAAAAGGATTGCTGCAAGCTAAAAAGAGAGCAAAAGGATAAGAAAAAGAATGCAAATTGGGGTGCAAATCAAAAGGAAGAGAGTCCAAGGGAGGACAAAGAAAACGTGAAGATCGAGGAGATCAATGCTGTCACACATGATAGTGACAATGACATCCTCTTCATGTCTAGTTTATCTGCAGAGTTGCTTACCACCTCATATGATGCATATTCCCAGGATTGGATTTTGGATTCTGGTGCTTCATTTCATGTTACTCCCCATAGGGAATGGTTCTCCACTTATGACAGTGGAAAGACAGGTTGTGTGCATCTTGGAAATGACTATGCATGTGACATAGCGGGAGTAGGTGACATAAAGTTTTCTTTTGCAACCAAAGTGGATAGTTAGTGCCGTCCAACTTTTCGCTTTCGCTGAATGGTGGGATTCGTAGTCTTGTGGGCTAGGCCATCTCTCACAATCTGCTCACAAATGGAAACACACTACCAAATCTTCTTGCTAGAGCCCAAGCTCTAATACCATGTAAGAAAACAATACAATGTTTGTGCTCAATAGATAACAGGATCTCATATGCAAGAGAGAAAAGTTGATACTATGGAGAATCATAATTTCGATTACTATAAAACTGATACAATAGATGGCGCTTCCTCCCAGCCATGCGCTCCTGTATGCAAAGCTTCGATGGCATGCTAGAAATAGTAGAGGATGGAGGTTGGATGCTAAGGAATCAAGGTTGCTGTAGCCAGTGATAATAATGGGCTTCATGAGCTTGCTCTTATATAGCCACCAGTTGTAGTTGGTTACACCCAATTGGGAGACCGACCTAGTCAGCCCAAAACGGCCAACTGGAGGTCCTTGGTCCCCAAATAGGCTACCAACCACACGTTAAATTTGTGGCGCAGAATAGAGGAACAAACCTATGGTTGTCGTTCAGCCCAGAGCCATCCGGGATTATCTAGGGCTCCAAACGAGCCCCGCAGCCTGAGAGTGGGCTACCCCGAGAAATGCTCCATCTACCCTCAGTGCGGTCAATCATGGGATGCCTTCCCACACTTGCATGTAGCCTAGTTGGTAGTGTGCCAATTCTATCTGAAGCCGTCCAACCATTAGGCCACACATGGCCCCCATTTGGTGTCCAAACTAGGACCTACTGGATAACGAGCTACTCAAATGCCTTCTCCTCATATGGGGGGCTTACAAGTAGAGTTAGCTGGTTCCCACGTAGTTACATGATGAGAGTGGAGCATTGATATCTAACATTTCTAACAAGTGGACACCATCCTTCATCCATAGGAAAAGATTCCTCCCCATGAGGTTTACCAAAAACAACACCAAGAATTCCAATAGCACACCATAAACTGAGTGGGGGAAAAAGATCAATGAAATAACTCAACCATTCCCACATATTTGGCTGAAACACTCAAAAGGAAACTTATCCACAAAGGGCCAAAAAATTGTTGCCATTTAGAGAAGGCTGAAGAAAATTCTTAGAAACAAACAGTGAGTCATTGTCTCCATCCATGTGCACTTTCAGCACTTCCAATTCGAACTAAAAGGCATATTTATCTTCTAGTTTGATCACCAAAACATCTATGTCCACCAAACCATCAATCTAGCAAAAACTATAGCATTGATGTAGCTACAAATCTCCATGTTTGGCAAATTAAAGTTTACTTGCAAATGGCTAAGGAAATAAATTCTTGCTAGTGAACATGGATTCCAATGAAGTAACTTTCCAATGAAGTATTTGTTTTCTATCAATGTAAAATCTTTGCTTTTCCCACTGTCAATAGACTTGTTCATTATAATCCACATACCTATTGCTTCATTCATTAGTTTGACAAATGATAAGAGACTCTTGACAAATTCTCATAGACCCTCACAAAGACCGTGATGATGCTTTGATACCATTGTTAGAATTTAGAAGAGACAATGACTTGAGGAGGACACAATTAATCTTCGGTTGAAGACAAGCTTCACACGGAATACAATGCTTTGCTATAAAAGATTTGAGACTCTGATCACCCAAAAGCTTAATTGTATTACTGCAAGACATATTGACCTCCATGCATCCCTACGGGGCTTGTTGGGGAGGTTTATAAGCATGTAAGGTCAACCACAAAGGCTTACAACTAGACATAGGGAGAAAGCTACATAAAATCACAAAGACACAAATCCATTGAAGAACTTGTGGCACAGGAATCTAAACATAGTCGCGACACACATAACTATTTGTTGTAGAGTTACACAACACAAGCAACTCATTAACTCTTCATAACCATCTTCGTTTATAGGCTGCCACCAACAATGGCTCCATGAGACAATAACAACCACGTCTTGCCTCCTACAAGAGCAGTCCAATCAGAAAATCCTACCAACTCACTAAAGGTATACTAGATGCATCAAGAAGCATCTCATGATACCACCAAAGTATGCTCTTTGTGACTCTCATGAATTCACCCAAACACCACGGAGTGATGAGAGAAAGGTTATGAGAGAGCTGACTAGAACTAGCATTAGATACACTACTGCATGTATTTCTAACAAGTGGCCACCATCCTCGATTCATAAGGAAAGACTCCTCCCCATGATGTTTACCAAAACACAACCAAAAATTCCAATAGACCTCCTTAAACTGAGTGGGGGAAAAAGGTCAATGAAATAACATAGCCATCCCCACAGATTTGGCTGAAACATTCAAAAGGAAACTTACCCACAAAGGGACAAAAAGTTGTTGCTATCTACAAAAGCCTAAAAGAAAGTTCTTAGAAAGAAACAATGAGTCACAACCTCTGTCCACACATGATCAAAAAGAAAACTTTCATTACCTTAAATTCAAACTAAAAAGCATATTTGGCTTCTAGTTTGATCACCAAAACATCTATGTCCACCGATCCATCGGTCTAGGAAAAGGTATAGCATTGATGTAGCTACAAATCTCCATCTTTGGCAAATAAAAATTACTTGCAAATTGCTAAGGAAGGAAATTATTGCTAGTGAATATGGATTACAATGAAGTAACTTGCCATTCCAATGAAGTGACTGTTTCTGTCAATGCAAAATATTTTCTTTTCCCACTATTAATAGACTTGTTAGTTCTACTCCACATACCCATTGCTTCACTCATTACTCCAACAAATGACAAGAGGCTCTGGATAAATTCTCACACACCCTCACAAAGACCATGATGATGCTCGGATACCACTTGTTAAACTTTAGAATAGACAATGACTTGAGGAGCTCACAATTAACCTTTGGTTGAAGACAAACTTCACACAAAGCTTCCCCTCTATCTATGGAGACCTCTTTCACTCTCCCTATATCTAATACATGTGTCACTCTCAAAGGACCAAGTTAGAATCTCCCTATTTCTCTCTTTCTCAAAAAGCTCTATCTTCAAAATCTCTCAAAGGATTTCAATGAAATCTCTCAAGGAATACACTCAAGGAATGAATCTGAAAGATTAGATGGAATTTTTTCAAACAAACAAAAATTTCTTCTGAATGAACTCTCACAAGAATCTCTCATAATGAACGGAATCCTCTCTCAAGTGAATGGAAGTTTCTCTCAATGGAACCTCTCAATCACTATCTCTCACCCACTCTCATACAAATCGCAATGCCTCAGCAGAAGCCAAGGATGCTCTAATACCATGACAAAATATGAAAAGGAAAGACGAGGAGAGAGGGCATAGCTAGAGAGAAAACCACAGAATGAGTACCTGTACACTAGATTAGTTGAAAATGTAGAATATATACAAACCCTCTTAGAGTTAGGGTTAGGGTAAAAGCATCTAACCCTTTCCTTTATAGCACTCTATGTGTTAGTGCTATGCACATATGATCACATGATGTTGAGTTGGTATCTCAACAAACCTTAGGTATGGTTTAAGGGTCCTCCAATGTTGTATTAAATGTTTCCAAACCCATTCAAGGACACACTCCATAACATTTTCTTGATTAGTTGAAAACCAAACGGATTCAAAATTTAGTATGCAAACTAGTGGTAGTACTGCATGGTGGTTTTAAAACATTAGTAGTTGGTGATATTAGTATCTAGATTCACCTAGATTCACCCTAGAATGGAACAATTTGAAAATGGGAAATTTGTGCATGTGCAAAATTTTTTTAATAAATCCAACACTATTTACAAATCTTTTCCATGTGTTTTCTTACTATATGGCTCATCATGCATGTCAAAGGTCATTGCATTTTATAATATATAGCATCAAACCTGACAACATTCCCTTTGGCCTATTTGTATTTTGAAGCAATTTGGGCCACATTGCACTAGCTTGAGGGAAATTGGTATATCTAATTTCTCTAGCGTGTATCGTCGTGGAGGGAAAAAATCACGATACCTGATAATTTTTATTTTCCCACATAGTTTTGAAAATTTTCAACTCCCATCCTATAAATCTTTGAATATTAGTGCATATTCTTCTTGCCACTCTGAAAATAACATTCTCCTCCTGTTGCCCTACAACCCACCCCATGCAAAGTCACCTCAACGTGACCTCTTTCTTTTGTTTTGTCATTATTCTTTACTTGGGTAAGTCTTTCTATTCTCTGCTTGCCTCACAAGCTAGCTCGTCTCTATTTTGGTAGCGGCTCACTAATCATCTCCATGGCATTAAGAGCAAGATGCAGCTCATCATGACTTACAAGAGAACCTAACAGAGGATGCACAATAGGAAAGCTAAAAATCTTAGTCAAGGCACTAAGAACATATTGCACGGCAAGGAAAGAAATGATACCTTATCAAAATGGCAACAAAAAGCACTTTTGCAACGTTTGCGACGGTGAGAGAACAATGAGAAGAAAGAAGACACCTAGCAAAGCAATAGTAGGAAGCGGTTGCAAAAGCATGAATTCAATCATTGCCATGTGAAGAAAATGACTTGAGAGCACTCAAGGTAGCAACATCAAGCAATTTAGGTGAATAGTAGCCTCAGGCCTTAGCTTGCACCCTAAAATTCATAGAGTGATAACCCTACCAACACTCAAGAGATGCACTCCTGTGATACAATGCTCTCTAACCTGAAAAATGGTCTACATAAAATGAAAGGGGTGCACAACTTAGATCAGCTCACTACAAAAAGGGTGAAATTGGCTATGTTGGTATCCTTTGAAACAAAGGATAAATGGCATGGGTTCACAATTTCAAAGATGTTATCAATCATAAGAACCAACATGGCTCAAACAATTGGACGGAGAGTGGAAGCAATGCATGATCATCTCGATTTGAGAAGCCTTTGGACTTCAACAAAACACAAGAAAGGGAGAGATAGCCTAAGTGTAGAATTCATTGATTGAGTGACAATGTTCTGGAATGAGAGTATGAGAGTTTCTCCCAATAATAAGAACGTATGCAAAAAGTTAACAGGATGTAAGAAATGGGACAAGCACATCATACACATGCTGAATACAACAAAGGTCAATGGCTGCCTAAACTATCCGCGACGGTTGTCTGTGAATGAGTTTTGGAATAGTTTAATTGCTTAACTTAATTTCTAAACTAGGCTTGCTTGAACTTAATGTGATTGCCTTAAAGCATCCTGGTGGTTGGAACATCATGCAATATTTCACCAAGCTAGTTTAGATCAAACACTAGTTGCATGATTCTTTGAAACTAGCATGGTTGAACATTATATTTCACTAGCTAGATGGTTGTCTGTGAATGAGTTTTCAAATGGTTTAATTGTTTAATTCTATATTGGATTGGCTTGGACTTAATGTGATTGTCCTAAACCAACCGAGTGGTTGAAAATGTTGCATTTCCTAGTAGTTAAATACTAGTGAAGTTTAATTTTCAAGCTAGTTCGGGTCAAATACTAGTTATTTCTAAATTGGGTTGGGTTGGATCTAATGTGATTGTCATAAATCATCCTAGTGATTAGCAATTAATTACCAGCCACCGCAGTGGCCTACTCCCCACCATCAGGCTTAAGCATGCATAATCACTCTACAAGTGGAGAAAAATTTACCAGTCGGGCTCGCATGCTCATCAGTATAGTACCAGAGTGCCTGGTAATGAGTGATTATAGGTGATTAGGCTTCATGATTTACTTTTGTGGGAATACTACCCAATGGTGGTGGCTCTCATTAGCCACGTCTATCCTGGCTATGATTCCAATGTGTGGGGGAAAGAGGGAGTACTCAAGAAGGGATAAGAGACACTGTATATGGTGGAGCAAAAGCTACTCCAACTTATTCCTCTTTGGTATATATATGAGTATACATGGGCCCTATACAAGTGGGCGGGCACACTGCCCTTTACCCCCAACAACCTCCCACTTATAGGTAGTGTGCCTTTAAGGGAGTATAGTACACATACAATACAATAAGCCATAAGCTAAAAAACAAGATGACCTGACCATAATCTTATGCCCATCGGCACTCTACAATGTGCAAAGTGCATAGAGGATAAGCTGCTAGTAGACATCTGGACTGCAAGATAGAAAATGACAATCTGCAGATGCTTGTCAACCAAGATCTCATGCCAAATCTCACTGGGAGAGTGAACTCTCACCACCACGTGCTCCTGTGCTAAGTCCATAGCACCCAAACTATCATTGTGTAAAGAAGATGTCTCTATACCACCTATGACCATAAGCACATGTCCTGTAGTAGACCTCTGTTGGTCTACCCAACCTACATCACCTGCATGTAGCTCTTGGAAGCATAAGGACCTGATGTCCACAATTGCTTCCCTACTGCCAAAATCTACCATAATCATGCTACCAACTCCCACTACAACGGAAGCAAGAACCAGAAGTGTAGCCCCAATGGCAAACATGTGATAACTAAGTCTCGACCCAATCATGGATGCATGAAGTAGTATGGCTGCCATATCCACCATAGCTTGCTGCTCAATGGATCTGTGATCTTCAAACCTACTGTGTTTCAATTATGGAGCCAATGCAGGCAATGGATTACTTAGTAACTTTCCCCTCTCCATATTGAAACAACCATTCTTACATGGTATCAGAGCCTGGACTCTAGCAAGAAGATTTGGTAGTGTGTTTCTGTTTGCGAGCAGATTGTGAGAGATGGCCCATCCCGCAAGACTGCGAATCCCACCATTCGGCGAAAGCGGAAAGTTGGACGGCTCTAACTATCCACTTTGGAAGTTCAAGATGAAGACCATCCTAAGCACATACAAGCTTTGGGACACTGCTACTAGGGTGGACGTGAGGCCGGTTGTGAGACTGGATCTAGCCAATGCGCATGACAATAGATAGTACCAACTGCGGATGAGATTCTCGCATGGACAAGAAGAAATGCAGATGCACTATGTTCTATTCTTTAGTGTTGGTGATTCCATCATGGCATTAATTCAACATGTCACCACAGTGGAGGAGGCATGGACGGTCTTGAAAAATCAATATGAGACCACGAATAAGACACAGATTCAGAATCTGGAGACTCAACTCGTGAACGAGAAGTTGTCTATGAGTCTGAAGCGGCAGAGAAGTTCATCACCAGGGTGAAGAATATGTGTGATCAGATGATTGCGATTGGCATCACCATCACCAGCGAGAATCTAGCATGAAGGTGCATACAGATTCTCCCACCAAAGTACGATGGTCTTGTTATAGCATTGAATACCGAGAACAGAAATCCGCCCCTCAACTTTGAGGATTTCAGTGTGATGCTTCTGGAGGAAGAGATGTGTCAAAAGATGAGGACGGGAGAAGATTTGGCTTTCTAGACTAGATCAAAAAAGGTAAGGGTAAGGACTCTGGTAACCCATCTTCTTTTAAGGATAAAAAGATAAAGAAGAAGATCTGCAACAAGGTAGGGCACAAGCATAATGAGTACTGAAAGAAGATTGCAGATGAGAAGAACGGAGTAAAGAAAGAGTCCAACAACAGGTGCACAGCCAGAACCAATAGAGTTGTTCGTCGCAATTGAGGAGATTTGCACGGAGGCAGTTCATGTACCTGCGGATGAGCCGTCGATCATTGACAGTGGTGCATCGTGCCACATGACCAGTCAGAAGGATTGGTATACCTCTCTACAGTCAGTAGGGAATGACATCCTAGTAGCAGTCAGCAATGATGCAAAATGTCCAGCAAAAGAAAAAGGTACGATTGCTCTCAAGTCAGATGGAGTTGTAAAATAGTTGTTCGATGTTCTTTATGTGCTAGATATCAAGAGGAACTTGTTGTCCCTTTTAGCGATCACGGATCGGGACCTCAAAGTTCAATTCGATAAGAATGGTGCACAGATCCTGGATCTTCAAGGAAAGGTCATTGGTAAAGGTACACGGCACAACAACATTTACGAACTCTCAGCTTTCAGTGCTCGAGTGGATGTGAAGAACACTAAGCTATGGCATGAGAGGTTTGGTCATCTAAACCTTCGTTCTTTGAAGGAGATGCATAAAAGTGGAATGATAGAAGATCTACCAGAATTTTCAGATCTACACGATTATGTGAAGCTTGCATGATGGACAAGCAACATCGGCAGCCCTTTCCTAAAGAGGCCAGCAGGGCAAAGGCTCCTTTAGAGCTCGTTCACATGGACCTCTGTGGAAAGATGGAGACAAAAGCTTTGGGTGGTTCCTACTACTTCATGATGCTGATCGAGGACTACAGTAGAAGGATATGGATATACTTCCTGAAGACAAAAGACGAGGCTTTCAGTAGGTTCAAGGAATGCATGTAATGGTCGAGAAAGAACCGGGGAGGAAGGTGAAGAAGCTGAGATCAGACAGAGGTGGAGAGTTCACATTGACTGAATTCGAAAGTTACTACAAAAGTCATGGGATCAAGAGGCAGAAACCCCCACCACAAACATCACAGCAAAATGGAGTAGCAGAATGCAAGATGCGCATCATCTGTGAAATGGGCCAGAGTATGATGAAAGGGAAAGATTTGCCAAAGACTTTCTAGGCTGAAGCATGTAACACTGTAGTTTACATCCTCAATCGTAGCTACATGAAGGTTGTGAATGGGATGACTCCACTACAAGCCTTTTCTGGTAAGAAACCTTCAGCTGCACATTTCAGAGTTTTTGGATGTGACTGTTTTGTGCATGTCCCTGATGCTACCAGGACCCAAATGGGAACCGAAGAGCCGGAAGTGTATTTTCTTGGGCTACAGTGAAGAGGCAAAGGGTTACCATCTCTATAACCCTGTTACTAAGAAGGTAATTGTAAGTCGCAATGTGGTCTTCTCAGAATAGCCGCATCAATTGGAGGAGGATGCTTCCTTCCCAGACAACCAAGACCAGGATATCCATCGAGTACCACCACCAACAGCAGATCGAACTCCCCCAATGGTGCTTGGGAGGAATCAAGACAAAGAAGATGAAGAAGAGCCTATAGAACCACAATGGCAACGGCCATTCCCGAAGTGGCTAAAGCAGCTTTTGGATGGCAGAGAACCTCCAGCCATTGAGGAGGAACCATCCGAACACCAGAGGAGAAAAGAAGGGCCAGGAGCACTTGGTCAATTATGCTTTGATGATAGAAGTGATCCGTGCTGATGAACCCAAGTGTCTTGAAGAGACACAGGGCGATGATAGGTGGATGGAGGCACATTGGATGGTCTTGAAGAAGTCCGACGGCACGTTGGATAAGTACAAGGCTTGAAGAAGTCCGACGGCATGTTGGATAAGTACAAGGCTTGACTCATGGCAAAAGGATTTGCACAGGTACATGGTTTTGATTATCAAGAGACTTTTGCTCCCACAGCTCGACTAACCACAATTCGAAGTGTTTTGGCTTTAGCTACCTAGGGAAGTTGGCCCGTGTTTCAGATGAATGTGAAATCCACCTTTTTGAATGGAGATCTCAAGGAGGAGGTATACGTGGAACAACCACTAGGTTTTGACATCCCCGGTTCAGAAGGTAAAGTATGCAAACTGAAGAAGGCACTTTACGAGCTGAAACAGGTCCCACGAGCATGGTACCAGTGAATCGATGCCTACTTTCTGCAAAATGGGTTCAAGAGGAGCCCATCTAATGCAAATTTGTATATGTTTAGAGAAGAAGGCAGGTGTATGATCATGGTCCTTTATGTGGACGACCTTGTCATAACAGGGAACCATGAAGAGAAGATCTCACAGACGAAGCATTTGCTAGGAAGAGAGTTTGAAATGGCAGACCTCGAACTGATGCGTTTTTGTTTGGGGATTGAAGTTTGGCAGGAGCCGATACAGATCTTCATTTCATAGCTTATGCTAGAGAGATACTGAAGGCATTTGGCATGGCTGAGTGTAAGACAGTTGGTACCTCTATGGAGGTTGACGCGAAGCTCTCAAACAAGGATTCATCACCACTGGTGGATGAAGTGAAGTACAGAAGGCTTGTGGGCAGCTTGATTTACCTGTGCAACACATGGTCGGACATCAACTTTGCGACTGGTGTACTAAGCAGGTTTTCCAATAAGCCCCGGGAGAACCATTGGAGGGTAGGGATGCAGGTGCTAAAATACATCAAAGGCACACTTGATTATGGCATCACCTATAACAAGGGCAACATCTTGACCGGATTCTGTGACTCGGATTGGGTAGGAGACGTGGACAGCAAGAGATCAGTGACAGAGTACTGTTTCTCACTTGGATCTAGTGTTGTGTCATGGGTCAGTAAGAAGAAACCCATAGTTGCTCTTTCTTCTACCGAGGCCGAGTACAAATCTGCATGCTTTGCTTCTTGCAAGGCAGTGTGGTTGAGGAGGATTTTGGGGGACATGGGTGTAGTGCAGAACAAGCCTACGCAGTTATCATGTGATAATCAGAGTTGCATGGCGATTGCAAAGAACCTAGTGTTCCACGCTCACACAAAACACATTGAGATTCAATATCACTTTGTACGTGAGCTCATCATGGATGGAGAGGTCGACTTGGTGTCCTGTCCGACTACAGAGAATGCTACGGACATCTTCATGAAGGCTCTTGGAAGAGACTTGTTGGAGAGGCATCTTCATCGACTTGGCATTGGGCCGAAAAAGTAAGTTCACTTGCGGGTGGACATTGAGGGGGGTGTTAGATATCAATGCTCCACTCTCTTGTAACTATGCAGGAACCAACTAACTCTACTTGTAAGCCCCCCATATGAGGAGAAGGCATTTGAGTAGCTCGGTTATCTGGTAGGTCCTGGTTTGGACACCAAATGGGGGCCATGTGTGGCCTGATGGCTGGACGGCTTCAGATAGAGTTGGCACACCACCAACTAGGCTACATGCAAGTGCAGGAAGGCATCTCTTGACTAACCACACTGAGGGTAGATGGAGCATTTCCCGAGGCAGCCCACTCTCAGGTTGCAGGGCCCGTTTGGAGCCCTAGATGATCCCGGATTGCTCTGTTTTGCACACCAGTTCTATTGTATGGTCGGTGGCCTATTTTGAGACTGACCCCCAGTCGACCATTTTGGGCAGACTGGGTCGGCCACCCAATTGAGCCTATGGTGTCAGTATTCAAGAGGTTGCTATTCTTCTGAGGTTGCGTGCCATATGGTCCTTTATGGACATGGATGCTTTGTGGTGGGAGCTGCATGGTCTTAATGATGATTGTCTTCAGATACGTACGTAAGAGAGAAAACAAGATAGTATGGAGAACTGATACATTAGATGGTGCTACCTCCCAACTGTGCGCTCCTATGAAAGAAGCTTTGATGGCATGCTAGAAACAGTAGAAGACGGAGGCTGAATGCTAAGGAATTAGGGTTGCTATAACTAGTGATAAAATGGGCTTCACAGACTTGCTCTTATATAGCCACCAGTCATAGTCAGTTAGGCTCAATTGGGTGACCGACCCAGTCCGCCCAAAACAGTCGACTAGGGGTCGGCCCGAAATAGGCCACCGACCATACGATAGAACCAATGTGCAAAACAGAGCCATCCGAGATCATCTGAGGCTTCAAATGGGCCCCACAACCCGAGAGTCGACCCTTGAGCGAATTGTAGTCTGGAGAGGCATCCTTTGCAACGGACTGGGCCCAAGTCCCCTAGAAAGGGGCATCGGAGAGGGTGAGAGCCCCGTTGAGCTCGGACCCTGTTGCTTCGGGAGGCGCCGTCGACGAGTCGGGCTATTTGGGAATGTAGCCCTAAGCGGGTGGTAAATTCCATCCAAGGTTAAATATGGGCAAGAGACCAATAGCGAACAAGTATCACGAGGGAAAGATAAAAAGGACTTTGAAAAGAGAGTTAAAAAGTGCCTGAAATTGCTAGGAGGGAAGCGAATGGAGGCTGCGGGTGTGCCCCAGTCAGATGCAGAATGATAAGAGCTAGTCCGTCGCTCGGCATAGGGTGCTGGTCAGCGCGGGCCGATGCAATGGGACAAGAGTGAGCTTTTGATGGCCCGCCTATGCCATCGTGTCGGCCGAGGCACAAAGTGCGCGCCACTCGTGGCAAGCTTTATGCACCTGCGTGCTCGAGGCGCTAGCATTCTAAGCTTTGCATCCAAACCGTTCGGCCCAAAGCCATCTGGGATCATCTGAGGCTCCAAACGAGCCCCGCAACTCGATAGTGGGCTGCCCCAGGAAATGCCCCATCTACCCTCAATGCGGTCAGTCAAGGGATGCCTTCCCACACTTGCATGTAGCCTAGTTGGCAGTGTGCCAACGAGCTACTCAAATGCCTTCTCCTCATATGGGGGGCTTACAAGTAGAGTTAGCTGGTTCCCACATAGTTACAAGAGAGTGGAGCATTGATATCTAATAAGAAGAACATAGCAAACAAATGGGTATACAAAGTGAAGTACAATCCAAATGGAAGTATTCAGAGATACAAAGCCAGATTAGTTGCAAAAGGATTTGCACAACAATATGGTCAAGACTATGATGAGACTTATGCTCCAGTAGCAAAGATGGATTGCATACGGTTCTTGGTAACACTAGCGACACTCAGTAGATGGAATGTGTATCAGCTCGATGTCAAGGATGCATTTCTCAATGGTTACCTAGACGAGGAAATCTACATGCAACAAGTAGCAGGTTATGTTGAACTAGGAAAGGAGAATAAGGTTTGTCATCTCAAGAAAAGATGTTGTGGCTTAAAACAAGCACCCAGAAGTTGGTACAGTAGAATCGACAAGTATTTTGCTGATCTCAGATACATGAATCCAATGCAGGTCATACTCTCTACTACGAAGTTCAAGGGGAAGACATTAGTATTGCACTTTTGTACATAGATGATCTGATTGTGATAAGAAGCAAGGATAGCTTCATCAAAAAGCTGAAATAAGAATTATCTGCAGAGTTCGACATGAAAGATCTTGGACTTATGCACTATTGTCTTATGATTGAGTTCTGGAGAGATTCAAATAGCACATTCATGAGTCAGTTCAAGTATGTTGATAGTCTCTTAAAGAAGTTTCATATGGCGGATTGCAAGATTGCAGCCACACCCATGGAATAGAGTTTGAAACTTACTAAAGATTCTAAAAAGCCTACAGTCAATGACAGATACTATAGGCAGCTCATCGGATCTCTTATATATCTGACAATCACATGGCCAGATATTTGTTATGCAGTAAGCTCACCAGCACAGTTTATGGCAAATCCAAAATAGTCTCAGTGGAATGCAGCCAAAAGAGTCTTGAGATACATAAGAGGTACAACACAGTTTGGGATAGAATATAGAGGAAGTCATCCATGATTGCATGGGATACTGTGACAGTGACTATGGACTCAGAGATCATGAGACCAGGAGATTGACACAGGAATATGCATTTTTCCTTGGTCAAGGTGCTGTATCATGGTTGTCAAACAAACAGCCAACTGTTTCTTTGTCTTCGACTAAAGCAGAATATAGAGCACTCACTACAGGTGCATGTGAGGCTATATGGCTCATAAGAGTATTGTCAGAAACACATTACTTTGATGAGTCAAACCCAACAACAATATACTGTGATAATCAATTGGCTCAAGCATTGGCCAAAAATCTAGTATATCACTTCAAGACAAAGCACATTGATGTCAGATAGCACTTCATCAGAGAAAGAGTGTTACTTGGTGACATCACACTGCATCATTGTGATAGCAAAGAGAATGTTGCAGACATCTTTACCAAACCACTCGGTAAAGAGCTATTCGAGAAACACCGACTAGCTCTTGGTTTGATGCAGACGAAGGACATTCCCATTAAAGGGGTGTGATGGAATGTAATCCTCAGTTCTTCTTCGATTCCCCAGAATCATCATCTTGAGGGAAGGCCTACTTCATGATGTTGATCTTGAGGGAAGGTGTTGAGAGTTTATTCTCAACATCATGTGATCATGTGTGCATAGCACCATCATGTGATCATATGTCCATAGCACTAACCTTATAGAGTGCTATAAAGGAAAGGGTTAAATCCCCTAACCATAACCCTAAATGGGTTTTTATATATTCTATTTTTTAAACTAAATCTAGTGTACAGTTAGTCATTTGTGGTGTGCTCTCTAGTTGTGCCCTCTCTCCTCATCTCTAGTCCTCTCCTCTCCCCTCTTCATATTTTGTCAGCTCTTGTCTTCTAGCCCATACTTCTTGACCTTTAGAATTCATTAAGACCATCCCCTCGGCTCCTTGTTGGCATCAAGGACTAAAGGCCCCATCAAAATACAAGACAAAAGCTATTGGTGGTTCTCCCTTTCATCATTAATGTCCTCCTTATATTTCTTTTCTTCTCTTAGATGCTACCGTCCTGTGAGCAAATCTGCCATAGTGGACCTAGTGGTATTTTTAGTGACAAAAGAGAAAGAGAACTCTTAAAGCTCTGACAACCATTTTGCAAAACTCCCCCCAAGATTAGGCTTGTAAACTAGATATGCTAATACAGACTAAGACGTAAGAAAGAAAAATGGTCAAGGTAATAAATAGGAGCAAAATTTTCTGACTGAAAACACCAAAGAGGGAGCTTGTTGCACCATTTCTTCATACCTTGTTTCCACCTCTGTAAGCTATCGATTGGCATAATAGATTGGTTGCATTCTACCTGTCTCTCCTTTTTGTAGCAATACATCACCAACTGAATGCAACGATACACTTGGATTTACATAAAAGTCTTGAGACCAATCAAAGGGCTTCAATATTGGGCCCTTACTCATGGCCTCCTTAAGTTGTTGAAAAGACTCTTGTTGCTCCACACCCCATTGGAAAGAAACTCCTTTTCTTATCAACAAGTTTGTGGGATGCACTATCTCTATGAAATCATCACAAAAGTGTTGATAATACTTTCTTTTTCCTAGAATTCTATGAACACTAGTGACACTCTCAGGACTTGGCAATGCCATGATTGCTTGAACTGTTTTAGGACCCATTTGCAAGCCTTCTTCAGACACAATATGCCCCAACAAGACTACTTTGGTTTGAGCCAAATGACACTTGCTAGAATTTAGACACCCTTTTGCTTCATCAATCCTAGCTAAGGCCATCTTCAACTTCTCCATGTGATCTATGCACCGAGAATAGATGCAAAAATCATCCAAAAACACCCTTATGAACTTTCAAAGTAAGGCTCAAGCACTTGACTCGTGAACCTTTGAAATGTAGCCGGTGTATTGGTCAACCCAAAAGGCATCACCCTATAAGCAAAAACTCCCCAAGGTGTGACAAATTATGTTTTATTTTGATCTTTCTCCTTTATACGAATTTGAAAGTACCCAGAATACCCATCACATACATAATACATCTCATGCCCTACTACTTGGTCTAGTATTTCATCTTGGAATGGCAAAGGAAAATGATCCCTCTTAGTGTATGCATTCAAAGGATGAAAGTCCA
Organism: Dipteris shenzhenensis; assembly: GCF_047967505.1. Taxonomy (NCBI): domain Eukaryota; kingdom Viridiplantae; phylum Streptophyta; class Polypodiopsida; order Gleicheniales; family Dipteridaceae; genus Dipteris; species Dipteris shenzhenensis. The sequence continues at coordinate 20,735,851 of NC_141626.1, read as the reverse complement.
TACAAACCCGCCACTTATTTCCTTTCTTTGGTGTGATAACTACAGGAGATATCCATTTTGAATCATCAACAGGAAAGATGAATCCCACCTCAAGTAGTTGTGTTACCTCTTTCTTGAGTGCCTCAGCTTGGATTACCCCCAATCGCCTTAAGTGTTGCACAACTAGCTTGCTTTCTTACTTCAACTCAATCTTGTGCTCTAGAAGAGAGACTAATCAAACCTGTGAATAGCTTGTTGCAAAGAGATATGGGAAATCATCTAACATATCCAAGTACTGGAGCTTCTCACTACCTGATAGAGAATCACCAAGAAGCTCTTCATTGCATTGGCATCGTTTAGTGTGCTCCACATCCTCCACATGAAGTGTCTCTATAGGATCTTCTTGCACCACCACCTCTTTCCTTCCTGATTCATCCAAATCAGCACCAAGACAAAGACCAAAGGCCACTCCTTCCATCTCACCCTCTGAGTTGGACTCCTCGGAGCTACGCCCTGTCTCTTCTTCTTCATCGGTTAAGTCAGAGCTCAAACTCTTTGATTCCTTGACAACTTCCTTTTTACGGCTTCTAATGTTGTAGTGCACCTTCTTATGATTTCCCTACAAAATCAATTCTCCAGTATCCCACTTTTGAACATCTTCACCTTGCATAGCCAAGGCCTTCCCAAAATCAAAGGATAGGCACGTGCATCTGGCTTGGTAGGGATCATCTAAAAAGTAGTTGGCACAGAAATTCCACATACATCCACTTCTAGATTCTTCACAACTCCCAAGGTCTTTACCCTAGTGTTATCAACCAATTTGATGCAATAGGGAGAGGTAGTACTAGAGTATTTTAAATCAGCATCTATCATGGTCTTCTCACTCATGACATTAATCGATGCACCTCCATCAATGTAAACATTAGAAATCACTTGACCATCAATGATCACATCAATTATAGGTACATCATCACAAACCTCTATATCGACCTTTTGAACAACATGAATGACACTTTTCTTATTTTTCTTTTTTGACACTCTTGCGCTTGCTAGCTTTCCCCATTATTGCCATAGTTTGCTCGTAGTTTTGGAGACAAAGCAAGTAATTGACCAAAGGTGGTATGAGCTTCCTTTTCTTTAAGGTCGAACAACAACTCATAGCTTCCAATGCCTTGTCCTAAAGGAAAGTCTGACCAACTAATTCTCCTTCTAGATGCCTTCTTTTTCTTACTACAGTGTTCCTCTTCTTGATGTTTCTCATCTACTTCTTTCTTTCTTCTTCTTCTTCTTTTCCTTTACCATGCCCCTGTTTAGCCATCACTACCTCTCTTTCCTCATCCCCTAAAAAAGCTTCTAACAAGGATACTTGTTTTTCTTCTTTCTTTCTCAATCTAGGACACTCGGGGTGATAGTGACCTTTTTCATTACATTCAACAAGTGACTCCACTCTTATCTCGAGGCCTATCCTCACTCTTTGGTGCTCTAGGCTGTCGTGCACTAACCAAATGCAATTTCAAATCAGCATACTTTGCCATCAATTGGGGAGATATTGTGATCTAACTCAGAGGACTTTGCTACCTGAGGAGTGCCCATTACCTCCACATTAGAAGAGACGCAAAAGAGGATTCGATCTTTAGAGAAGCTTCTTTCTTGGTCACAATGCGAAGTGCCTCCACATATGTTGTTGAATCTTTACTCATTTCTTTTGAGCGAAGACGAGGCTCCAAGGCCATAACAAATTTGCTCATCTTTAAGTGCTCCATCCCTATGAGACTTTGAGGGGCCAATGATGCAGGTGCCACAACTCACAAAGCTGCCCTTTCATACTTTGTCCATAAAGTTTGATATCGGATTGCCAACTCAAAGACCATATCACCCTCTCCTTGATAGAACCGGCCCAATTGCAACATCAAAGCATTTGGCAATTCTGCTGCCCCAAATCTGTGCTTCATTGCAGCCCACCACTTGGTCCCACTCCTCATTGGTAGAGTCCGATAAGGCCTCATGCCAACTCAAGGCTACATTTTTAGAAAATCAAGCAAAATCTTCATCCAATCCTTCATGGACCATCCAAAAAGCCGGCATCCAAACAAAATCCCGAAGATAAGACTCCGCGTCTTCCCCTCGGGTCCCTCGAAACATTGGAATCTTCACCATGTTGAAACACAAAAAGGAAACACCAAGATCCAAATAATATCCCAAACAAGATCCAAACAAGATCCCATAGAGCCTTAGTATACCAATACCAACTTATTATGCATAACCACTTGTTGAAAACCCTCCACAATGTGATCCTCAACAAAATCTTCAAAAATAAGTGACCAACCAGCACCATGAAAACATTGTGTATACATGCATTCAAGAATCACCCTTGTCACAATTGTAAGTGTACATAACAACTTCAAGATATTGTACTCTTCATCATTTGCATAGCAAAAGAAGTTGAAAGCATTGAGAATTACCGCTCCACTGTTATAGTCAAAAACTACCCAAAGACAACTCTTTTCACACCAAGCTGCCAGTGCATGATACAATCCCCAATCTATCATTGTGCCTCCTACTGGAGTTGTCGATTCACCAACATATTCAAGAGTGCAAACATAAAGGATATGATAATCATGACCTTGCGAATAGCTTGAGCATCACCTTCACAATCTTCTAGTTCTCTTAGATGGGTAGCAATCTCTTCTAACGAAGTTCTTCCAAGCATCTTCTTTATCACATCAAAAAACACATGCCTATACTAGGAATAATGTGCAATCAAGTAGACCTAAGACTGTTTAGTAATAAGGTGGGATGAATTCAATACCAAACGTACTTGACATCTCCACCAAAAGATGTGACATGAAGTTGGGGGTAATAAACTTTACGCACCTCTTCACTTCCTACTACTTTTGAAGTGAGTGACAAAGATAATTATCATGAGAAAGGGACATTAAAAAGAAGCTTTTATGCCAAGATACCACATCATACTTTCCTCCCTTAGATGAGAATGAAGATGGTACCATCCCAAGTGATGTACTCAAGCATAGGGAGAAGGAAAGGATCAACAGAGGCCAAAATCTCAGCAAGCTGGTCTGCGCCAAAGAGAAGAGCGATACGTTGTTGAAAGAAGATCCTGTGGCTCAACATGACATGAATTGATATATATCGAGGAGTTTGAAGGGGCTGATTGGGTCGGATGGGTAGTTTCTAAGGAAACATTGCACCTCCTTCATCAGTACCTTTACAATTAGCTCAAAACACTCTGCAAACTATCATTAGATACAACACTCTACAAACTGTCATTAGATATAGAGGCCTATAACTTTTAGTAGAGACATGATATCAAATATTGAAACACATATAGAGATGTGCCTTGAGATGGGCTCCACATTGATATTTGTTTCATATCAAACAAAGAAGCAGCCAGAAAGTTATGAGCAGTTTACTAGATGGGGAAAAACTATCATAAAAATAGACTGTCAGACACAAAGACTCAAAACTTTTTGTTATAGTATTTGATTCATGGTCTAACCATCTAAAGACATGCATCTTGAAGAGACCTTCGCGCTGATATAAGTTAATTCAAAATTGGACTAGCAAGCGAAATGTTATGAGTAAAACACTAACAAGGGGTCAAACTATCATAAAAACTGCCCGCCTCCCATGCTAATTTTGCTTGAGGACGATGCTCCCTCAAGACTCCATTTTCATCAAGGATCCACCACTCATAGATTTTGCTAGAAGAGGATAAGTAACTCCCTTGGTGGCTTGAGAAATGGATGGGCCATGTGTGTGCAATGAGCAGCCAAATAGAAAGAACTTTTAAGACTTTGAAAGAAAGAAAAGAGAAGAGAGACTCAAGAGAGGGAATACGAAGTGATCTTCATTGTCAATAGAGTAAGACTCCACTCCAATGCAACTAAAAATACTACAAACACAAGGGAGAAGAAAAGGCTTCATACATACAAGAGGGAGCAGAAGCTTCAAGACCTATTCATAGAGAGAGAATAAACTAGAGAGAGATGGATGCAAGAGTCTACATAAGAGAATATCTACAAGAGGGAGAGAAGGCTCATGGAAGAGGCTTCAGGAGACTAAAGCTACATCAACATGAGGCCTAATGGTGGAAGAGATGATGAACAAGGGAGAGGAGGGCTCCTTTTATAGAGATTTTATCACCCTTCTTCACCCATTTACAATTGTTGCCTGTAGATTCCTTTCCCCATCAATCACATAGGCCCGTATGTCACCATCCATGTCCTTTTTGGTTACTCTTGCCATGTGTCCCATCAAAAGTTGCTCAAGACTCTTAAAATATTGAGAAAGTCAAGAGTCTCCCCACATGGAGCCCATAGGGACCCTCTCTTTTCCATATGTCCACATCCTTGTTATTCCACATAGGAATTTTAGAAGGATTCCTCGACTCCACACTCCTCCACATGCCTTCCACATGCTTGGCATGTGATCTCTCTTATATTATTGGAACACATAAACATGAGCCCACCTCTTTATATGACTTACTATTCCTATTTTCTAAAAACCCCATAATACCCCATACACGAATAACTCTCACCCCATACCAAGGTATTTATCATTCATACACATGGTATGTACAATGATCCATTTCACTCATCCTCTCAATCTCATACAATATCTTAGAAAAGAGAAATAAGTGAGAGCCGCTAGGCTATCACTTGATACTCAAACTCTTATCAAACATAGAGAAAAAAAATACCAATGCCAAATTAAAAAAATATCAATTTTTGGCATCACAGCATGCATGATCCACCGAACTAATAGTTAATTACAAGACACTGCAGTGGCTTGCTCACCCATCACATGGCAGCTGCTTCATGATTACCAGCCCATCTGGGGTGGTGCCTAAGATTACACCGTGGTGGCTTGCAATTAGTATGGATGGAACCCTGGGCACCAACCACAACGGTGGCTTAAACTTTATAATATGTAAGATCTGTGGCATTTGGAAATTTACCACATTGCTCTCATCCGTCCCTTCTCTGCTACATTGCTCCACACGCTATGCTACTTCCATTAGGGCAGAATTGTGATCTCCAAAGGGCCCCGAATTAGTGTTTCCTAATTTCAAGGGATTAGAGACTGATTTGTGTACCAATGAAAGCGCTCTGAGGTATGGTGAAATGCCATGTTGAAGTTGACAAAAGAATTTATGGGAGAGAAGGTCTGTAACCCATAGTTTATACCCATGGTCTTCACTTCTAGCCCTTGATCTAATGTCCAATCCAAGGAATACATTCATAGTTGTGGTAGAACACTCCCAGCCATTAGATCAAGGTGTAGATCCAATGGACATCATCAAAGGATAGAGGGATCAAATCTTAACCCTTGAAAATGGTAGATCTAATGGATGAGATCAAAAGAGAAGGGGGTTCATTTTAAGCCATCCATCTAGAAATAGATCTAAGGGTGGAGATGCAAGGAAAAGGCACTGGAATCAGGGCCATTGATCTCAAGGAGATCCAAGGGTGGAGATGCAAGAAAAAGCCACTCAAATTCAAGCTATTTATTATGCGCCTAGATCTCAGCCCCATCGATCTAAAGTGCTCCATCTACAGCCTCCAAAATGCACCTAGATCTAGACCCTTGATTGGATTCGTTGATCTCCACCATTTGATCTATCCTAGATCTAATGGTCCACATCAAATGGCGACCTCTCCCTCTTTATTACACCTCCATTTTGTCAACCTTTTCCAGTTTGGGGTCCACTAAAGGTGCCTCCCACCAATTTGAGCATTCTAGACCTTTGATCCATCCACCAAGCACCTCCATCCAAAGGCCAAGGTTGCCCAAATTCAAAATAAAGGTACCCATGCCTACGGAATCGCTGCTATGGGGTCCTTACCCCATGGGTTACCATAGTAGGTTCACTTTCACTTATCTTAATCCATTTCTTATGAGGCCCTTTTGAGACCCCATTTCTCCCCTAATGGCTCCACACCTCTCCTCTAGCTCTTTTTCGCTCCTACTCTACTTTGTTGCACGTTGGACCTCCTCCAACTCTCGTCACTCACTGCTCCCCTACTCATCTACTGCTCACCCACTCATCTTCACCATGCCTACTACCACCCCCCCTTGATGCATTGTGATCCCAATTTTATCTTTCTTCTCATATAAGATGAGTGTGTTGTACTCACCTAGAGTAGAAATGCTAGCACTAGTGGAGACCCTTTGTTCCCACAGTTGATTCCTCCCATATCTGCATGTCACCACCTTAGATGACATGCTCACCTTTGGCCTCTTTATGGCTGTGCTATATGGGTTCGCCCTAGACGTTGATGAAGGCCTCAGTATTTTCACAACAAAGTACTCTCGACTTATTAGGGGAGCCGTAATCTAAGTCATGGCAATGTGCATGGTCTTTGGCCTCTCCATCGTCTTGTCCTTTGTCTCCCTAAAAAATTTCAATGAAATGAGCTAGACTGGAGGAAACACTGATTTGTACAAATTTCATCTTGCTCAAACGAGGCTCATAACCACTCAATTTCAATGAAATGAGCTAGACTGGAGGAAACACTAATTTGTACAAATTTCATCTTGCTCAAACGAGGCTCATAACCACTCAGTAATGGCTAGATGCAATCTTTTGGCCTCTAAGGCTCTCAACGATCTTTTCACTTGATGGATTTAATGTTTTGGTCTCTAAGGCTGTTAGCAATTCCTGAGCTTTTATTACATTTATGTAATGTCTTTTTTGTTCAATTTGAGGTTCTCAGTATGCACTATTATTAACTTTTATATTTGAATGGTTATGGTCGCTAGCTATAATCTTTTGACCATTAAGGCTCTTAGCAATTGTCGAGTTTTTATAAATGTAAGATCCTTTGTTCAATTTTTTCTCAATATAAGTTGTTAATTTTTATATAACCTGTTATTGGATGTAGATGTACATTGGAATCTCTTTTGCTCCATTTTCACACGATGAATTATAGTTGATTATCTAGATGGCACCACAGGGCCTCGAGCCACCATGGTGGCTCGGAATACTTTTGCCCTCATTTATATTTAGTGCAACAATAAATAAAACACCAGTAAAGCACGACGATAATTTTCTTGTTTTATGAACCAAATAGCACTAAAATAGCTCCAATGACCCACTGTTGTGGTTGCATGGAGATACATCTAGAAAAATACAATTAAACTTTTAGAAAATGCAATTGATGATCCTGGGGTACCAACTCCTTTTAGTAATAAAACCCATCAAAATCTTGATTATGAGATGAATTTAACAATATATCATGAATAGAAATTATTTCAATTAACATGGTTGTGTTCTACACTAAAAGAGCTTCAAATATGTCTTTAAATTTGGGTAACACATGAAAAAGTTACATTAACTTGAAAGAAGATGAGTTTTCATATTTTTGTATATTTTTGTTTTACCCCCCCCATCCAAAAGAACCCCCCCCTTGGGCGTCACATATTATGAAAAATATGTATAAATCTTAAAATCTTGCATATTTTTCAAGGTATGTACCTTATATTTTGTGGGTGGGGGGACATGAAACTTTCATATTTTTCCCTTGAATATTTAAAGCTTTTTAAGGAAATCCATGCATATTATATATAGGCCTTATCCCCCATACCCTAGATTTTGGACGAGGGTAGTAACATAATACATATTGAGTTGACGCCCAGGTTGACGATATGGCACTTGAGGGGTCCCCTCTAGGGGCAAGGGACATATCGACATGCATTATATAATATCCAGAATGCTAGTGTATAGATATGGCATGTCGATATGGCCCTTTCCTCTAAAGGGGACCCCTCAAGGCCATATCTCAATCGCATTGTTCTTAGTTGCACAATGACATAAATCTATAACTCCAAGAACTAGCACGATGATTGTCATAGATCTCCTTTTGTTTGCCACCATGCTGGCGTCACAGACCTTCTCATGCAATACATAAAAATAGGTAATGAAGCTATGACTCCAAAAACCATCGTGGTGGTCTCTCCAAGACAACCTTAAGTTTTGGGCCATGACAAGTCGTCAAGTCAGAGACTGCATTGAGGTGATGCTCACAATCATAGATTGCATCTCATTATTATGCCAAAAACCAGTGCGATTGTCTCTCCCAACCAACCTATGATTTGCATGGGCAAAGCTGTGACAAAAGACTATGCGATGACACGTGATTAGAAGGCTAGAGATTGCACTACGGCGGCGAATGATAGATTGTGTCTCATTATGATGCCAAGAACTAGTGCAGTGGTCTCTCCAAGCCAACCTTGAATTTTAATGATCTACATGCGTGTGGTGGTCAAGCCAGAGACTGCATTGCCTGAAGCATTGCAAAGATGCACGATTTATTACAGAGCTGTTGTGGGTTGAGCTCCGTGGTGTTCAGAATAAATAGATTTCATCTCATTATTATGCCAGTCTAGGATCATGATGTCGAGAAAATTTTCAACGAGAGCGTGGGTCCGTGCAAAATTCAAAATTTCACCCAGGCCAAGAGTGCATTGTGTCATGGTCCCAAAATGGCCCCAAAAATAGTTTTGCAATTGGCTACACCCAAGCAAATATTGACCCTAAGTCTATGGATGTTATTCTTCATCTCCTCCACTCTTTGTTCACTCTATGCAACAAGTTCATCCAAATCCCTCAGCATCTATTGAAGCTTGTTCAATCACTCAAAAACATCAACATGGACCATTTCCAAGACTTCCACTCTAGTTTGTAAATCTTTCACGTCGACAGACTGCTTTTCAAAACTGTCGAAAGCCATGGCAAGCTCGTACACAACCCTATTTCCTCCAATAAGCTGCAGCAACGTTTCCACATTGGACACCCACATGGACTATGCTCCATCACCTCTACCGAAATTAGCATCCTAGATGCAAGTGAACCGTGCATCATCCACAAACGAGTAGCCGACTATCTACACAAGAAGAAGCGCCCCTTGGTACAAGCAACTCCAAGCTCCAACAAAGCTCATAGCGCATGCAACACCTATGTGACTACAACGCCTGCCTTCTCCAAACATACTACACTGCATCTAAAGGCTCTTCAATGCCCAGCCTCTAAGCTCCTTCCAACACACAACGTCCATGCCTGCTGACCAGATCTGGATGGTACCACTAGGCCTCTAGTCACTGTGCTTGCTCAGAATAATTTTTTCCCTCATTTATATTTATTACAACAAGGACAGTTTACTCTAATACCACACGAAGATACTACATAAAATAATGAATGCTAAGAAAGAAACTGAGACAATAAGACCCTCATGTATTCACGAAGAACCTTTGCCTTGGACTCCATAGGGTAGAACTCAGGATCAAAATTGTTTGCATGCAATCGATTAACTCTCTAAAGCCCATTGCACTCAATCGACCCTAATGCATGCACTCAAAGCATCCTCATGACCCTCAGAATAGTTCACTTTGATACCACATGAAGGTACTACATAAAATAACGAATGCTAAGAAAGAAACTGAGATACAAGACCCTCATGCATTCAAAAGCAACCCGAGAAAACAAAAGACGAGTTTGTCTTACAACAACGAGCAATAGTGCTCATGTAGGAAAAGATATCTCAATGGAGAGGATGGAGGCGACGATGTAGCATGAGGAGCTGGGAGGTAAATTGCAAATCATCCCAAGAGCAAAGGAGAAGTGACACGCTCTTACTAACTCCATGCAAAAATGCCACATGGCACCTTACTAACCACTCCTATACTAATCCTAATCAAGGCTTGATGAATTTTTCATGTAAGTAGGCTAAAAAGAAAATTAGAAGATGATCTCATTCAAAATAAAGTGTTGGTTGCATACATTAGATGGTTGAGGCCAAGGACTAATCTTAAGCTTTAGCAATAGTAAGGAGGTGCTAGGGGAAACCATGTTGAGAGGGCTTTAATATAAGGGTCCTATAGGACACATGGTACCAAATGAAGAAGCCAGTGGCAAGCGTTGGGTATGGGAGAGGGTTCTAGAAAAAGCACAAACCAAGAATAACACATAATGAACTCGTAAAGCGAAGACAAGAGCTTTCCAAGACCCATAAATGAGCAAGCCAATAGAACACAGAAGCCAGTGGCAAGCACTGGGTATGGGGGAGTGTCGAGAGGAAGAGAAAGAGGAGAGAGACGGACACAAGAGTTGTGTTAAGAGGAAGTGAAAGAGGAGAGAGACCGACATAAGAGTTGCTCCCAAGAAAGTGATTCTATTCATAGATCATAGGCATATATAGTTGAGGACTAGGCTGAGTTAGGGCAGGCTATATATAGCTCTAACACCCCCACTCAAACTAGGCCCTCTAGCTACGGGTATGTGTGATAAATAGAAAAATCTTCCTTGAAATCTCAACTTGTTTGACATAGTGATGATGCATAATCAGGGCTTGAGATCTTCAAGCTCAATGTTTGAGCTCTTCATCTGAATAGTAGAGCTTGTTATCTCCAAGTTCAATCTGGTCAAACCTCCTCAAACCTTTATACTCATGCCTTCATGTTTTGCACAATTCATCCACATAAAATGACCTATTTCATGCAGTGTATATAAACACAACAAATATTCAAGTGTCTGTTTCTATTGTACTAAGGATGAATGTATGAGCAAATTGCTTCGGTCACTCTAAAGATGAGTATGGAGGGGCAATTTGAGATGTCCATAGAGCCAGGGCTGAAATGTCTCTTGGGTAGTATAAGAAACCCATAGCAACACAATAGGAAGGCCCATAAAGTTCCTGTAAATCAAGAATCAATAATCCAAAAACACAATGAGCATTTGGGCATCCTGAAGTATCGGATTTGATATGTCCATAAAGCCAGGGCTGAAATGTCACTTGCATAGTGTAAGAAAGCCATAGCAACACAACAGAAAGGCCCATAATGATCCTGCAAATCAAGAACCAATAATCTAGAAACATGAGCATCCGGACATCCGAAAGTACTAAATAATTGAGCATCCCAGAAGTACCATACAACTGGGCAGCCGAAAGTGCCGAACAATTGAAAATACGAGGCCATAATGATCCTGCAAATCAAGAACCAATATTCTAGAAACACAAAAAGCATCCAGACATCCTAAAGTATCGAATAATTGAGCATCTCAGAAGTACCGAACAACTGGGCCATCGAAAGTACTGAAAATACGAACAGTTGGGCATCCCAAAAGTATCGAACATTTGGACAGCCAGAAGTATTGAACAACCAAAAATACAACGAGAATAAGCCATGCATGTATGATAAGAGGCAAGCTTGTGTGGATTAGACAGAGCTTACATAATCATAGCATGAATAAAATAACAACCTCTTTGCATCCGAAAGTACCGAACAACCGAGAAGACGAGCATTCGAGGTTATGACGTCTAAACAAGTACTCAATAATAATGCATATGTGCCACGTCCAAACGAGTACTTAATAAATAATCCATATGTGCCATGTCTAAACAAGTACTCAAGAAGTAATCCATGTGTTTTCATTTGAAAGACATTGAACCTTGCCACGTGCAAATCAGTACGCAATATAACCATGTCAAAATGAGTACTCAATAAGTAATCCATATGTGTCCATCGTGAAAGCCAGATAAATATGTGTCACATCCAAACGAGGACTTAATAATGATCCATGTACCATGTCGAGACAAGTAAATATGTGTCTTATCCAAACGAGGAGTCAGTAATAATCCATGTACCACGTTCAGATGAGTGCTCAAGTAGTTAACCATATGCCACGTCCAAATAAGTACTCAAGCAATTAGCCATATGTGCTCATAAATATTGTCACGTGAAAGACATTGAACCTTGCCACGTTCAAACGAGTATGCAATAAGTAATCCATAGATGCCACGACAAAACCAGTACTCATTAAGTCAGTCATAGGTGTTCATCATGAAAGACATATAAGTATACCTCACCACATAAAGGGTGAAATAAAAGTATGCCTTGCTTGAACCAATAAGTAAATACATACCATAAGTCATCAATAAATTAATCAACAAAGAAGGAAGAAATCATTGGTCTAGCAAGACCTTGCATGCACTCGTAAATATAGATGACTATGAAAAACAAAGTAGATATACTCATCCTGTAGGTATCGAATGTGCATTTAATCCGTTTGATTGTATCTAGGCATCTATGCAAACCTGCACGTACTCGTAAGAAATCATTGGTCTAGCAAGACCTTCCATGCACTCGTAAATATAGATGACTATGAAAAACAAAGTAGATATACTCATCTTATAGGTATCGAATGTGCATTTAATCCGTTTGATTGTATCTACGCATCTGTGTAAACATGCACGTACTCAGAGAAACAACTAAGTGTAATGAAAGAGAACATATGAGCTCACCTTGGAAATAAACGAGTTCCTTGAAAACAATAAGAAAACATGTGAGAAGCACCTTTGCATATGTGAAGTAACGTATCCAAGGAGTAATAATATCAAAGCTAAATAGAAAAGAAACATTGAAAGAAAACATGTTAGAATATTAACAACGTAAAACATTCGGCAAGTCCTTTTCTTTCATAGGATGGACCAACTTATGAAAGTGAAGCTACTATTGAATACATGACGAGCAAGTCAAGCAAGATGTTAGCGTATAAGAGAGAAAGAAACATTAGATTGACATTTTCTTTTGCATATCAAGCATACCTACATGATATTTAGCCTACTCCAGATCAAATACAATGGATGGCCTATAGGCATGCTTGATTAGCAAAGATGAAAGAGAACCTGCTTTTAAAATCATAAGATAATCGAAAGTAACTCTCACCTTCAAAATAACATAAAACATTTAGGAAATCAAAAGTAAATGATAAGATAATCGAAGAAAATCTAGCCTTCAAAACAATACAAAATATTTTGGAAGCTCCTTTGAATCAATCAGCTCATGCTAAAAGTAAAGCTTGATATAGAATATTTGGCAAGTCTCTTTAACCGAGATTTATGGAAACTTGAAGCTGTAGCTAAACTTGCTAGCAAAACAATAATACATGTATTATCATTGTGAATAAAGCACCAAGCATATGAATGTAGTGGAATACAAATAACATAACCTTTCAAGTAGAATATCAAGAACAAGGCATTGTACTGAACTACGATGATATCATGGTTGCCAATCATGTACAACATTAAAGAAAGTTGAATTATCTTTATACCAACAAGCAAAGAAAAGTTCCAACACATAGACGTATGTCATAGTGATTGTTATAAGCAATCAAGTTTTGTGAGGCACCCAAGTAGAGATATTGACAGAGCTCTTTGGTTGAAGAACACTCTATGAATGTTGAGTAGCAAAGCACTTACTCAAAGACTCAGCAAGCGATGAACTAAATAAGAAACTGATTGTAAAGGATGCACTAAATAAAAACTAGCTTAATATATGTGAAGCATCATTGGCTTTTACTTTTGCAAAAGCAGCATGAAACCACAAGTGATAAAACGCTAAACTCTTGTTTTCACTGATGACCTAATAGAAATCAAAAATTGCTTTCATATGCTAGATAACCTTTTGTCCGAGTGATTTTCTCAATCAACTTTCTAGTCTGTTAAACGTATATAATTATCACTACAAAAGCATATAGATTAGGCTACCTTACTCTTAACGACAAGATTAAGGCTCTACTTGGCATCAATTAGATAAGATCTTGATCCCTAAAGATTGACTACGCTTACAACGACGACCCTGCGCTCTTGGTTTTTATGGATATGATCGATGAGTGTTGGGTCTCCTCTTCATCTAAATTTTATGGAGTCCTATAGCTAAACAAGTTTGTTTTATGTGATTGAGCATCTTATTTCCTTCATGTGGGAATGTTAAAGCATGATATGCCAGTGTGTTAAATCCAAGGGAACACAAATACTAAGTTTAAGATAGTCTGAGTTTAAGATAGTGTGATCAAGTGAAAGTGTGATCAAGTGGTAGAGACTGAAAGCGAGAGGGCAACACCATATCAAGAAGATTCTTATCATTAAGTATATATATATATATACACTTTAATTGCTTTTGCTTCAAATATTGTTGATTCTATGGAAGTATGAATCTTTTCCATCCTCATGTCCTAGATCAATTCTTCTTTGTTATGAGTGTTCATCTTCCTGTCCAAACACTCTTGTACCAGTGTTGATAACAGGCAACAAAAAGAAATAATCATAACTTTCTTACCTGAAATCGGAATATAGTGATCCAACCAATCAAAATAACCAACACACATGCTTCGAACAAGCCAATGCGGGCCTTTTCATCAATCATGACCATAACGCTTATTTGCAATGCATCTTTGATAACTTTTGCATATCAACTCAAGATATATAGTTGAGTAAGGCTGAGTTAAGGCAAGCTATATATAGCTCTAACAGAAGGGTTCTGGAGAAGGCACAAACCAAGAAGAACACAGAAGGAACTCCTAGAGAGTTCATGTGAGAAAGCGAAGACGAGCTTTCCAAGGCTCGTAAATGAACAAGCCAAGTAGCAAGCACTGGGCACGGGGGAGGGCTGTGGAGAAAGCACAAACCAAGAACACAAGAAACTCGTAGAGAGTTCATGTGAGGAAACGAAGACAAGCTTTCCAAGACCCATGGCTGGGTGAATAAGGATGCAAGAGCCATCTTATTAATTAGATGTAACAACTCCCATGCCAAACACCTTGTGTCCCATTAGTGGAGTTGCAATGGCCTCGGCTCCTTCGTAGTGCTGGCTGTCATTGGCCCATCATTTGCCCAATTCTCCCCCACTACGATGTGGTAAGGTGGCAAGTAGGAAGGAATGCAAGGAGAGAGCGCACCACAACACGTGGCACATCTCCTTGAGGAGGAAATAGAGAATAGAAGAAACATATTCTGGCCATAATAGGAGGCAATAGAAGACCATAGAAAACTGATTTGCGGGGTGTACATGGCCAAACATATTACTCCACAGAAAGGATGTAACAATGCCAGAAGAAATGGTTGTTTGAGAGATATGTCGGAGGAAGCATCACTCGGATTTTCCTTATGAACTCAAATAAAGCACAAATATATGTGCACATTTTGTGCGTTTTCAATCTGACAAGAGGATTACAAAAGAAAATAACAACCGAGTGTGAGAATTTATGCTACATGCTCCTATGTTATGTAAGTAACAAAGGCACAATCAAAGCTTCGACAAGCCTCTATTTGAGAGACGAGGTCAAAAGGAGGATAGGCATGATGTGGTGAGAGGAAGCAAAGAGCTAAGTGATGGAGCTCTTGGAATCTCTCTTTCATTCTCTCTCTCTCTTCTTGGCCTCTCTCATTGGAAGTTTACTTCATTTTGGCAACATCGTATTTTGGGATTATCCTAAATTTGCAGTTAATTGCACCATATAAATGCATGCAAATCTCACGCAACTACAAGAAACTTCGACGCCATAACCTAAGAGGGCTTTCCCACGATGGCAAATATGCCAATATTTGCTCGGATTTGCCCCGTCTCTTTTTGAGGTGACAGATTTGGGCATTACAAGTGCTCCGATGGAGACGGAAATTCTTCCTCTCCACCAGAGCATTACAAGGCTAAACCCCTCTTTTTCCTAAAATTGTAAACTTGCAACCTTCTCTCTAGCTGTTACACCACCTACATCTGACAATCACTCACAATGGCTGGCAAGTCCAAGGAGAAATGCTATGCGAGAACGGAGGTGGAGTAATACTGCAATATGCTAGCCCCTGCCAGCCTTCTGGAATGCTCTCTAAGCCCAGAGAAACGACCCAACCTTTTAAAAGTGCTTGCACATTGTTGAATTAAGTCTGACTATAACCCTTCTACAGCTCCGATAAAACGTCGAGGCACCGGCGTAACCTAAGAGGGCTTTCCCACGATGGCAAATATGCCAATAATTGCTCGAATTTGCCGCATCTCTTTTTGAGATGACAGATTTGGGCATTACAGGTGCACCGGTGGAGACGACAATTCTTCCTCCACCCGCTCTTTTTCCTAAAATTGTAAAATTGCAACCTTCTCTCTCTCTAGCTGTCACACTACCTGCGTCTGACAATCACTGACAATGGCTCGCAACTCCAAGGAGAAATGCTACGCGCGAACAGAGGTGCAGTAATGCTGCAATATGCTAGCCCCTGCCAGCCTTCTCGTACGCGGGAATGCTCTCTAAGCCCAGAGAAACGACCCACCCTTTTAAAAGTGCTTGCACATTGTTGAATTAAGTCCGACTATAACCCTTCTACAGCTCCGATGAAACGCCGAGGCACCGGCTGTCAAAAGCTGCAAACCCAGTAGGAGCAATGAAACATCGGAGCAAATACAAAATCTGTGATCCAAGAAAGAGCAGTGAGACATAGCATTATCGCGGGAGAGGCCTGCGATTACTAACTAGAATCATCACTGGCGGATTTACATTTGTCCGTGCGATACATTTTACAACGGCAATATACAAAAAGAGCCTCGTTAGCGAAACAGAGCTAGAGGGCGATATCTTTTACAGAGAGCACAAGAGAAATTCCGACTTTCTGGAGACAAACGGTACGGCGACGATGCGTAGAATATTGCTAAAACCCAAAAAGCAAAAGTAAGGCATGCAGAGAATGCTGTGGGAAAGAAAAACAAAGGACAGCACCAAGACGAGGATGAAGGGAATGCAGAGTTGCCGATCAGAGCATGCGATCCGAGAGGGCAGGCAATCTGCGGAAGAAATTCATGGGGACCCCGGGCATTTTGTCGCGGAAGCGGGGGTGGCGGAGGACGTAGAAGCCAAAGAGGACGGCGACTACACGGAAGGGGGTGACATAGAGGAGGATGGCGGAGAAGAGGCAGAAGACGATGAACATGGAGGTTGCGCGGGGGTCACGCCAGGAGAGGAGGGCGTGGAGGCGTTCACCCTGGTTGGCGATGTCGCCAAGGACGGTCTGAATTCTTCCAGCAACAGCTCGTAAACGATCGTAACGAGCTCGAACTACTTCCTGAGATTTGGACGTAGGAATGGAGTCGAATTCTTCGTCTAATTCGTCCGGTTGAGCTGCATCGGCGTGGGAGAGACGAGGATCCATGTGAGGAGGATGCCTGGGACGGAATCTGTAGTGCCAAGCTCCGATCAGAAACATGTACAGAAAGAGTGTCGGAAGAATGAGCTCCGGATACCAGACCAATATCAGAAATAACACATGCACCAGCACCGTCGTCACCGGATTCTTCCATTGACATATGTCGGAGAACCACCTTCCGACAGCCAGCATCCCTCCCAACACCCCCAATATCCTGAACCAGTTGGCCTTGCTCCTCCTCATGCTCCACATACTACTATCCACATCCAACATATACTGCACCACCTCCTGCCTCAGCGGTGGCTCAGCCCTTACCAGCCTCAACGACACCATCTTCATCGCTGCATTCCTTAAGCTCTCCAGCTGCGCTACCCCCAGTGGACGTATGTAGTGCATCTTCGGTAGCAGTGGCTGCGCATAGCACCCCATCATGTTCATCATCGAAGACGACGAAAACCTCACCGCTAGCTCCAGCTCCCCAGCCTTCTTCACCCCCCCCATCTGTAGGAGCAGGAGAGGATACGCATGCGTGTACACCCTCCCGCTCTCCAGTGTCGACAACCGAATTCGCACCTTCCCTATGCGCGCGTCTTTGTTCCCCCCCGCCTTCTCCGCCATACCGTTGAGGAGGTGCACATTGTCGAAGACGCCCACTGTTAGCACCGTGCACGGGTCGTAGACTTCCCATGTGTACTGTTCGTTCCACCTTGGCGCGAGGCTGTCCACCACCGTCCTCGTGCGCACCCACTTCTGCCCGTATTTGGCCACCACATACGAGTCTGTGCTCCCGCGGGAGTCTCTGTTCTTCGTGGGCAACAGCCCGGAGGCGCCCAGGATGCCCAGCTCCAGCACGCCGATGGGCGGCTTCCAGATCTGCTTGGCGCTGGGTCGCATGTCGCTGCTGTAGTGCGTCGATTCGTCGAGCACGTGGTAGCCGCCATCCAAGCACACCCTCAAGTGAATGCGGCTCATGAACTTGCTGCTGCTCTGCGAGGGCTTACTAGGCGGGATGGGCTGCCCGTCCGCCCCTGTTCCTTGAGGTTTATCAGGCAGCGTATGCTTTTCCAGATTGTACCACCGAGAGTTAACCTGGCGATGGTCCATGCGGCGATCGACGGACCCGATGGGGATCTGCAGCCGGCCGACGACCTCATCCTTATTGGCACCGACGCGGTCCTCCACAACAAGCATAAGGTGGTCCTCGAAAGGCTCAGCGGCGACAAACATGAGATCCTCGTTCCAAAATGGACTACTAGAACGAGCACTAGAAACTCTTGTGCGGGAGGTCTGAAATCCCAGCTGAACCTTGACGCAAAGCTCAGGAAGGCGATTCTTATCGCCGGGAAGGATCAAATCCTGGGCCTCGATCACATTGACGCGAAGGTACCAAAGCTTGGGAGAGAGATACACCTTCCCACGGCCCGCGGGATGGCCGCCGGAATCCGACTGCCAAGCTTCCGGAAATGCCTCGTCAGCCTGGGTGCCACGCCAGACAGACACCATAATCTCACCCAAATTATTCCGCGTGTCACCCTTTTTCCCTTCCAGCCTGTACCACTGGGGCGCCAGCGGGCTATCTGGCGGTACACGCGTCGGAACCTCCGCGATTTCGAATGCCACGTAGCCGAGAAAGTCGTCCTTGATTGTGTCTTTGTCCTTGACGGAAAGCTCCAGCAGCGGCGCCTGAAACTTATCCTTACCAAAGGCGAACACCTGGTTCCACTCGGGGTTAAGTGATCTATCAATGACCCTAGTTTTAGCAGAAAGGTTGCCAACTTTGACAAGAACATAAGGGTCGGAGCTGCCGGTTATGTCTTTGGCCGCTAAATTTTTGGCCTTCACCACCTTCACGTAGAGGTACTCCATTCGCTCTACCAAATCATACGTGCTTGCCTTCTCGCCATGCATTAGAAGAGCTCTTCTAGCCGTTGCTGCTAGCTTTGGATTCGTCTCCTTCAAAGTGAACTCCCCCGCTCCTCCTCCTCCCTTCCCCGCCATAGCTGCCGAGCTCTGTTGTGGCCTGCTCTCCACCCTCTGTTGCTGCGCCTCCGGCCTCACAAAATAGTATTGCTGCTGTTGATACCTCTGCTGATGCTGTACCTGCTCCAATACCGCCTTCTCCACCGCCTCGTAGCTCACCTCTTCCTGCTGTAACCTCCCCTGTTGCACATGCTCTTCTGCTTGCACCACCCCCTCCTCCACCCACTTCCCTTTCTTCTTCCCCCCTTGCGTATCTTCTGAGTAGAACGCCTTCAAGTAGACCTCCCCCCTTATGTTGGAGAACAGGCTCCTCTTTTCCAGCGGATACCCCAACGCGGACTCCTTCCCTTCCTTCACCAAACTGCTGGCCGGAATCCTAACCCTTCCTAAAAAGTTGCCCCGACTGCTCTTCTTGTCGTTGTACACGTTCACCTCCACCACCTCGTCCTCGAAGGCGGATGGATCGGTCACGTTGAACACCAACCTTTCATTCCACACCGGGTTCAAGTCTCTCGGCTTGGTCTTTGTTTTTTTCCTCTGGCTATCAAAATCGACTTCGACGAAGGCACTAGCTGAACCTTGTCCATCTTTAGGCATCAGATTATGAGCATGGCACACTTCCACAACGACTGTACGAGCTTTAAGACCCATTCCCACTCACCACTCGTACAAACTTTGGAATAAAATTGTTCTACTGTGACACCCCCTGCCTCTCAGCGCCTCTCTAACACGCAAGAGAAAAAGCCCTGAAATTTTGAAACAAGCCTCCCAAACTAAACGAACCTCAAACCTACTCTGCTTAACATTTCTACACACACCCCAAATGCACCCCGAAGTGGAGCGCAACTTACCAGATTATTTTACTGTCCCCACTCAAGGCTCGTACCTCGCGGCACATGAGATGTTCAGTTCGTGCCACTTCTATCCGTTTTCTATGTTCCCCTCCAACTTTCGACCTGAAAAGCTTCTCCAGCAAAGAGCTTGAGACACTATCTGGCTCTGCCGAAAGATTGAGACAGGCAAAAGCAACTGTTGCGAGAAACAAGTAGGAGGATTGTTTGTCTCAAAACCCGGACAGTTTGAGAACGGACAGCAGTAAATACAGCGGACTCAAGGGAGGTCCCAAAACATCACGAAAGGCGAGGGCTAGAGGCAAGAAGCGGGAGCGGAGGAGGTAAGGAACCGTTTTTAAGGAGAAGAGAAGGTAAGGAGAGAATGAAGGGGATATTGTGGGCGCGCACTATAACCTGGACGATCCCAACTGCAAAGAAACAGACCTCGCAACCCGACAGAAGGAGGACCTGACAAGCCGATGAGGAGCCAAGGGAAAAGAAAGGAAGGTGAGATGGAGACTCGGGAAAGAGTCAAGTGAGAGGTCGGGAGGCAGTTGAAGAAAGGAACCTGAAGGAGCACGGGAGCAAGGCGAAAACGTAATGAAGTAAAAAAGAGCAGGAGTTGAAAGAGATGGTGAGGCGGAGGGCAAAGTTCCCGAGGGTAAAGCGTACAGGGGGCACGTGGTAAAGACGAAATCATCAGATGGATGGGCAAACTAGATAAATAAGCTGCGATTTTTTAATGTCATTCGTTGCCTACTCAATACTCATCGTTTTTGGATGATCTCGCAAGCTATCGGTCAGCAGCTTTTTGATTCGATTGTTGCCAATTCCCTAACTTGGGCCTTTAATTGTAACATAATCATGTCATCCATTGAATTGGATAATTCATTCGTTCAAGCGAAATTTGAAGAAGGCAAAAGTGTGTTCACCCGACTGGGTTTATAAATGCGCACTAAGAGTTTATAAACGATTTATGAACGTTGTGAAGGGGCCAGCAAGCAGCAACGACGGCAACGTTTACTGGAGCGCGACTTTAATGTCTACCACCGTGAAGAACGTCTCCTGATAAAATCCAGACAAGAACACGGTCAGGCCCAGGGCTAGAGCCTAGGGGCCTGGGCAAAGCCTCCAAAAAGCGTAAATCACTGGCACGAGATGATAACCACCAAAATCACTGGAACCAGATGACAACCATTCGTTACTAGAGATGCATTTGCAATCCCGTTACCGAATATATATATACTCGTCTGTATTGCGACC
Organism: Dipteris shenzhenensis; assembly: GCF_047967505.1. Taxonomy (NCBI): domain Eukaryota; kingdom Viridiplantae; phylum Streptophyta; class Polypodiopsida; order Gleicheniales; family Dipteridaceae; genus Dipteris; species Dipteris shenzhenensis. The sequence goes on along the minus strand of NC_141626.1, from coordinate 20,714,811 downwards.
CATCTTTCCTAATCGTTTCCATTACCTCCCATCTTACGCCACCGTTCCAAGTTGCCTCTCAGTCGTCCTCTCCGACCTCAGGACTGTTCGTCCAATCCAATCCGTCTCTTATGGTTTTGTCGAGTTTTAGCCCTTCAATTGAAGATTTATTGAGCCAACGGATGTTGGTACTGCGAACTGTGGACGCTCGCAGGCGTTTCTGTCATTTCAGTTTCTTCACAACTTCGTGCCAACTTTCTTTTCCGACGCTGATAGTTGACAGGCCCACTGGCATTAAAATTTAAGGGCCAAGGCCACAGGGGCGGCTCCTCGTTTTCTGTATTCAAAGGACTTTGACTCGACCGGGGGACCCCCGCTTCTTCCCTAGGAAATGATACGAATCCCTTCACCACGCGACTCGGTTTTACACAAATCGATGCTTTCTTGAGCTTTACATTCTCCTATGCGTCAGAAATCTTCGCTTGCTGGACTAGACAAAAATTCATCAAATCACGCTATTCCATCGTTCGAGCAACAAGCCTTCGGACCGGGTCCTCTCCACGCGGAGCCCATACTGTAATGCAAACTAATTTGGCTAGTGCACACGACTCGGAGCCCATATTGTAATGTAAAATTGTAAACTAATTTGCCATTGCACACAAGGCTTGAAATGCACTACTGAAAATCGCACCTTCAAAAATGAACGTGCCATTGGAGGTGCTTTGATTTTTGCTTGAGCAGCGTGTGTTCTTAACCAGGGTCCGAACAGGTCCCCAACTTGAAAAAATCGAAAACTCAATTAATTAATTGCCACGTGGCTCGAACAAAAGCATTAAGAAAGCTTGCATCTAGAGCCTTCCGAACATCTAGATTCTTCCGTGCACCGACATCCTAGTCCCTATAAAGGACAGGACAAGACCTCAGAATGAGAGCGTAGGAGCCTAGAGGGGGGTTGCAACAGCCTCTCGTAGTGGCAACCTAGAGGGAATATCGAGCAGTGCGGGCCTGTAGAGGGAGGACATTGAGGAGCACAAGTCTGAAGAGGGGGATCGAGGCTTAATTAATGCAATTAGCCTATAATGAGGGAGGCGTGGAGTGCACGGCAAAACCAATTACTGCATTTTAGTTTTTAGAGCGATTTGGGTTTGAATAGCAAGTATCATCTTTCTTTTTTTTGCAAAAACAAAAGAGTGCTACTATACTATAGAGAAAGCAAAAAAAAAATTACATGACTATCGCGACAAGAGAGAAAAACATTCTCCAACAACTTTGCAACTAACAAAAGCCACTCATTTATATTCCCTAACTCTTTCAACATAACCAAAACTTGACCTCTTTTAGCTTTAAATAGATCCCTCTTGAATGGAGTGCCTCTAAAACCTTTGTTATTTCTACTAGACCATATTGACATCAATGTAATGCCTCTGATGATCTTAAGATCCATCGAGTCAACAAGCAACACCTATTTCCATGTAATATGAATAACAATGTTAGCTTTCTATAACCATCTAATCAAGACATGCCAAATGCCTCGAACCTCTAAGCATTCCCACAGCAAATGATAGTGTGTCTTCCTCATCCTACCACAAAGCGAGGACAATGGACTAATATTCAACCATCTTGTAAGGCTATCACAGATCATGGGAAAAAAAACATCACCTTGGCATTACATTTCCCGTTCATCCCAAAAATACTACAGTGTCATAAGGCCTTAAGTAACAAGAGGCGCTTGAGCACTCCCTCTTAGTGAGCACTCATAGAAAAAGAGTGCTATTAGGACCAACTATGGTATTTTTGTGATTTTCCACATGTTCTCATATTGTAGGCTTCAAAAAACATACAGAATGTTCAAAGTTCAATCCCTTGGGTGCATGAGCAAATAAGAATCTCCCCATCTCGAAATGCATGAGAATTCAATAATGTTACCACTAGCTACATAGCAAATTTATCTTTATTAGCTCTCGAAGCATGAGTTGTCCCTCATTTTAAGTTATAATCCCTCTATGCTTGACATTTAGTATGGCCTTACAGTCTCAATCATGTCCTTTACATTTAATCCTTAGGCTTCTTGTGAGAAGTCTCCTCTAAGAACTAAAATGTACAAGATGTACGAGCTCCTCAAAAGAGAAATTCCACTACTTCCATCCTCAGTGCAACGTCTTAACCTCTCTCTCTGTCTCTCTGTCTCTCTCTCTCTCTCTCATTCACAGACCATGGACGGGTTCCCTATCTTGAGTTATTATGTATAAACTATCTCAAATACCCTTACTTTGAAAAATAAGAAGAGATAGGGTTATGACTACCTTTGGATGGTGTCCTTTATTTTATAATTATTTAACACAAGACCTCCCTCCTTCATTTGGAAAGCTAACACTAGACGTATATTATAACATATCAAAACTTTCCAAACTTGATTTATGAACAAATATGATACCATTTGCACATAAAATGGACACATTATGAATTTAAAAGTCATTGAAATGTAAAAGTTAAGTATCACGGTAGCTTTCAATTGAAAACTTGCAGAGGAGAGCACAAGAAGACAAAAGACCACTTTTGATTATTCTAACTTATATAAAGGTAGTTTGCAATTACCACCCATAATCATTAAAGTAAACCATACACATCAAATTCTTTAAAGTGATGCATGTTTAGTTAAACAACACCAAATTTAACTTTCATTGAAATAGAATCTTATCGTTATGTATATCATATTTGAATATTACAAACTCACAAAATTTACACAATTCTATTTTCATTATTTAATAGAAAGGCACCATAAAACTAAAATCAAATTCTAAAAATAGTGATATGGTGAAGGATAGTTTTGCATATATGGTTGTTTAACTATACCACATAGTAAAATATGGAGTGTGTATCAGAGTTGAAGTAAGAGGGATAAGAAGATGAACTCATACACATGGCTTGATGCCAAAAATGGAAAAAAGATGCTATATCAAATTATTGATAAATTTTGATAAATGAGATACTATTTTTAAGAACTCTAGCATTGGGCCATAGTTGGTTTCAAGCAACAACAAAATTAGAAAAAGGCTTCATAAAGGATGGAATACTTAGATCCAATAAAGAAACATATATGTTTCTCTAGAACCTCCACTTGGAGATTAGAATATTAAAGATTCATTTTCATCCATTGAAAGGCATAGTATTAAAGAAACATTGATGCGTGTCTTCTTGGTACACAAACTTTAACATTTTGTTTTGAAAAGTGCATGTCTCATTATGTGAGTTTGTTATGGTAGGAGTATGGGGAATCCATGTTGTAGAAGGGTTGTTTTCATCTTTATAAGGAAGTCCAACATGGATGCAAACCCACCCAAAATTATGACATATTAATTAAACCCATCTTTTCAATGTCATTTTCGAGTAATTGTCAATAATGTAGTATGAAATGGAAACTTCAAATGGCTTTGTGTTTTGGATGCTAATTGTTGAACTACTAATATGACCAAGTTTCAAACCTATAGTAAGTTTTTAAGGGGAGGTGGTGAGGGGAAAACAAACTACACATGATGAAGGATGAAGAGGAATTATTATGTTTCCTTTGCACCCAATAGCATAGTAGGTCATATCTTTAAGACATGATGGAGATTACATAAACTTTTTACATTTATTATAACAAGTTTTCCATTTTATTACACTTGAAAACTTATTAGAGCCACCCATCATGATTAGATTTTCTTACCCCCAAAAAAAAATCTTAGTGACTTCTTGATTCTATGCAATGTGATTTTCTAGACACCAAAAGGTTCTTGCTTACCTTGGATTTGGAGCTACACTTGACAAGTACGATTTGACTCCCATGCATGAACCTTGGAGCATAATATTCATATTATATCAAAATGTATGGTTGTAAACATATACATTCAGATATTCTTTGGAAAGTGCACTAAAGGACCTTTGAAAGGTAATCTAGGTCATATACAAAGAATGGTAGCTACTTACGTTATGACATGCATAAAGTAACACTTTATGAGCACATCAATATGATGAACTAAACATAGTTTGGACTTATAGTCCGTGCTAGAATATAAATATATTGTATCCTTAGAAGGTTCAATCTTAGAAAATCCTCCCTAAAATATGTAGTCATAAGGTAATAATAAAACTTTTACTTATATGTGGGTATTAGATTTCTTTCTCCTCATCAAACGTGGAATTTTTTTAATGGAGAAAATTGAGATTTCCCTTAGACCTTTGTAAGTTTTCTATGCATCTACTCATACCACTCATACTATATCTTTAAATATGTAATTACATATTTGAAGTGCCATTTTATGTATTCATCTAACACATGGATCCATTTCATTCTATAAAAGATACATTCCATTCATGTTTGTTGCTCTTTTCATGCACACTTGTTTTTTTGGTCTCATTGAATGTCATTTCTTTCGAATCCCCTTCGAACCGCTTTCTTGCTCAAGTTTCGATTTTTTATCCCAAATTGGTGGCCCAACCGAATTATGGTCTTGTGATGTGCTATATCGGAAGACATCATCACTTCTCAATTTCTGTTCGAAAAACCCTCAAGCACAAATTTTCTTACTAAGGCTCTTGTAACTTCAATAATGCTTTCATCATTCTATTGTCATCATACACAATCCCAATCTCAATATTTTCTCTCATCTAGATGTTTACATTTGCACTTTGCTTTCTTGATTTGATCATTGTTCTACTAGTCTTCACATCCTTCAACCTCTTCTATCTTATAAATATTTCAAAATTCCATCTTAATAAATGTTCAACTACTACTAGAACAAAGTGAATACCTACCTCTTCTATATCATATACCATTTTGTCCATGGGGCTTTAACCAAACAAATGTCATGATAACTAAGTAGCTATGTTGACTATATTAGGATTTTGACATCTTCCTAAAAGTGTAGATGTAGATCTAAGATACACATCTAGTTGTGCATGTAAAGTAAATTTAAAATTTACCAAGTTGTACAATGGTAACAAATTTTGTGCATTCATATAGGTTCTTGCAAAATAAACAAATTCTTGTAGGCGCACTCAAAGTTGGTATGTTATTCAAAGAGTAGAATGATTTCAATCACTAGTAAACTAATATATAGGATTTGAAAGTTATTTTGCACCTATTTAAATTGTAACTTTTTGTAGTAAGTAGCTTTTGGTTCAGCTATTGAATTTGATACATCTGTAAAGTAGCTCTTGAAATACAAGATCCACATCTAGAAAAGGAAATTAACATAATACTCACATTGACTCCCTTGTCATCAATATTAACATTGGTTCTCATCATTGTCAATTATTTAACGAGATCAAGAATATCTTATTTATATGAGATTCAATCACATTAACTTCCTCATTTCAATATGTGTAACTTGAAGCCTATATATTGGCATACAATTCAATGTGAGCACATTATAACACATCATGAAAAATGTTGTACATCACATTATTACAACATTAAAAATGATAAAATTCAAGGTCTCTTAGTTTATTGTTAATAATGTGGTGATCAATTGTGAAATCCAACATGTTTTCTAAAATAAAAAATTCAAAGGAGTTTGCTTCACAAAACTAAATCTCCAATCTATAAATGTGGATGACTAGTGAGCTAGGTGGATCATTAGATAAAGCTCTTTCATAATCCCCTCATAACACATCATTTCCATTGTGGCAATCTTGTGTTAATTCTTTGATAATGTCAAGAATTCATCGGTCTAGAGACTACCTAGCTGCACATGTTGAGAGGAGCATGCATAGGAATCCCCATGTCCTGCCACCTAAAAGTCTTAAGAGGGGATACAAGGTGCTCTCTTGTTCTAGGGCTAATATACCCTCCAAAAGTCTTAAGAGTGGATATGGAGCACTCTCTTATTCTAGGGCTTATATACCCACCTTTTCACCATGCCATCTTATTGTGTATGGATCTATTATCAAAGTATGCCACATGTAAGCTACTAGCACTTAAAACTACTAGCACTTACATGTATGCCACATGTAAGCTACTAGCACTTAAAACTAGGTCCTTGAATTTCCCCATGACCAATATGTTTTTCTCTCAATACGCTCCCTCAATTCAAGAATGAGCAGGGATCAACCAAGTCTCAATCTATCAGATATTAGATCTACTACCACCACTATTGCATACGATACACATCATCATTGCACATACTACATGGTCATTATCGTTCTTGTCATTTGCCAGCCACTTGTACATCTGTGTGAACTCAATCTTTATTCAGTACAATCACATCAGTACAATCACATCCTGATTTACACATGCCTGTAGATGGTGTACTTGCATGTTCTTTGATCCAATTTGAGTTCTTATTTCCAAGTTACTTCCTTCCTCTTTCCTTCGTCCTTAGTCCCAAAAGTTGAAGGATGACCAACTTGAGAGGATGAAATGCACATGATGTACAAAATCTAGTAAGTTGTACTCATTGTATAGGCTTCTATGCATACTCATTGTGCTAAAGGATGGACAAATCAATAGGGGGAAATGCACATGTATGTACATAATCTAAACAATGTATTCAAAATTTTTGGACTTTTGTCTAAAGTCAGAACTGCAGTAAATACAAGTCCAAATTTTCTAAATATCATACTCCCATGGTTTTTTCCCCATATATTTCAAACAAATATTGCAATATCTCTTGTATATTGTAATTTTGGTCTTAGAAACATAAAAAGATAAGATCTCTCTTTGAGAGATGTTGTACATATACACCTTCTAGCGATTGATATTCACCATTAAAATATTAACACAAAACAATTAAGCCAACACTTTACACATCCACTTGCATAGAGTAATTTTGATCCTTAGACACATGGGAATTAAAATATTAAACTAAAATAATTAAGCTAAAATATTCCTCATTGAAATATTAAAATAAAATAACAAAATATTAAACTTAAATATTTAAGCTAAAATATTCACCATTAAAAAATTAAAATAAAATTCCATTGCCACCATTTGATCATTACGAAAATAATAAAACAAATCATTCAAAAATGTATTTAGAAACACCAAAATAAAAATTTAAACATGGACATCATATTGGTCTTGGTGTTCACTATTAAAGTGTTAAACAAATTCTAAAAAATATTCATACATATCATTAAAACAAATTGTTAAAAAAATATTCATACACAGTTGAGAAAGCAAAAAGACTTTGTTATTTCAAAATATGATTTACACTTAGGAAAGGCACTCTAATTCACATTCTTTCCTTCTTCACACTTCTCAAGCACCTCTTTCCTTAGATGTTCAACTTCCTCTTTTGATTCTATGGCACTATATCCTACATCTAGCAAGGCCTCATATATTTTGTCAAAATTTGCTTCTTGATATTGTGTAGTAGCGACCTGGGTAGCCATCTCAGGAGGTTCACTACCAATATCTTGACTAAGCTCTAGACTAGTCTGGGTGCTTTCAAGTATAGGCTCTAGCTACTCTAGACCATTCTGGGAGTTTTCAAGTATCGAATCATCACTTCTTGGTAGTACATCACATCATGGATGAAGCTACAAGGTGTCAACTACAATCTCCTCACTACTTAGTAGTACATCTACTTTGCTTGCTAGTATTGCATCCTTAAGTAGTCCACTTCCCTCTCCCTTCAAAATAGCCTCTTTTTGAGGTTTCATGTGCTGCATTGGGATGTCTATTGCTTTCCCTTTCCCTTCCACTGCAACAATTTGTTTTTCTTCCTCCTTGCTGCCTTCTTTTATGACAAATGGAACCTCAATGGTCCTTTGCAATCTCTCATCCATTCTCTTCTTTGTGCATAATTTTGGATGTGAGCTCTTTGATGTAAAGCTATCAGATTCAGATTCCCTAGATGTCAAGCTACTATCCTTAGAATTAGAGTCTGCGTTTTCTACGACTTTATCACTTAAGTCATGCTACACTTATTTGCTCGATTTCACATTAAACTCACTTCCTCTTTATCATAGAATGTAGGCATACAACTAAGGTAAACATCAAAGTACTGACTCCTATGGAAGGCATCAATAAGAACCACATCAATTCCTTTTCCTGATATAGTCTCCGCAGCTAACCCCATTCCATACAATGCCACATTCCAACCTTTCAATTGATATGCTTCTTGCATCTCTTATCAGAGAAGGATGCTTTGGATGTCAATAATCAAGAGAAGGGGAGATTATTTTTAATGTTTCTCTCTCTCTTGGAAAAAGAGCAAAAGAGTCTTTTGGGTAACTTCAAATGATGCGGACCATCACCCCTATGCATAAATGCAACCATCATGGGTTGCAAGATGTCGATGCCAGTGTCACCCTGATAACTATGCTCATGCCATAATGCCATACCATGCAACACCTTTACAATGACACCCCTGAATGCAAATTTCAAACTAGCAAACAATGCATCCCGTTGTATATCGGTGATAAACATGACAAATGTTGCTCTTGGTTGTCTGGCCATAGGACCTTCTATCACACTTTGTATTAGTGAGCAATCCTCCACACTGACAGATCCTGTAGTTCATCAAAGAAAAATGCATATGGGTTATCCCAAGGTTCACTGCCCATTGTAGCCATAAATCTTTCAGTATTGACTCCCTTGACCATAACATAATTTGAATTACCCTTTGACAAACCAATGTCAAAGGAGAACATGAGAGACTCATTAAGGACTTGAAGTTGCACCTTGTTTTTCATGGCATTTGACTTTATATGTGCATACATCAACTCCACACAAATAGGCATCTTAGCTCGAAGCTCCATTGTTGGTGCTGCATCTTTATACCATGATTTTATCCATTGCGAGGCCCAGTTCTTGTCAACCATTTTTCCTAGCCAATGTGCTTTTTGCTTCTCCACCTGAAACTTTTGATCCACCAACTCTTCATCTGAATGAAGCAAAAACTTTAACGCTCCATATGCAGCATCAGCCTTTACTTCCAGTTGACTATTTCTTCAAGGCTTCCTTGCTTATTCTCCTTACCAAAAAAACATTCTCCATTTAGTAACTTTTGGCAAACCACCTTTACAAGCACATATGAAATTGTGCCCGCTTTCCTAAGTACTCTGCAGTGGATCTCTTACCCTTTAAGCGTAGTGGCTTCCCGCTCCCAATCCATAACTCTCTTGCTTTAAGAAGAACCTATGAAATCCTTGACTTCTTCTTCTTTTGAAAAGGTTCATTATTAAGCCTGAGGGATTCCTATATATACTTTGAGTCATCTTTGAATAAACAAATATAAGAGATGGCTCTTGCAAACTTTTGCATGTACTCCTCGGATACGGTAAGTTTTCTTTTTTGGTCTCCTCAAATGCAATTCTACCTGCCTCACAGAAATGTTGCCCATCAATGGGCCCAAACCTGCACCTTTCAAGGAATTTGTTTCTAGATAGCATATACTTCTTTTCATTATCATCCTTGTATTCACTCTCATAAAGTATGGCTCCACAAACAATGTCAGTCAGTCTGAATTCGTGAAATGTTGTAAAGAAGTTTGCACGCATATGAAAATAGACATCAGATAACACAATATCATCACTTGCAAGCTTCTTAAATGACATTGGACGTAGTGTGATATTACTGGGAGTTGGTGTTTTGGCCCACCTTGCATCCTCATATAACTTTCTTGCAAAATTCTCATCCAACTTTCTTTGATTGGTAGCAAAGTAGCTCGATTGATGTGTTGTGTCTGCACTAAATACTGTGAGAATCCCCATATATACACTTCATCATCATCGGAGTGTAGATCAGTATTTATAAAAGTATCTGCAAGTAGTGATTATGTAAGCTTCACTTTTTGAGCTACTTCATCCTCACTGTCACTGTCATCATCATCCAACTCTCACCATGTTGTAATTGGGTTACTTTTGGTTTAGCTCTTTCAGGTCGAGGCCTTTTTTCTCCTCTTCGAGGTATAGCCATAGTTTCCACATGAGGGTCAAACTTAGATGGTGTCTTTTTCTTTTCCTTGCTCATTGTAGTTTGCACCTGTGGTTGGATAGGTGGGACCGAAGGTGAAGGTTGTACAAAACCCTGAGAAGATCCAAGTGTAATACCATCTTGACCATCTTGAATATCTAGTAATGCATCCCATATAGCCTTAAGAAAACTCAAGGCATCACATCTTGACCATCCCATGTTGACCATCCTGAATATCTGGTAATGCATCCCATATAGCCTTAAGAGAACTCAAGGCAACACCTATATATGGATACTTTGCAGAATTAGACACTTCTCGAATGAAGTACTTCTTAGAGTTTATTCTCAACTTTAATATACGATGGCCCTAGCTCCAGCACTTCCAATTGCTTGGCTAGAAAATTTGGGACTTGTTACTTTTGTGGAAGTGATAACAAGGTGAAAGCTCTTTGTAGTCTCCTTAAGGGTTGGGATTCCTTGTTGACAAAAAGAGAATCAATGAGGCACTCTCTATCCCAAGAGTTGGGATGAGTTTCATGAAGCATGGTAAGAATCTGGATGAGTTTCTGTGGTGGATGGTGTCCATCAACAAGGCAAGAAGATTGGATTGTAGTTTCTCTGAAACATTTAAGCTACCATAGGCATTTCCTAGTGCAATGACCCCTACCCCGTGTTGATGGGAACTCGGAAGTACCAGGAAAGTCTTTCTCCCAAGGGTTGTGATTCCTTGTTGATAAAAGAGTATCAACAAGGCACTCTCTAGATTCCCAAGAGTTGGGATGAGTTTCATGAAGCATGGTAAGAATCTGGATGAGTTTTGTGATGGATGGTGTCCATCAACAAGGCAAGAAGATTGGATTGTTGTAAATGTCTAAAACATTTGAACCACCATGGGCATTGCCTACTATGCAATGACCCCTACCCAATGGTGGTGGGAACCCGGAAGTACTAAGAAAGTCTTTATCCCAAGGGTTGGGATTCCTTGTTGATAAAAGAGTGTCAACAAGGCACTCTCTATCCCAAGAGTTGGGATGAGTTTCATGAAGCATGGTAAGAATCTAGATGAGTTTCCGTGATGGATGGTGTCCATCAACAATGCAAGAAGATTGGATTGTAGTTTGTCTAAAACATTTGAACCACCATGGGCATTGCCTAGTGCAATGACCCCTACCCCGTGGTGGTGGGAGCTTGGCAATACGAAGAATGTCTTTATTCCAAGGGTTCGGATTCCTTGTGGATAAAAGAGCATCAACAAGGCTCTCTCTATCTTAAGAGTTGGAATGAGTTTCGCTGTTGACCTATATATCTTATATCAATTTAATTCAATATATACAAGCTAATCTAATATTAATCTAGCTAGTTAATTAATCTAAATGGAACTAATCAACCTTATATTAGTTTATTATATATTTAATTCACCTATATATATTATATAAATTTAATTCAATAGTATACCTTATATTCTAAATTACCACACAATGATTAATTAATCTTATTTTAAATAGATTAATTTTAAAAATAGTAATTAATTAATCTAAATCAATTAATATAATTAATTTAAATAGATTTACTTAAATTAATTTTAGTAGATTAATTTAAATAAATTGATTTAAGTAGATTAATTTAAATAGAATAAAAATAATTATTAATTAACTTAAATAGATTGATTTCATTAATTTAAATAGATTAAATTAATTTCAATTAAAAAGATTGATTTAAGTAGATTAACTTAAATAGAATAAAAATAGTAACTAATTAAATTAAATAGATTAACTAAAATTTATTATAAATTAACTTAAATTAATTTAAATTAAGTCAATTAAATTAAATTATTTTTAAAAAGATTATATTAAATTATATAGATTAAATTAATTAACTAGATTAAAATAGTTTGAATTAGATTAATTTCAATAGATTAAATTTTGTACCACACTTCCTCTGCTAGGAAATGAACTTGATTAGCTGACATGAAATTATGCTAGAGATTGTCATGAAAGAGAAATTTGTATGGATTGCAATCATGCAAGAAAACTTTTCACAAGTGCTGTGGGGAAGTGTCTTATAGCATCTAGGGTGTGAAAAGAGAAGCAAGTTCTTTAGCAAATACTCACATGGACAAATCCTTGGCCATTTAGCCTTTGCATCATTTCCTTTCCACATACCTAAAATCCTTTCTTCTTAATCGCTAGCCATTTTTCCAGTTGAAGCTTTGAGGAGGACTTTTCAATAAGCTTCCAATATCTATAGACGGATGTACATACACCAATCTCAAGGCTTCCACTCAAAAAGTATGTTGTAAAAATCTACTTGAAGGGAGGTTTAGGGTGCGTCGTGACCCTGGCGGTCATCGTTTTTGATGCATGTCGAGCCATAGGATTTCAGAGTTGATCTTTACCATGTAAAGTTGCCAATGCTCTGATCACTCAATCCACCACACCTATTACCCTCTATGCCATCTCCTACATTGTCATGGAAAGTACTAGCAAAACATGCAATTTATAGGATTTCTCTCGATCTACCCTAAAATCGCCATGATGCAGTCCATTAGACTTGGTATCGTGTCCATGTATTCCATTGCGAGCTGAATTGTAATTGAAAGTGATTCACCAATGTAGTTGAGAAAACACATGCAAACCAACACTTAGAATTCTCAAGTATGATAACTTAGTGAGCATTTCCAATGTAATTCATTTAAGGTCGCGAGCTCTAGTCTTTGTGTTGAGTGAATCATGGAGGAATGTAGTCAAGAGCTAGAGATTACTGTGTATAGGAGAAAACATATCGACTGTCGATAGCATCAACTCGCATGCATGCTCTTCATATATGCAACATTGCAATTTGATTCTCTGAGGAAAGCAATTTCATTCCAGTGGGTTAACAACAACAAGAATGTGTTCTTTCAATTAGGTGGAGCAAGAGTTAATCAATTGTTTCAAATGGACACTCTAAATTTAAAGTTGATGTAACAACTAATCGAGACTGATCAAGAAGAACAAGAGTGCATTGTATCGATGGGGATGAGCAAGAATTTTGATTGGGAGTCTCTTTGAGCACTAACTAAATACAATTCATTCAAATGAAACAAAACACATTAAAATTTTTCTTTATAGGCAAATTCTTCAATAAGATTCCATCTCTGTTGCCATCAGACTAAGTACATGTGTTGTTGAGATGATGCAGTTTTTTGGCATGGAAGAGGACTTGAACAAGAACGCTTCTCAGTAGGGATCAAATAGAGACGATTGAATACAACCATGCAAACACTTTGAGGTTTTTGTTTGCTTTGGTTTCTCTTCCTATGACTAGGGGGCCCACATGTCCACATTTGCGAAAGGGTTTAGGGAGGTTCTACTACCAATGTAAATAATCAAAATTTAATTATCTAGCATCTAATATATGGAATATCCATTTAAAAAAGAATGACAAGATAATGTCAATACTTTCAATTCTGCTACCATACCAATTGAATGTAATAGCAAATGACCCAAAATTGATTAGATATGACTCCAATGATAAAAAAGAGTCCCCAAATGTTGCAGACGTTCAAATCATTAGCTTGGCAAACTACAAGCATATCCACACAGCCAAAAGTCATGAATTGGTTGAAACTCACCATTCTCAAAGAGTGCCAAAATTTATGTAGACATGTCTATCACCAATTGAGACCACTTTTAAAATTCCTACAATGCACATAAACTTATCTTTGAGGATACTTTTGTGGATACACCTAAGGCTTCACAAAGACTATTTCAATACAATATTACTCTTCTCCTAGCTACCCCCTTCAAAATAGATAAATGCTTGAAATCAACACATGAGATTTTTGTTGGTAAACTGAAAGGAAAGAGTAGAGTGGACACAAATTCAGAATACTTGCATTATGGAATGAAGAAGAGTGAGGTCCTTATGTAGGCACCTCTTACATGCTCACTGACATCACTGATGACTTCAGAGCTCCACAATCATCTCCTCAATCTGCTTCTAGATTCTCTCAATCATCCTATGTGGCTTTCCACCACCTAACTGTGCTTATGGGCACCTAACTATGCCCCTAGCACTCACACATAGAAACCAAGGTGTGCCTGAGGCATGCACCTTGAGATATCTCAACAAACCCCCCCTCAAGGGAATGCCTCAGGCTATGTCAAGGATACAGCTAGCACAAGGTGTCTCCTGCCATCTCATGGTGGTCATGGATCTATCAATGGCTAGGATCTCAAGCTAGCATGGGTTCCCATGGGTGTAAGGTAAAAAAAAGGGATACAAAAAGACCTTCCAATGGTTATCTCCCCTACATGTACATGCACACTATGTTTGCAGGAGGTACCATGGAGCAAAACACATACACATGGCCTACATAAGGTGACCAGGGGTGTTTACAAAACACAATAGTTTATTTCATTCATTTTGGAGGACTATCCAGGCTGAGTACCTTGACTCAATATAAAAAAGAGAGATCTGGAGCATACATAGAGATGATTTAAAATGCATAATCTTCAAAGGATGCCTCATCTTGTGGAGGCACATCAACTGAAAGTAGATTGGCATTTTCTGTCTTTGCTTTGGCTCTGCAAAACTTGCTCATGATGATTGTTTTTGACACAGTGTTTGCATGGATTGATTTTGAAGCAGTCCTTTGAAAGGTGATTTGTCTTCCCACAATGATTGCAAGGTGTAAACTTGCCCTTCTAGATTTTTACAGCATAAAATGTGTCATTGCCTTTCCTGAGCTCCATGTGCCTTTCTTCTTGGAGAGTAGAGATAATACCTTCAAGAATAGGATTAGGAAGATTTTTCAAAGTGGTAACAATATGATCATAATCTTCAGGCATACTCTTAAGTAACGCTGCCATAGCATCATCTGTAGTGATAGGAGAGTTAATAGAAGCAAGTTGAGTCATAAGACTCCGCATGTAATTGACATGTGATGCCAAAGGAGTGCCACTAACCATCTTCAATTCAAAGAAAGAGATTTCAAGTGATAATTTAGAGATGTGAGAGCTAGCACCAAAAATCATGTCAAGCTTCTGCCAAGCTTCTGAAGGAGACTCTAAGTCAGAGATATGATGAATATAATCATCTCCTAAAGCAAGAGCAATGATACCATATGCTTTCTCCTCTCTAGCGGGATCCCTTGCCGGGCGTGTTGGAGCTGAGGATTCTCTAGCATTGGAGGCTGTAGAAGAAGAAGAAGTTGAAGTCAGTTTGATAAGTCCCCAGAGGTTTTCCCTCATCAATGCAAATTTCACCTTCATCTACCATGTGTGGAAGCCCTTTCCATTGAACTTATCTATATTCAATATGGTAGCCATGAGAGGGTCTAACCCAAGTATTGGGTAGTGTCTTCTCTCTTACAAGGCTAGAATGACAACTGAAAGGCTTCCAAATATAAGCTTTTAATGTAGCAAAGACTAGTGACCAAAATTCAATCAATGATGTTTTTTCTTACATGCTTCATAGAGGTGGCTAAAATGAAAGCTTTCCAATCAAAACCAGGTATAACAACTCAAAGCAAAACTGAAGCCACAATTGTACTGATGTTATTGAAAACTTCAAAAAACCAAAAATGCTAGAATAGCATCTTATGTAGCATCATCTTCAAAAACTTGTCAAAACTATCAAAATCAAAAGACTGAACTTGGAGGGCTTGTATCTCACTCTTCAGAGCAAAGGAAAAGGGGGTTTTTGAGGCAAAAGAGAGCTTATATACCACAGAAGGTCCACTGAGGAGAAAAGGCGAAAAAATGCGTCAGGGCGCCATAGCTTGTTGCTCCATTTTCGACTGGTTTTTCTCTGTTTTTAGTTTGAATATGCAGCCATTGCTGCTTAGATTTCAGCACAGGATAGCTTTAGGTATGGACAAGCTCCCTTTGAAAGTAATTAGAGAAGCATGGAGCATGCTGAGAGAAAACGCAAGAAGAAAGGTCGACGATCTGCGTGAAATGGCAACGAGGAGAGGCGACAATTCGTCAATTCCTTGCAGCCAAGGGTTCGCCCCTTCAAGGTGGATCTCCAGCAGGAAGGGCGTGGAGAATGGTAGAGAAACGGAGGAGAACAGGCTTAAGCAAATTTTGGGAAGAAGAGGAAGAGATGGTGAAGAAGAAGATGAAGAAGAAGATGATGATGTGGCAGAAATGGATCAAGGGGGATCAAATGGCTCTGATACCATGTTGGTAAACTAAAAGGAAAGAGTAGAGTGGACACAAATTCAGAATACTTGCATTATGGAATGAAGAAGAGTGAGGTCCTTATGTAGGCACCTCTTACATGCTCATTGACATCACTGATGACTTCAGAGCTCCACAATCATCTCCTCAATCTGCTCCTAGATTCTCTCAATCATCCTATGTGGCTTTCCACCACCTAAGTGTGCTTATGGGCACCTAACTGTGCCTCTAGCACTCACACATAGAAACCAAGGTGTGCCTGAGGCATACACCTTGAGATATCCCAACAATTTTAAGGTTGAACGTTTAGACTTTCTTTTTATTAAAACATTATGGTATTGTAGGAAAGAGAATGAATCAATCTACTAAGAACAATCAGCTCAAATGCTGAATGCAAAGCAAAGATACAAATTTCGTACACAACTTCTAATCTAGTAATAAGCAATTGCATTTACAAATAAAGTCACATGTCCTTTACATTTCAATGTCTCAATTCAAAATTATGATGGTGATAAACATGGGAAATATAGGACTGCTAAGAGGTCCTCACTATGGAGAGATCCATCGAGTATGTAGTGTGAGAAATTCACATGGACGACGACACTCACTACAAGACACGGGCCTATTTTTGACATTGTCTAGCGACTCTTGTGGGAGTGGGCACAAAAATCATTGGTATGGTTGGTGGGTGAGGAAGGTGTAAGTATAGATGCCAAAATGCTAGTCATTATAGAAGTCGGTATGCACATCAGTATATATTGACACTTATATAGACGTGCATATCGGCAAATGGCGATGCTTGCACCAACTCGCTTGCTTGGTGAAAATGGCAAACACGAAGAACTTAAAATCTATTATGAACAACAGACATATTATTGGCTTGAATCCGATAGCAAGTATCCATCAATAGTGTCCTCTGATTTGTAGATAAGGAATAGTATAACTTAATGGGTCAGAGTGTCAGATTGTGAATTTGAAAAGATGGGTTCGAATCTCTCTCCCGTAAACATGAGAAAGCATGAGTGACCTCAAGCCAACCTATAGGGGACTGGTGCTCTAGGTTGGCATGGTTGCCTCAATCCCTCCCACTAAGAACCCTCAGTAAAGAACCGCATGTCTGGCCAAGCCAGAGCAAGCTCCATCTAGTGAAGCTGGAGTGTTTAGAGAAGAAAGTGGCGGATGGGGGCCCAGGCAGAGTAGCTAGAGATTCTCATCTCCTCCCCTAAGCTTTTCTTCCCTCATTTTCTCACTTAGTGAAAATGGTAAACATGATAGACTCAAAATCCATTCCATTTCAAGGGTTATTGGTTCAAGTCCGATAGTGAGCATACCTGCTTGATTAAATGGAACAAATTCAAAGTCTCCTTTGGCCTTTAGGGTTGAACAAGATGTAGATAAAGTCAAGTTAGGGAGCACGTAATGGGTGATTATTCCACATGGTTCGGAGAGCACAACTATGATTAATCCTCCTTGGTAGTAGCTTGACCCTATCTTTGACAACAATGGAATGGAGATGTTTATAAGTTAAAGTCCTTGGGATTATTGCACATAAATCTGTCCACAAATTAGTGGCCACTTTAGGGGGATTAACTACCATAATCTCCATTCTGGATGGATCCTCATGAGAGGGTCCACAAAGGATTATCCTTCTACTTGGAAAATAAAACAATTGACAAACCACTGTGATTAACCTCATAAATCCAGCACAAACCCTTTGTATTCCTAAGAAAACTATATGGACTTTTTATTCCTAATTAGCTTCATCGATATCGATATTGATAGTGTTGTCCAATCATTTGGGTAGTACTCGCACGTCTTGCTCCATCTGTATAGGAAATCTCATGAACGGTTTAAATACTACCTAATACTATGCAAGCTCATCAAATAGTGATTTAACGCTTTATCAAAGCTTTTTTGCTTTTGTTTATTTGGGATTTGGCCCAAACTATTTGATAGATTCCCATGTGTTATGAACCCGTTTGCCACTTTGGTACCGTCACTGATACCAACTCTAGGTTAAATTTTCCATATCAAAGTTTTTATAGAACGTCGTTTCCAAGGGGACCCAAAATAAATTTTGACCACAAGTTTTGTCATTTGAAATTTAAAAAATATAGGAGTATGTACACCAAAATGGAGATCAAAACACTCATATATTGATGGTGAACTTAACACACAAATATACAAAATGCCATTATAAAAATGAGAAGGCTAAAGATATGAAGCCTCGTGGATCTCAAAACAATCAACCAATAGCATTTACATCAATGGCTTTGTCTTGGGCCAAGTCTTGCATGCCAAATAAGCCCATCTCTAGGTTTCCATACAATTTATCACCTATATCATCATCTCCTATTGTACTTCTACTTGATCTATCCCTAGGGTGCAAGAGAGGAAACAATGGAGGTCCTCTAAGATAGAAGAGAGAGGAATCTCACGTCGCTCATGGCTGTGACAAACTCATCAGGACTCACGATGAAGCCATGTGTTGCTAGCAAAGGCGTCCCCCAAGTGGTAGTCGCCTAAGGAGTTGACTCATTGGAATCGAAGTCCTTAGAGAGTAGAGTCCATGAGATTTCCTCCTACGAGGAGTCCCATGATCACCAAGAGTTCACTCTTTGGACGTGTGATGTGAGAACATGTCTAATTTAACGGGATTGGACAAACAAAAGCACAAACAATAAAACAAACACAAACACAAACACAAAATCAAATAAGAAGCGAAAAAATAAAAAAATACTTACATGTGCAAGAAAAATAAAATGAATAAATAAATACTTTCGAGAGGAATGATGGAATTTTGGAATGAGAGGAACGAGGAATGGAAAGAGATGATAGGTGGAATGAGAGAAAAGATGGAAACATAGAAAGATGAAAACACAAAAAAACAAAAATGCAAAAAAGCAAAAAGATAGAAACCTGAAAAAGCAAAAACACGAAAAGGCAATTGGAATGAGAGGAACAAGGAATGGAAAACGAGGACATGTGGAATGAGAGAAAGGGTGGAAAAGCAAAAAGATCGAAAGATGAAAAGATGAAAATGTCGAAAGACGGAAAACAGAAGACCAAAGGATGGAAATGCGAGAGAATGGGAAGACAAAAATGTGGAAGAACGAAAAGATGGCAACACGAAAAAGAGGAAGCGTAGAAAGAAGAAAAGGAGGAAAGACGAACATAAGAAGAGAGGAATAAGAGAAAGAGAGGAGAGAAATAAGAAGCAAAAAGAAAGAGAAAAGGAGAGTCGAGAGAGACAGTGAAGAGAAGAGGAATGAGAAGAGAAAATAAGTAGGAGAGAGAGAGAAGAGAAAGAAAGCCGAGGCAGAAAGTGAAGAGAAGAGGAATAACAAGGAGATGAATAATAAGAGGAGAAGAAGAAAGAGTAGGAAGAGAGGAGATAAAGAGAGAAGAAGAAAGAGTAGAAAGAGAGGAGAGAATAAGAGGAGAATAAGAAGGGAATAAGTAGAACAAGAAGGGAGAAACAAAGAAAAGAAAGAATGAAGAAAGAAGGAAAAGGAGGAACAGAAGCGAATAAGAGGAGAGAGAGAGATAGTTAGAGTTAGAGAGAGAGAGAGAGAGAGAGAGAGAGAGAGAGAGAGAGAGAGAGAGAGGAGTGAAATAATATAAGAGAGGAGTAGAAGAATAATAGAGGCTAGAAAAATAGGAAAAAGAATAAGAGAGGTGTACTAGAAGAAGAAGAAGGAGAATAGGAAAGAGAAGAGAGTAATAAAAGAGAGAATAAAATAGAGAAGGTGAAAAGAGAGAAGGAGAGAAAGAGAGAAAGAATGAGAGAAAGACAGCAAGAATGAGAGGAAAAGAGTGGAGAGAGAGAGAGAGAAAGAGAGGAAAGAGAGAACAAGGGAAAGAGAGAGAGAGTAAAGACAAGAGGGAGGAAAAGTGAGCAAAAGAGAAGAGGGAGAAAAGAGAGCAAAAGAAAGAAGGAGAGAAAGAGAGAAAGAATGAGAGAAAGAGAGGAAAGAAGAGAGGAGAGAAAGAAAGAAGGAGACAAAGAGAGAAAGAAAGAGATGAGGAAAAGAAAGAAGAATGAGATAAAGAGAGAAAGAAAGAGAGGAAAAGAGTGGAGAGAATGAGAGAAAGAGAGGAAAGAAGAGAGGAGGGAAAGAAAGAAGGAGAGAAAGAATGAATGAAGAGAGGAGGAAAAGAAATCCACAGAAGAGAGTGGAAGAAGAAGAGGGAACGAGAGAAAGAGAGGAAAGAAGAGAGGAGGGAAAGAAAGAAGGAGAGAAAGAAAGAAAGAATGAGAGAAAGAAAGAGAAAGAGAGGAAAAGAGTGGAAAGAAAGAGACAAAGAGAGGAAAGAAAACAAGAGGAAAGGAAAGAGGGCCAGAAAGAATAAAATAAGAGAGTTGAAATAAGAGGAGGGAAAGAAAGAAGGAGAAGAGCAAAAAAAAGGGGTGAGGGTTCCTACGCCTATCACTGTAGCTAGGCCAATGTATGCACAAAAAGGAAAAAAAGAGGGAGAGGAAGCAAGTTCTTATCTAGAGAGTATGTGTCTTAGGCACGACCACGGATGATCCTATGCAAGGTTTTGGGTTTTCTGCACTATAAAAGAGAGAAAACATGCCATTTTAAAGAAAACTAGCTACTGAAAGGAGGAGTTTGGAGAAGCAACACACCAAAGGAATGGAGAGGGAGTCTTGTTCATTATGTAAACTGTTGTAGCAACTGCTTCAGCCGAGAAGTCTACAAACAAAAGGAAAGCACAAAAATAAGAGGTACAGCTTTCCTACTCCTCTCTTTCATGAATTTTCTTTCATACATTGTTTTTTCCTTTCACTGTTTTGAGGAAAAGAAAGAAAAGGAGGAGAAAAACATAAGAAGGACAAAGAAGGAAAAAGAACTTGAAATAGAAGATGAGAGAAAGTCTTACCTTGAGGTGGAGAGGGAGCTCTTGCAAGACTTGGAGCTGGAGAGGGAGAATGTAGGAGAGGATGGAGAGCTTGGAAGGACATTGATAGCTTTTCCTACTTGCCAACCATCCCTCTTGCCCCTTTCGAGGGATCATCACTCGATTGTCACCACCATAGGTCTAATAAAGAGTAGTAAGGGTCAAGGCTGCTGTGGTGGCATGGGAGATGTGGACAATTCTACACACTCCTAGTGCTCCAAGTCTCCCCATGTTCATGAGACACAGTTTCAGTATGCTCCCTTGCCCTCCCCTCTCACAAACTACAACACCCCTCGCACCACTCGCTCCACTACCCCTTATTCCTTAAGTGCTTGCTCCACCCCTTGCTCTACCTCTGCTACTCCCACTCCATGATCTACCATTGCTACTCCCTCCACCACACATCCTTTGGACTATGTTTTGCCCAAGGATCTCTACCACTTCGTGAATAGTGTTGGGAGAGTAGTAGATGATCAAGATGGGAGGAGGGTCATAAACTACATGAGGAGGTTGGTAAGGACTTCCTCGAACATATCTTGAAACCTTGGAATCAGCTAGACAAAAGAGCCAAGGATGCCGTCATAAAAGCCGTACAATAAAAATTTCCCAACCCTTGCAGGTATGAGTTTGAGTGAGGTGCCATGCTTATGTGCATGGGAGAACTCATAAGGTTTCGTAGATACAACTTACGGATTTTATTAAGAAAGGTAGAAACAAGACAGGGTGGTTGGACCCAAAATATTGGAAGAAAGCGAGGAAGAACTTCAAGAATAATCCAAATGCATTCACGGCTCAACGAAGGGTGGCGAGGAGCATCTTCAGACTATAGGTCCTTTACACCTTGAGAGTGTTGGAAGACTAGCCAATGAGGCATGGGTGGTAAGTATATATTTATCTCCTAAAGAATGTCTAATATGTTCAATCATTCAAATGTTTTGTCGTTCATATCTAACTCCTTGAATTTGGATCCACAATAATCTGTGATGGGTAAGCTTCCAAATAATGATGAGTATAGGAGGATGTTCTGAATTGGAGCCATGCCTTGGTTTAAGGAGATGGAGTGAGAAGGACATGCAATCGATTGGAAAAAGGTGGAGTAGCATCATGTGAGTATACCCTAAATTACCTCATTGTGGTCATTTGAGTATCATCATTATCTTACAATCGATGCTCTTATCTTATTTTTAAACTTGTTACTTGGCCAGCACTAGGACGTTTTTTCAAATTCTGAAATCCTGTGCTTCCACATGGCACAATATACACCCTTAGATTTTTTAAATTTTGAAAGCCCAAAAGCTTTGAAAGCTTTTGAAAAGCTGCGTAAAAAGCCAACTTGTAAAAAGCCAAGGCCAAATCTTTAAATATAGGCGAAACGGATGAACGAAATCCTTGCTCACGTTGATCACTTCGACAGGCGAAACGGACGAACGAAATCCTTGCTCATGTTGATCACTTTGACAGAAGGTGAAAGCATTGAAATAGTGTTCTGCTCGTTGTCAACCAGCTATATTCGGGCTTAATTTGATGAGTGTTCTGCTCGTTGTCAACCAGTTGTATTCAATTCATTGTATCGATTGATCGCTATTGAAAATCCCGTCTCGGTTTGTATACCTTGGATACATACTCGACTATTCATTGCTCTCTTTCTTAGAATATATTAGCCTCGCGAAGGTGAAAGCATTGTAATAGTGTACAACAGCTCGAAGCAATGATCACGGACGTTTACCTTCGAAGACGGGCTTAATTTGCTAAGTGTTCTGCTCGTTGACTGCTGGTTCCGATGGGAACGAGATCACCAAGAATAACATTTTCTTTTAATCCCTTTAACCAGTCGATTCGACCTCTAAGTGCAGCTTTAGACAGTACTCGAGTAGCCTCCTGAAAACTCGCCTCCGATATAAAACTAATAGTATTGAGAGATGCTTTCGTCATTCCCACCACGATGGGTTCATAAAACATCGACTTCTTTAATACACGATTCATTCGCTGTGCTTGTGATGATTCAATAAGCTCTCCAGGTGGAAAAACATTAGTTATTCCATCTTCCGAAGTTACTACTCTCGATGTCAGTTGTCGAATGATAATTTCTATATGTTTATCAGATATTTATACTCCTTGAGATCCATAAATCTTTCAGATTTAGTCAATCAGAACCAATTGACACTGTTCCACACTTATTCTAGCACTCAGAAAATGACTCCGAAGATTCCCAATTAGTCGTATAACACCCCTATTCCATTTTCTAGAAATATCTTCGATTCCCGCTGAAACAGAAGCAATCGAACGAGATTCCAACAACTGCTCAACTTTCGGAAGACCTTGAATGATATCCCCAGATCTCAATCTGTCATATAGTAATGTTATTAGAGTATCTCCTTCTCTGATTATATCCCTGTAATCTTTATGAATAGTTGCAAACATCAATAATTGTTGCGATCTGATCAAAGTTTGCAAAAGTGTCAATGATAACTATTGCCAACTCATAAGATCATGGACATAGTGAATCATTTTAGATATAATAAGATGTTATTTATACGTACTTTTATATTTCCATAGTCGTAATTTTTTGGAATCTTGCAAAGGCAAAAATTGTAACTACAACTACTCGAAGATGTGTGAAGATGATTACCTTGATGGTTTGAACATCTTTGATTGTTGGATTGTGTATAGCTTTTGTGCTTGAATTTATCATCTTTAGGAAATCGCACATATGCTAACCAACATATCCAAACATGCAGAACATGAGGAATGCATATTGACTAATCATGATTGTTTTTCAGATTCCAACATTCCAACAAAGAAATAGGCAACTTCTCGTCGAGCTGTGGACATCACAAAGGATACTCCATGTAAGTAGAATGTACGGTCATTTCAATTCTGAAATGTTTCTGCATCGTCTGTTGCTCTGGTTTGCATTAATGCGCTACACCTCCAACACTAGAGGTGACTATTCGAAACGGGGGGATGGCACGTTCCCCTATGATATATAAGTTTTGGAGAGACATGTGCCGGCTCTCCACCATACATTATGTATGGTTTTTTTTTTTAAACACCTCATCTTGAGCACGCACACTTCTTCGCACATTTTGTTTCCGCAAGGGAACATTACATTTGCTTGGTTCGACCAACATACTAATCATGTCTGCAACACTTCTGTTTTCGAGATGTTTGTAGCCTCCAAACGAGTGTCTTCTCCTAAAGGTACGCACAACAAAATGTATTTGCTTGATTCAAGTTATTTTATCAATTCTTTCACCTTCTAAAGATAGAGGTTCAGTCCATTTTGTTTTTCCTATTGCGTTTAGACAAAACCACGTGAGTGAAATTGTAGAAAAGTTTCGAATGGTTTTTATTATTAATCCCTGTAGGTGTTTAAACCCGAACATAAGACATCGATTCATGTCACGATGTAGAAATGACCACCAGAAACTCCTTCAAACATGACCATTCATCAACGCTCAGAGCAGCCAGAGGTCATTCAACTTGATATAACATCAAGAAAGATGTCCTTGAGGCCAGCTACGTCATCGTGGTTGACCATCGCAGATAGATACAAGCAATGGGTTAGTAATTGTGCGGCTATTTTCTCTAGCCTTCAAATCTACGGTGTTTGTGGCATAACCACGCTACTGTCTGCAAAACAAAGAATCATTTCTTCGCAAGGCATAGGCATCTCGATCCACAGCGCCGCACTAAGAAACATGATACTTTTGGATGCCTGCGAGAATATGGGCATGCAAGTGACTTACTGGAAATGCACACGAGATGCCCAGCAGAGCAGATACATTAAGCGGTTGATGCCACAGTACTCTCGGTAGTTGCTTAAAACAAACCACCTCCACACGCAACTGCTAAGCATCATAGATATATCCATTTTAGTTATCACGACTGCAAATGCGATTGCTCATGGCACACTCGATCGAAGGTCACTTCTAGACAATCCTCTGATATCTTGGCGAAATGTCCCACTAAGCTCGGCTCAAGAAATCGTGACGAACGAGCTGTCAGGTGTGCTCGCATACAACATCGAGAACAATCCAATATTGCGCAAGTACAATTCTTTAGTAGAGCGTGTGGACATCAAGATGGGGATGTGCATCTTGAGTCCTCAAACCATTGCAGGTATCTTGGAACTACACGATGAGACAGCTCCCTTCGAGTTAATGTCAATAGCGGAATCTCAGCCTGAGCTCCTGCTTTTGCAAAACATGGTGGACCCCACAAGCCGTCGCGCCTTTGATGCAAGGGACAAGCATGAGTTTGCCTCCATATAGCTACGGGGTACAGAAATACTTTCAGAGAGGGTCGCTTCATTCCACGTCGATGGAGTAGCAGCAGCTGGCAGTGCGTGCGTTGACATAACCATGGAGTCAGCAGTGTTCCCCTTCCTGTTCCCTTTCGGATGGGGCTACTATGATGGCTGCATATAGTTCAGCAACTATGTGAAAATGAGAATATGCACCTTATTCTCTATCTACACGCTCTACAAGCTGTACTTGTTGATCATGTTCCAGTTAAAACAGGCAGTGATGATTACCAATTCAAGCAACTCTACATGCTTGCAACGAGACATCGACCAATATAGGAAAGCCAACCCTGCCACGACCGATGAAGATGCAATGAGACACGTGCTTCGCTACAGCATGCCATCAACAATGCCGGGGTCCCCATCGTGGCATCGACGGCAACTGAAGGACCTCATAACGATGGTCGATGCTTGGGGCCTCCCAGATTTCTTTCTGACATTCACTGCAGATGAGGTCACCGATACACACTGGCAAGAAATTAATGTGATCGAGAGCATCGTAACACATTATAATGCGCAATTCACTTGGAAGGACTGTCCTGTTGAATGCGTGGCACTTTTCCACGCACGCTTCCACATGTTCATGCACAAGCATTTTCTTTCATCCGACGGTCTGCTTGGCCGAATACAACACCATGTCGTTCGTTATGAGATGCAAAACAGGGGCTCCCTACACGCCCATGTCATATTGTGGGTCCACCATGATGACCGTCAGCGAATTGCAAATGAGATTGCGGCTTACGTCCCTAGGGACGAGGCCCTAGATCCTTGAAACACAAGGCTGCGAGAACTAGTTCTCAGGAAGCAGTTGCACGTATGCAGGAAAGCGTGCTACGTCGGACCGTCACACCACAGTTGCAAGCACGGCTTCCCTTTCGCAACACAGCCAGAATATGAACCCATCCTCGACCCTCTGACGCAACGTTGGTTGTATTACCGGCCGGGACATGAGCACCGAAATGTCGTCCCTTATCACCCTTCCGTGTTACTATTGTGGGGTGCACACATGAACATACAACGGGTGACAAACTCTTCAATCTCTCACTACCTCCTCAAGTACGCGATGAAATCTGAACCAATGGGCAAACTGAACATCTGTTCAGAAGACGCCTCGCATTTGGGGTTGCAACATCTCGACGAAGTAAAGCTGAAACTCATCGCCGCAAGCCTCCTATCAAAACCAACCTCTCCAACAGAGGCCGCGCTAAACTGCATGTAGATACCAACAATCACAAGGAGTGAGACCGTTCACTATGTCGACTCCTCGCCACCATCTCTAAGACAACGCATCATCTCGCGAAACAACAACGTCACCCTGCACCCGGTCGACATATACTGCGGGAGACCGAGCGTCATCGAGGATAGCACGTTCTACGATTACCATAGGCAATATGTGATCCGAAAGCCCAAGGAAACACAATGTGGAACGGTCGATCTTGACCTCTTAGGCAACAGGATCGCAAAATGTGAGCGAGTAGTCAGATTCACTGACTACCACCCTGGACATCAACCAGAGGGGTACTTCTACAACGTGCTCTTGCGAAAACTCAGCTTCAGGAATGAAACGGAGCTCATATCACCTGCCAACACAGCTGGATCCTACTTTGTCGAATGCCAAATGCGCGGCCTCATATTGAGCAACGAGGACCTCGAGATGTATGTGACCGAATACATGCAAAGGAACTTGCTAGCGACTGATCACACGGACCAGTTGATCAATATGATATTGCAAAAGGTTGTGATCATCCGCCGAGACTGCCCGATGGAAGCACCTAACATCAACCAGCAAATCGTCGAAGGGCCAACACGCGCGAGGATGTTGGAAAAAATGGCCAAGTTTCGCACCGTCGCCAATGCCACATTGACAGTAGAACAACAAAGAGTCTTCGAAAGCCTAGCTTCAACAAGCTCGGGGCTGCACGTTGTCTGTGGAACACCAGGTAGCGGCAAAAGCTTCTTGATACGGTACTATGTTTCGCATCTGGTAGCGCAAAACAAAACGGCAATACTCTGTGCATCAACAGGGGCGGCTGCGATGCGCGGCTGAGCGGGATTGCAACCACTGTACACTACCAATTCAAGATCCCTGTGCGCAGCAGTCAGTACCCATTGAACATCCATGAGACGGATGAGCGACACCTCGCAATCAAGGAAGCCAACGCGATCATCATTGACGAGATGTCCATGCTAACAAGGATGACTTTCGATCTCGTGGTAAGACAAATCGTCAATGTGACTAATGGCACATTGCATGAGCCATTCAGACACAAAATGCTCATAATTTTTGGTGACCTGGTGCAATTACCGCCAGTCTGCAAACACCGCGAGATCTTTGCGAGCCGTGCCACATCACGTCCTCCGTGCACTGGGTTCAAGCAAAAATGTACCACATGCAATTCTCAGTGCGACATGCACGAGACATGCCGTTCCTGGCATTCTTGCATACCATAAGACTCAGGACGCCCACAACTGACGAGATTTTCGACTGTTTGGGGCAGTGCATTGTCGACAAGGAAGGTGCATGCCACTTCATCGATGTTGAAACAACCATCATTTGCACACACAGAGTCGATGTCGCTACCTTCAACGATGAGCTTGTGGAGAACTTCAACACTCCCGAGATGATTGTGCATGTTCAAATACACAGTAACGTCGTGAGCGAACCAGCTCTCAAAGAATGGTTGGAGGACAAAAGCTTCAACGAAATAGGAAAAATTTGCGTGGGGGTGAAGGCAATGATAACGGAAAACATCGACCTCGCAATAGGTGCCACAAATGGAGCAATGTGCAAAATCAAGAGCATCAATGCAACTAGCAGGGGAGAAATCAATGGTATCACTGTCGTCGTGGACACAACAGCGGTCGTGCTCACATTACGACGCTCGAAGCATCAATGAAAGGCAATAAATGGAAAATGGTTCCACAAGTCCACATTTCCACTAACCCTAGCATACGCTATCACGGGACACAAATCCCAAGGCGCAACCATATCCAACAAAGCACTGCTCATATTTCGAGGAGTGTTTGCCCCTGGCCTATTGCCCCTGGCCTAGCATACGTGATGTTGTCCAGAGTGACTGAGAGAACGAGGCTGCGCATACTACATTGCCCACATCCAGACATATTCAGACCAATTCCACGAGAGTTCTCACAGCCGACAACACAACCACGTGCATAAAGGTATTCACTACCAGAGATTGAAAAAGGCAGAGACAAGTCATGAATATGTTACGTCAAACATGCGTGCAAGGAAAATGGTTTTAATATCTTGTCTGTTGTCGAGAACAGGTGCAGAGAATTAGAAAGCTCGGGACATTGCAGCATAAGACATGGACGCAGACAAGGTAAATTCCACTAGCATGAAAGAATCTTTTTTTCTTGAAGATTTAAAAAGACGGCTCATTTGAAAAGACGGTGTAATAAGTCGTGCCTACAAGCAACTATTTGAGCTATACAAAAGCAACGCGAAGGCAACAAAACGTCCACCAGCAAAGAGGAGGTTCTTCCTAACCACAAAGCAATTCCGGCTAGCAAACAATGCAGGAGAACATCCGGGAGCTTACATCAACGGCTTCAACACGTGTGCGGAACTACGTGACTTCATTGACAACTGCAATAGGCGTTTGCCAGCTAAAAGAGAGCCGGGAGGCTTGAGATTTGCAAATGGTACGTAATGCTTCCGAAAATTAAAAAAAACTGCAACAATTGAGAAAAAGAATTAACGAGTTGCAAGAACAACAAACTTATCATGGATTGCACTTCTCCTGTAGGACTCCTCAAAGAGATCCTTGTCGAGCTTGACATTGAGTTCGATGAGACCAATAGGATGATGGAAAGTTTGGAGGGGCAGAAGCTACTAGACACAAAGACGAAAGGGATCACAGCGTATGCATGCGAGCTGCTACATTACGGGTACAACGTATTCTTGGAGTTGCTAAGGGACACGACGCGCGATCAAGGAACGGCTATACTCGAACAATTCATGGAACAATTTGGAGGGACGCACGACGCGACGCACCCGGTGACGACAATGGAGAAGCTTACGTATATTTTCGACAGGGACTTATACGAGGAGTGCTTTGGTATTGGAAACGATCCTTTCACGCTAACAGAGAAAATCTAGGGCAAGTAAATAAATGCATTCTATTATGGACCTCAAACCAAAAAAAAAAGACCGAAAACCTCGATGACTAACGTGATTGTCAATGTTTACGCAGGTATGACATTGAAAGACGCGAGCCTCGAGATGAAGGAGGAGCCTCCACTGAAGCACCCGCGCAAGGGAATCGTGCGAGCCTCGTCATCTACTGCATCACGTGCAAGCCCACAACAACAGAAAATACATAGGGAGCACGACGGACTTGCCGCGGAGGATCAAATAGCACAATAAAAAACCACCGGCGAAAATGAAAGAGGACTTGCAGCGTTACAAGCCCTTCAAAGAAAATTTCGAAATCAAAGTTTTGGAAACAACAGACACTGTAGATAAAGCATGAACTTTAGAGCAGTACTACATAAGGAGCCACAACACAGTAGGTCCATTAGGTTACAACACGCTCGAGGGCCATCTGGCTAGAGCGCGGAAGTACTATTTTTTAAAGCGTAGGAACATAATTTGACCCAAAAAATAAACATTTGTGCCTTCGCAAAAAGGGATCCAATGAAGTTGCAAATGGTGATGGAACTTTTGTTGTACATGCAATGCAGCTTTGGGTTTGGATTATTCCTGTCACAGTTGCATGCTTCTGTCTCAATTTGGTTTTGATTTATTATTTATACATTTCTGAAATACATCTCCCCGTCATTCGCTCGAAATGGAATGACAATAGATTTGGTTACAGTGCAAAGAATAGGAATTTGTCTTCCTTCGAAATAAAGAAAAACTATGTTTTACTGTCGACATGAACAACATCAAGTGGAAGTAGGACTGGATGATAACGAAATCTCTAGAAAAGGTTGCATGCAATTGAACATCAATCTTCTGCATCATTTCTGACAACGTGACTCATGTGAACCTCAACAAGATAGCAAAAGAGAGAAGTATTCATCAAGAGCCCAGCTGGCCAAGCAATCTAGTTTTGTTCATAGGGATGCAACATTAACTTTGACCCATCCAAAGATCCAGACTTGGAGACTAGATCTCAAGAAGAAGATTTGGAGGAGGGCAAGGGATAAGGACTATGAAGAGAGCAAGAGAAGGACAAGGAGGAGGAGGAGGAGGAGGAGAGTTCAAAGGAGGAAGAGGACTAGTAGGATATGACATTTTGTCATTTTTTATTTCACCACTTTTTCCATTTTGTAGTGCAATACTTTGGCAGACTTGCCATTTTGAACTTCGGCAGTTTTGCCATTTTGTAGATATTTATTGTAACATTTTAACATGATTTTGTAGGCCTCTTTTGTAACAATTTATCTTGATTCTAGTGATATTTTTTTTGGTGGGACATACTCAACTCCATCAACAATGGAGATAACAGGAATCATGATTGGTTAGGGTGATGAGAATAGCATTCGTTGTCATGGTATATTACTATGTACTACACGAGGGAGTTTCAGAAGAATATCTAATTTGCACAAATCTTACATGACTCTATTATATGTTGTCGATCGTATTTCCAATAGGCTATGATGTATGGCATTTAAGGATTTGTTATGCAAATGTGCCCAATGATATTCTTGAATCATATTTGCTAATAAATAGCCAATGCATTACTCAATTGAATATTATGCATATTAGTTACAGGTTTGCCATGACACAAAACCAAAATAATCTTGTAGTGAGCTATATTTTGGCTTAGTTGACATGGTACATGATGATGTAATAGATGATAATATTGATGGGCAAAAGTGCAAGTAGTAGAATAGTATTAGGTACCATCAAGTTTCACTAGAGGTCCAAGACAAATGTACCAGCTTTATCAAGATTTGGTGGTAATTGTTCATTCAAAAGGAAAGCCTTGTCTATTCATTACCTTCATGTGCAATCCAAATGTACCAGCTTTGTCAACATGCTATGGACATTGTTCATTCAAAAGGAAAGTCAAATATGTTCATTACCTTCATATGCAATCCAAATGGAAAGAGATATCTGACAATTTACTCCTTGAACAAAGTACAAATGACAAACCGGATTTGACATGCAGAGTTATGGTTGAGGTAATGAAAGCTTTCGCCTTCATTGGGGGTTGTAGGGTCTAGGAGGAGTTTAAGGATTTGAGGGAGGTTCAGGGTTTAGAAGGAGGTTCCAGAGTTTAGAAGGAGGTTCCAGAGTTTAGAAGAGGTTCCAGGGTCAGAAGGAGGATCCGAGGTTCAGGGTAGAGTACATAGTGGAGAACTCATCTCCCTTGTAGTTCATGGAGGTTAAGCCTTTAGGAACTAAGGGTTTAGGGGGAGCATAGGAGTGGGAGAGGAAGAAGATGTAAGAGTATGGGGGGTAAGGAGATAGAGAAGAGGGAGGAAGAGGAGGGAGGAGCAGGAGGAGGAGGAGAAGAGGGAGAGGATGGGTTGTGAGGTTGGAGGAGAGGGGAGGAGGAGTTGCAAGGTTAGGACATGCTTTTGGACATGGAGTGCAAGGAAGCATGGACACTTGAGACAATTGCTTAGAATACCAAAGTAGAACTCAACACAATGCCCCAAAGAGTGTGGGCTTCATTCCCTTATGGGGTATTTATAGAAGTTGGAGAGCTTCTCTCTCTGCATGTAGGAATTGTAAGACATTCTCTCTCTACATGTAGAACTTACATATAGAAGTTGCATGTAGGAGTTGCATGTTGCATGTAGAACTCGCATGTTGCATGTTGCATGTAGGACTTGCATGTAGAACTCGCATGTAGAACATGCATGTAGGACTTGCATGTAGAACATGAATGTAGGACTTGCATGTAGAACTCGCATGTAGAACATTTATGTAGGAATCGCATGTAGGACTTGCATGTAGGAGTTGCAAGTAGAAGTTGCATGTAGGAGTTGCATTTAGAACTTGCCTATAGGAATCACAAGTAGAACTTGCATGTTGACTGCTAAGAGAGATTATTCCTAGCCTTATGCAAGTACAAGCGGAGCTTTGCTGCTACTCTACACACACATTTGTACTAGCTAAGTCCATGTTGGCATAGAGACAACATACTCCAGGATCCTTTTATTACCTCTCCTTGGGATATGGGCTGAGCACATACCTGGGTTTCCATGTGTGCAGTCTAGTGGCTGTGAAACTTGTGTCGTGCTAGTTGATCCTACTTTGAAAGTCTTGGCACCATACAATTTTTGCTCAGTTTCCAAGTAGCCTGTATCCACCATTTGTTCGAATAGAGATACATGGCGTGCTTCTAAGAAGATGACTCTTTGATAGAGTCGGCTTGTAATCTGAGCATCGACCCATTCATTGGGATTGAAACTAATTGGAGGCAAATGGGTATCGAGGTAACATGGGGCCGCCAGAATGTATTCCAATGTTTTGCAGAAGATAGCACTTAGGCAAAGGAAGCAATCAATGTTGCCGTGCATTATTTGCTCATGTTCTGAAAGTGCTTGGATCATTGTGCCTTGGATATTCCATTCTACACTAGAGTATGGTTCGGTCATTGGCCAATTAATGGTGGGATCTTCATCCAAAGTGTGTATGTTCGCTTCCCATTCTTTACATCATGGAACTGCATAGAACTTGGGATGGGTTCTGAGACATGGAGGTGCACGTAGGTACTCTTTCAAGAAGATTAGATCAAAGAGCTTGGGATAGTGCCAATCAGATTGTGGATCCAACTTGCTTATCTAATATTCACTAATTTGATGCTAAGAAAGGTTGGGAGGGAAGTTGTCTAGGGTCCATTCACCTCGAGTTTTCATAGCAGGATATTTGCTCCAGAATTCCTTGAAGGGGTTACTGGGAAGTGGTATCTCATCAAAATCATACCCATCATTGGAACTTGGCATGGAAGTATGAATTGGATTATCCAAATCCTGATATTCAAAATCAAATACTGTCATTTTCTGTTGATGGCAGCACAAGTAGTATCGGAGGTGATGACAGGGCAGGAAGAGAATCTGGGGACATGGGGGAGAAATATGGAAGAGTATTATTGTGGAAGGGGGAGTAGAGAGGAGGGGGGGAAGAACTGGGCAAGTGGTTTGAGCATCTTGGTAATCCTCGAGGGTAGGATTAGCAAGGGAAAGGAAGAAGCTAGGTGTGAGAGGCTCGTAAGTTTGTGACTATTGGGTTAGTTGAAAATGGTGAGAGGCATGAGCAAAGAGATGATGGAGGGAATAAATATTAGGATGGAGCTCGGGGAAGTTTAAGAGGGTGGTAGTAGCAAGGGTAAGTGAGGTTATGAGGTTGGCAGAGAGAGTGGTTAGATATGGGAGGCTAGATGTGAGATATGTCTTGTCATCTTTCGACACTTCTTTTTGTTGGTGCAATGGGATCATCAACTACATGGGTGGGATGTCAGTTATGTCATGCCTTGCAAATAATAGTGATGGACTTTGTAGCAATGACAACAAACTAGCAATAACCCTGAGGGGAGGACTACCCATGCCTATACATATGCAATGAAAGCATCCGTCCTGAGTGCTATAAACCAAGGATGTGTAGACAAACAGAAGATATTTTTCTCATCTTCGGACAAGTCTTGGCAAATTATGCGCAGAGTTTTGGTCCCTATGGAATGTTCCCATTTGATTGTTTTGATCTTGATTTGGAGTTTCTTTCATTGAATAAGCACTCATGCGTTGAGGTGATCTTCCACTTCTAGTGCAGCCATGAGCTCTTGGTACACCGCCGTTGTGCATTGTAGTGGGGCTTCATTGGTGTTGTCTTCCATTGCCTCATTGTTGTGCACTAGCAATTGGACTTCAAGCTTGGAGATGATAATCTTTTAGGAGTGCATCTCATCCATTTTTTCTTTGTATTTATGGTAGATGGATGTATATGCCTCCTCAAGCTTTCTCATTTGCAAGGTGACCTTTGCTTGTTGAGGAATGTCTTTAGTGGTATTGGACCATTGGTCCAAGACTTGTGCTTGTGAAGTGCTGGCCTCTTAACGATAGCAAGTTTGGTCCTTTAAGATTCTACATTCCCTTATAAGCTCATCAATGTTGAAGGCACCTACTTCCAAAGATTGTTTCGTGTCTTCAAGCTTGTCTTTGCAATCTTGGAGCTTTTCTTCTTTGTGAAATAGAGTGAGTCAAGCTTGTGTCACTACCTCCATCTGCTGCCGAGCATGCGATGAGGTATTATAGTAGGTCTATAGGATTGCCGTTGCTTGTACTACTGCTGTCAGTATAGGATTGCCGTTGCTTGTACTACTGTTGTCAGTTGTGTTTGGCTTTGGTGGAGGTTGGAGGTCACATCCCTCACTACCTACTCTTGAGCTTGGAGAGCTTGGTTCATGTGTACTTCTTCTATCTTCTTCTCATATATTTGCACCCGAAGTGCCTTGAACTCTATGGCAATTGCCTAGAATTGGTCTTCGAGTTTTGTTGTAGTCTATTTGTCCAATTCTCTTGCATATTCTTCCTTGGCCAAGCTAGTGAATAGTTCGGACATTTGGATCATTTGGCTAGCTTGATGTTGAAGAATGACAGACGGTGATGAGGACTAGCGATACTGCTGATACAAGTGGTGCCCATGGAGCCATCCTGATGATTTTGTAGTACTTGTGGGAGGTTGTTCCAATGGTATTTCAGTCACTTGTGTACAATAGTCATACTGTTGATCTGGCACTAGCTCCCCTTGTGGCTCATGGATTGGCATGGTGTCGATGGGTGGGTAATGTAGCCTCAAGCTCTAGTGCTAATCTTTCCTTAGGCTTTGGTGCCGCCGATCTTGCCTCAGGCTCTGGTTGCTACTATTGTTGGATATATATTGGTTGCAGTTGTGCACCAAGCTGTAGCATCTCGTGGGGCAATTCCTCAATTCTGACCTCTAGAATAGGCATTTTTTCTGAGGTATCTGCATTTGCCAATGTGATAGTAGGAAAAGTTGGTGACGGCTCCCATACTGGTGAGAAGGGAATT
Organism: Dipteris shenzhenensis; assembly: GCF_047967505.1. Classification (NCBI taxonomy): domain Eukaryota; kingdom Viridiplantae; phylum Streptophyta; class Polypodiopsida; order Gleicheniales; family Dipteridaceae; genus Dipteris; species Dipteris shenzhenensis. The sequence continues at coordinate 20,679,542 of NC_141626.1, read as the reverse complement.
TCCAACTCCTCAATTGGTTTTGGTGACTAGAGTAGAGTCATTTCTCGTTCATGTAGCTCTTTTTTGATGACAATAGCTAATAAGTGTGGAATTTTACATTTTTGGCCTAATGAACCATCTAGTTTTTTGTGAAGAAGATGACTAAGTGCTAGATCCAGTCTTGCTTTAGTTTCCTACTCAGCAAAACAAATGTGCAGAGTGGAAGGGATCTATTTTTGCCACACTTAACCCCCAGGATTGTGGATAGGAATTGTGCCACTTCCTTGAGGCGAGGGTTAAGGATGGTGCGAAATAATATGCTGTCCCTTGGTGAGGAGAGGTTGTACTTCGAGAAATTTTTCATCGGTAGGCCGTGTAGGGTATTTGGTACCTTGTGTTGGGAGTGAGAAAGCCCTTTGAATAACTGTACTATCAAGGATAATGCTGAGTGGGCTTTGATGTACATTGATGGTACCGTACTTGCCAACCTCTACATTGCTGGAGTGGTAAGAATGGAGAAATTCCCTGAAGTATGTGGTCATTGTAGGAATTTCCTCCAAGGATTTTTGGCTCTCATACAAATTGCCTAGACCCCTTTGCTCTAAGTAAGATGTTGTTGTGAAGATAGTGGGAGAGAGGGAAGGAGTCTCACTGGCGGCTTTCTCACATACACAATGGGGGAATACACACACAGGTGGAGGCTAAAGAAATAGAAGAACCCTATATGTGGGTCTCAAACCAAACTCAACTAACTAAGGTGGCATACTAACTGAGCCACGAACTAGAGTAGATAAGGATAGCTGTCATCTAGCTATTATTCATGGGCGATGTACCAACCGCATCTGCAGCTAACAAGTCGGTGACATAAATGCACAATGGTCACCCTGGCATATCCTGAGTGGAGCTCGATATCTCAACACTCCCCCTCGAGCTCAATCCCAATTCCTGCACACCAAGTAGGTCTCTCAACTTGCGTAGCTTCTTTGTGCCCAATGCCTTCATGAATATGTCAGCTACCTGATCCTCTATGCTGACATAAACTAGATCAATAAGACCTAGTAAAACCTTCTTCCACACATAGTGATAATGCACCTCAATGTGCTTTGTTCTACCATGATAGATTGGGTTATTCGCCAAGTGTATATTGCTCATGTTGTCATAATAAATGACAATTGGCCCATCTATAGACTGATGCATATCATAAAGTAGCTTATGCAACCAAGCTACCTCATATGCAGCCTCGGGGGGGTCACTCATCATATGTAACCCTATCACGTGAGTTCAACAGAAGGACATTTTTTATTCCTAAAATTTACAGAAATAAATATACATAAGGGACTATTTAAAATAGTTTTGGAAAAAATTTACAGATTTGTATAGAAAAGGGGTACATTTTATTTCTGAAAAAATTTACAGATAAGGGATTTTAAATATAGGCCTTGAACGCACGTGATATAGAGGGTTTATACATAGTGACCCCCCCGAGTATGCAGCCATTGCTGCACCCTTGTACTCAGCCTCTGTGCTCGACAAGGCAACTGTAGGCTATTTCTTGCTGCTCCAGGTGATTGCAACACTCCCAAAAGAGAACACATATCCACTGGTAGATTGTCTATCAGAAGTACTACCAGCCCAATCAGCATCAGTGTATCCATGCAATTGTATCTGAACCCCAGCCTCATAAAATAGTCCATACTGCAATGTGGACTTCACATACCTGAGTATGCATCTAGCTGCATCCAAATGCGATTTCCTTGGAGCCTGCATAAACTTACTTGCCAATCCAACATCATAGCTTAAATTTGGCCTGGTAATAGTCATATAAATCAAACTTCTTACTATGCGTCTGTACATAGTAGGGTCTTCTAGAAGCTCACCTGCATCTGTGCTCAGCTTCACATTCTGCTCCAAAGGAACTGAAATAGGCTTATAGCCTATCATCCTATATTTGGACAGCATGTCCAATCCATACTGCCTCTGCAAGAGCTGTATCCCACTTGGTGATCTAATCACCTCAATGCCCAAGAAATAATGCAAATCTCCCAAATCCTTCATCTCAAACTTCTGCTTCAATAGCATTTTCACATGAAGGATATCTTCATCACTATCACCTGTGATGATCAAATCATCAACATAAATGACAAGCAGCATAATACCTTTCTCTGTTTTTCTCACATAGAGTGAGAAATCTGCCTTGGAAATCTGAAAGCCAATAGTGACAACATAGTGTCCTATCTTGTCAGACCATGCTCTAGGTGCTTGCTTCAAGCCATACAAGGCTTTCTTCAACCTGCAAACAAACTCAGGATGAATAGCATGAAGATAACCTGGCTGATAAGCAGTTGGTCAGATAACACACCTAAAAGCGTGTTTTTTAATGACTGTGCATGACATTGAGGCACAAACGGAGTTTAATACATGATATACCATGCAAAGTACATCCGATGGGCACAATACTTTGCACCCACCTCAACCTAGGTGTTATTGAGTTGCATGAAAAGTGGCATGTCGGCTAGATAAGTACTTGATCTGATAACACACCTAGGACTGTGTTTTTTTACAAATGTGCTTGACACTAAGGCAAAAACAGTATTTAATGCTCAATCAACCATGCAATGCATATCCGATCAGCACAATACTTTACTTGCACCTCAACCTAGGTGGTATTGACTTGTTTGAAAAAAGGCACACCCATCAGATAAGTACTTGGTTGGATAACACACCTAAGGGCGTGTTTTTTTACGGATGTGCATATCACTAGGGGGAAAACAGTGTATAATGCATGATCGACCATGCAAAGCATATCCAATGGTCACAATACTTTTCATGCACTCAACCTAGTTTAACCTGACTTGGGTGCAAATTGGAGCCCCCTTCCGATAAGTTCTTATTTGAATAACACACCTAGGACTGTGTTTTTTTATGGTTGTGCATTACACTAAGATAAAAACGGTGTTTTATGCTTGATCAACAATGCAAAGCATATCCGATGGGCATAATACTTTGCACACACCTTAAACAAGGTGAAATTGACTGACATGCAAAGTGGAGCGCCCATCCCATAAGTACTTGATTGAATAACATACCTATCAGCGTGTTTCTTTACGGATGTGCATGACACTAGAGCAAAAATGGCATTTAATGCTCGATCGACCATGCAAAGGATATCCGATGGGTATAATACTTTTCCTATGCCTCAACCTAGGTGGTATTAAAATGTTCTCAAAGAGGCATACCCATCCAATAAGTACTTGGTCAGATAACATACCCAAAGGCGTGTTTTTTTACGGATGTGCATATCACTATGGTGCACGCACCTCAACCTAGGTGAAACGGACTTGTGTGCAAAGTGGAGCATCCATCCCATAAGTACTTGATTGACACTAAGGCAAAAATAGTGTTTTATGCTTGATCGACAATGCAAAGCATATCCGATGGGCACAATACTTTGCACACACCTTCAAATAGGTGGAATTGACTTACATGCAAAGTGGCATTTCCATCGCATAAGTACTTGATCGGGTCACACACCTAGCAGCTTGTTTTTTTACGGATGTGCATGACACTAAGGCAAAAATGGTATTTAATGCTCGATTGACCAAGCAAAGCATATTCGATGGGCACAATACTTTTCCTACACCTTAACCTAGGTGTTATTGAAATGTTCTCAAAGAGGCACACCCATCCGATAAGTACTTGGTCAGATAACATACCTAAGGGCGTGTTTTTTTGCAGATGTGCATATCACTACCGGAAAAACAATAGATAATGCGTGATCGACCATGCAAAGCATATCCAATGGTGACAATACTTTGCACACATCTCAATCTAGTTGAAACAGACTTGCGTGCAAAGTGGAGCCCCCATCTGATAAGTACTTGTTGTAATAACACTCCTAGGACCGTGTTTTTTTATGGTTATGCATGACACTAAGGAAAAAATGGTGTTTTATGCTTGATCGACAATGCAAAGCATATTCGATGGGCACAATAATTTTCACACACCTTCAACTAGGTGTAATTGAATTACATGCAAAGTGGTATTCCCATCGCGTAAGTACTTAATCGGATAACAAACCTAGCAGCGTGTTGTTTTGTAGATGTGCATGACACTAAGGCAAAAATGGTATTTAATCCTCGATCGACCATGAAAAGCATATCTGATGGGCACAATACTTTTCCTACACCTTAACCTACGTGGTATTGAAATGTTCTTAAAGAGGCACACCCATCCGATAAGAACTTGGTATAACATACCTAAGGGCGTGTTTTTTTACGGATGTGCATATCACTACTGAAAAAACGTTGTATAATGCGTGATTGACCATGCAAAGCATATATGATGGTGAAAATACTTTTCTCTCACCTCAACCTAGTTGAAATAGACTTGCGTGCAAAGTGGATCCCCGATCCGATAAGTACTTGTTTGAATAACACACCTAGGACCCTGTTTTTTTATGGTTGTGCATGACACTAAGGCAAAAACGGTGTTTTATACTTGATCGACAATGCAAAACATATCTGATGGGCACAATACTTTGCACACACCTTCAGTGGAATTGACTTACATGCAAAGTGGCATTCCCATTGCATAAGTACTTGATCGGTTAACAGACCTAGCAGCGTGTTTTTTTATGGATGTGCATGACACTAAGGAAAAAATGGTATTTAATCCTTGATCGACCATGCAAAGCATATCTGATGGGCACAATAATTTTACTATGCCTTAACCTAGCCATTCTATCTTTCATACAAACGGGTGGTGATGCATTGACAGGTCATACCAATCCACACTTCTTTTGTTTTTTTTTTTAAGATGAAAAACCTGTAATGCAATGGCAACAGTATTCTCATGATACAAAATGGAAACCTGAAGAACCTTACAGTCTCTTAACTTCAATTCCCAGCAAGGAAAGGTATCCAACATGGGCTCCTATATAAGAATTCAATGAGAGGTCTAACTGTGAAATAGAAGGACTAAAAGCATTTATTACATACAAAGAGGAAATGCTCCGGAGATATCCTGATTCGAAGCCTACTTGGAGAGAACATACTACCACTGTAATTAACAAGACACGAAATTTAATGAAGGACCTTGAGAGAATGCGAGGCTCAAAGGATGTCAAGAAAGAATGCAATATGTTTTGGCCAAATGTTCATAACGATTTGCGCCCAGCTCCAGTCTTTGAAAATGAATTTGTATCATTACTCCCACATCCATATTGTGGACCGAAGAAGAGAGATTTTATGCCACAAGTAGATATAAAGGTCGATTGTTTTGTTGTGGTTCGGCCATCGGATGATGAATATGAGAATGTGAAGTTTTGGGTTGCAAAAGTAGTTGATGTGCAAAGAGATGACCAAGGGAGAGCTACAACATTTACAGTGGTATGGTATGAGCCAAAGGGCAGGAAGGAGAATATGGATAATAACACATTGTATACTAATTGTATAATGGAGTGGGTCCCAAATGATGAAGCGGTCTCATAAGTTTCGACAGAGACAATCATAGTGTCTTGGCATTTAAGGGCAAAGAAATCAAAGAAGCGCATGGGATATGAGGTAGAAGGAAAAAGAAAAATACCACAGCAAAGTATTTTGCATATACACAAATTTTTAAGGATGCTCGCCATGGAGGAAGTAGAAGGAGACAGTGCAAATGAAGAATGTCCATGATTAAAGCTTTGTATTGAAGTCCATTGAAGGATTTTATTTGGGTACTAGGAAAGAAGCCAATTGACAATTATAATCAGAGTCATCACCTCCTATGTGAAATGAGAGTCAAAATGTGCACTCGATGTCACCCAAGGGTCAAGGCTTGGCAAGACAATAGGGAGTTAATGCAGATGGCACCTAGCAAGGGACTCTCACATTGAGCAATATGACAATGGGGAGTCAATGCACCCAAGGGGCAAGGCTTGGCAAGATAAGTGGGAGTTAATGCAGATGGTACCTGGCAAGGGACTGTCATGACATTGAGTAATAAGACAATGGGGAGTCAAATTATGCAGATGGCACAAATTGGGGCTCTTTAAGAGCAACAATTTAAATTGTAAACATATGTTCAATCTATATCATTTGATACAAAGACTCGAGCTGAGAGCAACGTCTCTCAATGTAAACATATAATGATAGCTATAATTGCTATTATAATTCTTTGGTTCAATACAAAACTTGGGTCTTATGGCATCATGTCTTTTTTCTATTTATTAAAAGTTTTAAAAATTTTGTGTATATTGCGAGCGACAATGTTATTTACATGAAATATTTAAGTCTCCTTTCATGGATTTATAAATTTACCACGTCAAGGAAAAATATTGAAAATAATTAAATTAACAAATAACTTAGGTATAGCTAGAATTTCTAAAATAGGATTATTTCAAATTCTTGCATGTTGGTGCAAAAGTATAGATTGAAAAAACAAGATTTTTATGTGAATGTGATAGTGCCACAAAGTGAACTTTTGATTTGGGAAGAATATTTTTAGAAAGTAAAATTTTGATTTAGGAAGGATATTTTCACAAAGTAAACTTTCTTAATACGGTGTTCCTATTCCTGATGTTCCTCATCTACTTCTTCCTTGCTTTCTTCTTCTTCTTTTGCTTTACCATGCCCCCATTTAGCCATCATTACCTCTGTTTCCTCGTCCCCTAAAGAAGCTTCTAACAAGGATACTTGTTTTTCTTCTTTCTTTCTCAATCTAGGACACTCGGGGTGATAGTGACCTTTTTCATTACATTCATAGCAAGTGACCCCACTCTTATCTCGGGGCCTATATCTTCACTCTTTCGTGCTATAGGTTGTCATGCATTAACCAAACGCAATTTCAAATCAGCAAACTCTGCCATCAATTGGGAGATATTATGATCTAACTCAAAGGGCTTTGGTACCTGAGGAGTGCCCATTGCCTCCGCCTTAGAAGTTGAAGTTGTTGAAGACACAAAAGAGGATTCGATCTTTAGAGAAAATTCTTTCTTGGTCGCAATGCAAAGTGCCTCCATGGATGTTGTTGGATCTTTACTCATTACTTTCGATCGAAGACAAGGCTCCAAAGCCATACAAATTTGCTCATCTTTAAGTGCTCCATCCCTACGAGACTTTGAGGGGCTGATGATGCAGATGCCACAGCTCGCAAAGCTGCCCTTTCATACTTTGTCCATAAGGTTTCATATTGGATTGCCAACATGGAGACCATCTCACCCTCTCCATGATAGAACCAGTCCAACTGCAACATCAAAGCATTTGGCGACTCCACTACCCCAAATCTCTACTTCATTGTAGCCACCACTTAGTCCCAGTTCTCCTTGATAGAGTTCGGCAAGGCCTCATGCTAACTCAAGGCTACCCCCTGCTAAAATAAGGCAAAATCTCTGCCCGATCCTTCATGGACCATCTAGAAAGCCGGCATCCTCGAACAAAATCCCAAAGATAAGACTCTAGGTCTTCCCCTTGGTCCCTCAAAATACTGGAATCTTTGTGCCATGATGAAACACAAAAAGGAAATAGTAAGATCTAAATAATATCCCAAACAAGATCCAAACAAGATCCCACAGAGCCTTAGTATACCAAGACCCACTTATTTTGCATAACCACTTGTTGAAAACCCTCCAAAATGTGATCCTCAACAAAATCTTCAAAAATAAGTGACCAACCAGTACCATGAAAACATTGTGTATACATGCATTCAGGAATCACCCTTGTCACAATTGGAAGTGCACATAACAGCTTCAAGATATTGTACTCTTCATCATTTGCATAGCAAAAGAAATTGAAAGCATTGAGAATCACCACTCCATTGTTATAGTAAAAAACTACCCAAAGACTAAACTCTTCTTCACACTAAGTTACAAGTGCATGAAACAATCCCCAATCTATCATTGTGCCTACTGTCGGCATTATCGATTCACCAACATATTCAAGGGTTCAAACATAAAGGATATGATCATGATAACTGTGCGAATAGCTTGAGCATCACCTTCACAATCTTCTAGTTCTCTTAAATGGGATGCAATCTCTTCTAACAGAGTTCTTCCAAGCATCTTCTTTATCACATCAGAAAACACATGCCTATACTAGGCATAACATACAATCAAGTACACCTGAGACCGTTTAATAAGGTGGGATGAATCCAATACCAAATGTATCTAGCGTCTCCACCAAAAAGATGTGACATGAAGTTGGGGTTAATAAACTTCACGCACCTCTTCACTTCTTGTTGCTTTTTAACTGAGTGATAGAGATATTCATCACTAGGAAAGGGACATTAAAAAGAAGCTTTTATACCAAGAGACCACACCATACTATCCTCCCTTATATGAGAATGAAGATGGTAACATCCCCAGTGATGTTGTACTCAAGCATAGAGAGAAGAAAAGGATCAGCGGAGGCCATAATCTTAGCAAGCCGATCTGTGCCAAAGAGAAGAGCGATACGTTGTTGAAAGAAGATCTTGCAGCTCAATCTAACATGAACTGATATATATCAAGGAGTTTGAAGGGGCTGATTGGGTTGGATGGGTAGGTTTTGAGGAAACATTGCACCTCCTTCATAGACCTTTACACTTAGCTCAAAAACTCTCCAAACTATCATAAGACATAGAGACCCATAACTTTTAGTAGAGACATGATATTAAATATTCAAACACATATCTAGATGCATCTTAAAATGGGCTTCGCTTTGATATAAGTTTCATAAGAAACAAAGAAGCGGTCGAAAAGATATGGGTAGTTTACTAGATGGGGGTAAAAACTGTCTGAAAAAGAAAGTCACATACAGAGAGTCATAGATTTTTGGTCTGAAATATAATAAAATAATTGAAGATACAAGATGATGCTCCTTGAAGAGAGCTTCATGCTGATATAAGCTCCCTTAATCAGATGAGGAGACCAGAGCTACAGTAACATGAGGCCTAATGATGGAAGAGATGTTGAATAAGGGAGAGGAGGGCTCCTTTTATAGAAATTTTGTCACCCTCCTTCACCCATTTACAATTGTTGCTTCTAGATTCATTTCCCCATCAATCACATAAGCTCGTATGTCACCATTTATGTCCTTTTTGGCTACTCTTGCTATGTGTCCCATCAAAAGATGCTCAAAACTCTTAAAATATTGAGAAAGTCAAGAGTCTCCGACCCTCTCTTTTCCATATGTCCATGTCCTCCTTATTCCACATAGGAATTCTAGAAGGATTCCTCTTGAGTCCACACTCCTCCACATGCCTTCCACATGCTTAGCATGTGGCCTCTCTTATATTATTGGAACACATGGACATGAGCCCACCTCTTTATATGACTCACTCTTCCTATTTTCTAAAAACCCCATAATATCCCATACACAAATAACTCTCACCCCATACTAAGGTATTTATCATTCATACATATGGTATTTACAATGATCCATTCCACTCATCCTCTCAATCCCATACAATATCTTAGAAAATAGAAATAAGTGAGAGCCACTAAGCTATCACTTGATACTCAAACTCTTATCAAACATAGAAGAAAACAATACCAATGCCAAATAAAAAATGTCAAAATTTGGCATCACAACGCACAATGTTGAAGATGTTATCAATTAGAAGGACCAACGTGGCTCCAGCCATTGAAAACACAATAGAATAAATGCACGATCTCCCAATCCAAGAAGTCTATAGCTTCAAGAGAACATAAGAAAAGGAGAGACAGCCTAAGTGCAAAAGTCATTGCTTTAGTAAAGACGTTTTCGAACAAAAATATGATAGTTTCTTTAAAAATAGAAAGGATATCTATAAAAAGTGAATAAGACATAAGGTGTTTGATGAGCACATCATACACATGCTTGATTTAATGCAAGTTAGTGGGGTCCTAAAGTAGCCTTGTGGTTGTTTGCGATTGATTTTTGGGATAGTTTACTTGTTTCATTTTTAAACCAGGCTAGCTTACGGACTTAACGTGATTGTCCTAAACCAGCCCGGTGGTTGGAACATCATGCAAGTTTCGTGGCTGGTTCATCTCAAACAACAGTTATGTGATTATCTTGATTCAATGTGGTTGAACAAAAATTAATAGCATCATAATAGAATGACAATATATTGTTATTATCCTAAACGAGCCCGGTGGTTGGGACATCATGCAACCGTGGTTGGTTTAGGTCAAACAAAAGTTATGTGATGGTCCTAAACCATTGTGGTTCAATAGAAATTAATAGCAATATATTCACAAAAAAATAGCACTGCATCGTTATTTTGCTAAACCAGCTCAGTGGTTGGAACATCGTGCAACCATGGCTGGTTCAGCTCAATCACTAGTTATGTGATTGTCTTGAACCAGTGTGGTTGATCAAACAATCATTGTGCGTGCTAGCCCACCAGTGGTTGAAATTACTGTGTTTCTTAGTACTTAAATTAGTTAAATTTTAATTTCCTACTATTCAGGTCATATACCACTTAATTTCTAAACCGGGATGGTTAATGTGATTGTGATAAACCAGCTCGATGCTAGTTCAAGTCAAGCAACAGTTACTGATTGAAATTGTGGTTAAAGAGAAATAAAGAAATGAAAAGAAATATATGGGTATTGTCTAATTGTGAAATCCAAAAATGAAAAACAATATATTATTATTTTCTAATTGTGAAATTCAAAAATGAAAACAATATACTCATTATTGTCTAGTATGTGAAGTTTTGACTGTCATGCTAAACTAGCCTAGTAGTTGGAATCGTGACTTTCCTAAACCAGCCCGATGATTGAAATTGTGACTGTGTCCTAAACTAGCTCAGTGGTTGAAATGGTGACTATCCTAGGCCAACACAGTGGCTAAAATTGTGACTGTCCTAAACCAATGTGATGATTGAAATAGTTTTGTTTTGCTAGTAGCTTGATTAATTTAATTACTAGATTTATTATATGTGACTGTATTTAACTAGCCCGGGGGTTGAAATTGTTTTGTTTTACAATAAATTGATTAGTTTAACTAGACGCATTTTTGCACATACTATGTTTTGTTTTGTTTTCCTCATAGTAGTGCAAAAAGGGGGCTCAATGTATTGTTGTTCTCACATGTTGGGTCTACTAACAAAGCTGTATCTCAAGTTTATGGATCAAAATCCTAACATTTCAATTGGGTAGAGGAGCTTTGAGCACTATAAACCCTGGTACGTTAGGAAATGCGAAGACAAGAATGCTTTTTGTTGCAAAACACACATAGACTTTGACCTGGCCTGGCAAGCTATGAATGATTGGTCATGTTGGAGCATTGCTCCATGGGGATTGATGCCCATGTCTCCTTGATGAATGCGCATAGTCTATAGGCCGCTTGGATCGTCATCATGTGTTGCAAGGGAGATAAGGTTTTGTATCCTATGGTCTCTATGGGAGCCAGTGGTTTGAGGCCGTATGTGGCACCGCATTGAATGCATTCATGGCACATGCAAGAATTGTAGTTTGAAGCTGAAGAAGAGGCAATTTGATGTATGTCCACATGAAATGAGGGAAGACAACCTTGTTGCTCTAAAATGGAGGAGATTTGAAAATATCCATGTTGAAGGATCCGACAAAAAGAGATGGCTACTATCATATAAGAGTACTTAGCCAAGGGAGATTATAGGTCACTTGGTTCATGATTTGGGTCTTTGGTAATAACCACCACCTTCCGTCGATGGTGGCAGCTAAGATTCCACCAAGGTGGCATCTAATATTACCAACCATGTATGTGGTGGCAGCTAAGTTCCACTGGGCTGTCAGTTAATTACCAGCCACCGTAGTTGCCCACAATTACTCACATTCTAGTTACTACCACCAGTCCAGTTACCACCACCAATCTTGCATGATTAGTAGAGTGTAGTTAATTACTAGTCATTGGGCTTGCATGCTCAGTAGAGTGCATGGCAATGAGTGATTATAGGTGATTTGGCTTCATGATTTATGTTTGTGGTAATTACTGCCACCTTCTACTAGTGGTGGCAGCCTATGGTGGTGGCTCCGAGGGGCATCTAAGATTACCAGCCATGCCTCTAGTGGGGGCTAAGATTCCATCGGGGTGGTAGATAATTAAGCCAAAGCAGTGTCTAGCAATTACTCACTTGCCAATTACCGCCATTGGGCTTGCATGATCAGTAGAGTGTTAATTACCAGTCGTTAGGCTTGCATGCTCAGTACACTATAGTTAGTTACCATAGTTAATTACCAAGACGGTGGCATCTTCTTCATGATTACTAGCCATGCCATAATTAATTGCCACTGCTGTTGATGGCGAGGTGGTGTCTAGGGTGGCACCTAACATTCTACCAAGATGGCAGTTAATTACCTAGCCACCATGGTGGTGTGCAATTGAAATGGCTCATGATTAAATTTGGATGGCACCCTCCTCGTATTTTGATTAATTAAAGCAGTGGTTTAAAATGGTTCATGATTATTTGGATGGCACACCGATCGGCATCCATGTGAAAAGGGAGAAGAAGAAGATGATCCTCGATGGATTGAACTTTGATTAATATAATGTCTGTGGCATTTGGCTAGTTTGCTTTAAAATGTCTCATGATTATTTGGATGGCACCCGCCTTGGATTTTGATTAATTCAAGCAGTGGTTTAAAATGGCACATGGTTATTTGGATGGCACAGCAGGCCTCTAGTCACCATAGTGGCTCAAATTGTAATATATAAGGTCCGTGGCATTTTGCATTTCTCATTTGGCTACCTTGCTCTCATCTACCCCTACTTTGCTACGTTTCTCCATGCACCCTCCTCCATCTCTCTTTCTTGCCTCCTCCACTTTGCTCCACTCTCCCTCCAACTCTCATTTGCTCCCCTACTCAACCACTCTTTTCACCATGCCTATTACTACTATCACCCCTTGATGCAACATGATCCCAATATTATCTGCCTTCTCATATAAGGTCATTGTGTTGCACTCGTTAGGACTTGAAATGCTCTCATGCATGCTCTCAATGTGTTAGAGCTAATCACCAAGTTGAGTTCCTAGTCCCCCAGTGCAGAAGGTTGTGTGCAACTATGAGAGGTTCAACACCAAATTGAGTTCTCTCCTAGTGCCTCACAAAACAACGATGACCCATTTCCCTTGGCTCCCATCTAGCAACATGGTTGGTCATGAGGTTTTTCTTTCAAGTCTTTCAAGGAATTGCCTTTGTCATAGCAACTTATTTCAAGACATTGGTGGGGTTATCAAATAATTGCTTCTTTCAAGGCACCACTAGCAGAGAGAACTCAACGACGACCTGTTTCCCTTGGCTCCCCATCCTGCAACTCCCTTGGTCATGGCTATGGATGGTGGAGTGTGTCAAGATGGAGAGCCAAGGCAAACAATGGATCCCATGACTTGGGCATTATTATGAAGGGGCATCGAGGTTGCAACGGAAGATTCATCATAGGGGTAGAAGGCATAAGCTTCTCTCATTCTCTATTTCCGCATAAGCTCATGCAGAAATAGAGAAATAAAGAAGGGGGAAACTTAAGCATAAGCTCATGCTCATGCATGAGCATAAGCATGAGCTTATGCTTATGCTTATGCTAGCATAAGCATAAGCATAAGCATAAGCTCATGCTTATGCTCATGCATGAGCATGAGCTTATGCAAAATAGAGAAGGGGGAAATAGAGAAGGGGGAAAGAGATGAGGGGGAATGAGAGAAGCATAAGCATAAGCTTATGCAGAAATAGAGAATGAGCTTATGCGGAAATAGAGAATGAGAGAAGCATAAGCTCATGCTTATGCTTCTCTCGTTCTCTATTTCCGCATAAGCGCATTCTCTATTTCCGCTTATGCTTCTCTCATTCTCTATTTCTGCATAAGCTCATGCATAAGCATGAGCTTATGCGGAAATAGAGAATGAGCTTATGCGGAAATAGGGAATGAGAGAAGCATAAGCTTCTCTCATCCTCTATTTCCACATAAGCTCATGCATAAGCATAAGCTTATGCGGAAATAGAGAAATAAAGAAGGGGGAAACTTAAGCATAAGCTCATGCTCATGCATGAGCATAAGCATGAGCTTATGCTTATGCTCATGCATGAGCATGAGCTAATAGAGAAGGGGGAAAGAGAATGAGCTTATGCTTCTCTCATTCTCTATTTCCGCATAAGTTCATGCATAAGCCTGAGCTTATGTGGAAATAGAGAATGAGCTTATGCGGAAATAGAGAATGAGAGAAGCATGCTTATGCGGAAATAGGGAAATAAAGAAGGGGGAAACTTAAGCATAAGCTCATGCTCATGCATGAGCATAAGAATGAGCTTATGCTTATGCTTATGCTTATGCTAGCATAAGCATAAGCATAAGCTCATGCTTATGCTCATGCATGAGCATGAGCTTATGCGAAATAGAGAAATAAAGAAGGGGGAAACTTAAGCATAAGCTCATGCTCATGCATGAGCATAAGCATGAGCTTATGCTTATGCTAGCATAAGCATAAGCATAAGCTCATGCTTATGCTCATGCATGAGCATGAGCTTATGCGAAATAGATAAGGGGGAAAGAGATGAGGGGGAATGAGAGAAGCATAAGCATAAGCTTATGCGGAAATAGAGAATGAGCTTATGCGGAAATAGAGAATGAGAGAAGCATAAGCATGAGCTTATGCTTCTCTCATTCTCTATTTTTGCATAAGCTCATGCATAAGCATAAGCTTATGTGGAAATAGAGAAATAAAGAAGGGGGAAACTTAAGCATAAGCTCATGCTCATGCATGAGCATGAGCTTATGCGAATGAGAGAAGGGGGAAAGAGAGAAGGGGGAATGAGAGAAGCATAAGCATAAGAGAATAAGAGGGAAAGGAAATAGAGAATAAGAGGGAAAGGAAAGAGAGAAGGAAAAAGAGATGAGAGGGAAATAGAGAAGGGGGAAAGAGAGAATAAGAGAAGAGGGAAAAAAGAGAAGGGGGAAAAAAGAGAAGGTGGAAAAAAGAGATTAAGAGGAGGGGGAAGAAGGAAAGAGTTTGAGGGGAAGAGAGGGTTCCAATGCCCATCACTGCAGCTAGCACTTAAGGTGCTAGCTACAGGCCAATGCAAATAACAAAAATAATAAATGGAAAAAAGAGGAAGCACTTACCTGAAATAGTATGTCCCGCTCGGTGTAGTGGACTGGCCCTACAAAAGAGAGAAAACAACCCATTTTTTCAAATAAGATGTTAGTGGAAGGAGGAGATTAGAAAAGCAACTTCTTGAAGGGAGGAGATTGAGGAGACAAGGAAAGGAGGAGATTGAGGAGACAAGGAGAAAGAGAAGGAAGGGAAATACATAAAAAAGAGGTGAGTTTTCTTTCTTTCTTGAAATCTCGTTTTTTGTTTCAATCCTTTCAAAACAAGCATGAAAACTAGTTTACAGGTTTAGCAATACAAGAAGAAACACTCACAAAACTAAAGCTAACAAGCAAACAACCTACATTGTTGAAACAAACTCACCTCTTGAAGGACTTCCTTTCAAGAAACCAACGAGGGAAAAGGATAGAGAGGGAGTACAAGATGTAGGAGAAGGGTGAGGAGTGGAAAATAGAGTGGGAGGTTGCTTGAAATAGGTGGGAGGTCGTCGAAAATAGGTGGGAGGAGATATTGGCTTGCTTACTTGAGAAATTAGGAAATAGTATGAACAAAATGCCACACGTTTAGCGTTTCGGGTTTTAACCCATAGCGTCGCTATATAGCGATGTTTTTAATTAAAAACGTCGCTATATAGCGACGAAACAGAGGAAAACGTCGCTATATAGTGACATTTACTGTCACTTTTTTGATGTGGCATCAAAAGAAGCTCAAACATGCTATTTTATAACTGTTAATATCTCCTCTTCATGCTTATGTTGTGATTTTATAAGTGTAGATGGAAGGGACGAGTGGAAGCTCATCCGATGATGCGCCAACGCCCGAGAGTACGAAGTGGCTCATGGAGAGGTTATACTATCATTGCACTCATTGCAAGCGAGAAGTATGACATCAACGTCGTATTATCATGCGCCACTTGTGGATGTATGGGGAGGAGCCGGAACCAGTAACCCCCGTCGGTGTTGCACATGATGGATCATCGGTAAGTCAAAGCTATTTAAGTTCGCAATCTTATTGTATACTAGGAAATAGAAGATCTTATATTTACACGAAATCATAAAACAAGATGAGGAGGGTGACGAGGGTATACATATACCTTCTCACTTTCAGCAAGACTATTGTCTCCCGGATGACGATGAGGGTATGGTCAACGATGAGGGTATGGTCAGAGTCTGAGGTCAAAATGCGAGAGTTGCAATCAACAAAATTGTACGAGGGTGCTAGGATGTCTAAACTACGTGCTTGTCTCTCAATCTTGAATCTACAAGTACAGTATGGGTGGTCGGATACAAGTGTCTCGGCCTTAATGAGGTTAGCCCTTGCATTAATTTGACTCATTATTTGGATATTGTTTTTTTTGAGAATCATCATTTGGATAGTGTCTTTGTCATAGGTTGCTCCAGAAGATGTTGCCTGCACCAAATACCATGCCCGCATCAAGAGATGAAGCGAAAAAGATGCTAACAATGGTGGGTATGGATTATGATACCATCCATGCTTGCCGTAATGATTGTATTCTCTTTCATCGTGAGCATGGAGATTTGGCTAGTTGTCCAAAGTGTGGGGAACAACGATATAGAGATGACTTGCAAGAGGGTGAGCGGATACCGGTAAAGGTCTTGAGGCACTTTCCCATCATTGCAAGAATACAACACATGTTCCGATGCAAATCCATAGCGGAGTTGATGACATGGCATGCATCTCATCGGTCCACTGATCACACATTGAGGATTCCCGTAGATTGTGCAGCTTGGAAGCACAGAGATAATCAGTGGCCGGACTTTGCAAGGGAGCCACACAACTTACATCTTGGGCTAGCCATGGACGGCGTGAATCCTTTCGGGTTACGCTTGACATCTTGGTCGACATGGCCCATAGTCGTGGTGAATTACATTATCCCACCATGGCTAACAATAAAAAAGAGACACCTCATGCTTGCACTACTTGTGCTAGGAAAGTACAAGGCAAAAAACATGGACGTGTACATGGCACCTTTGATAGAGGAGTTACAGATATTATGGAGAGGAGTGCATGTCTTTGATATTTCCAGAGCTCCTAGACATACCAATGATATTTTGGTCAGGGCTATCTTGATGTGGACCATGCATGACTACCCAGGATATGGAGAGTGCGTAGGTACGTGGTTGTGTCTTTACATGTACAATGAGGGATTATGCTTTTATTACTCTCTTTTGCACGCATGTCTTGTACTAACACATTCATGCACGCGTGCAGGACTTGTTACTTGCTTGTCCTGTTTGTGGACCGGCTCTGAAATCGCTTGCACGCTACTTCAAACATATGAGGAAAAATGTTTATGAAGGTCATGCTCGATACCTTCCGCTCGACCATCTCGCACGTGGAGGTCAGCTTGATCCACCACCATTATATTTGAAGGCAAGTGATTGGATTCAAGCTTGGAGGGCAAATGGAGAGGAACCTCCTCCTGGTATGAAGAGGCTATCGATCTTTCACGAGCTTCCTTATTGGGGTCAGTTACAAATCAATCATCTCTTGGATCCCATGCATATCTTCACGAATGTGGGGGCTACTATTTGGGCACACTTGGTTGGTTCCAAGGACTCGAGAGGAGTGCGAGAAGACTTGCGTGCTATGAATAGGATGTCTCGTTTGTGGCCCCAAGTGCATGCTTCGGGAAAAGTTGTCCTCCCGAAAGCAACGTGGATCCTCTCTACGAGGGAGGAGACAGTGGTCAAGGCAGACATTGCCTCTTTTCAAACACCGACAGGGTACATGCGTTTCTTGAAAGGAGCATTTTCAAAGGACAATAAGCTTAATGGCCTCAAGTCCCATGATTGGCACAAGGTCTTACAGGTATTCTAAGTAGAATTAGTGTACCGATAATCGTGATGCGTTAGCGTAATTATTATTATGTTATATTGTTGACATGACTTCATTGTTGCTTTGATAGTTCATCCTCCCAATTACAATAAAAGGGTGCTTACAAGAAGATGTTAGAAATGTTGTATTCAAGATCTATGGTATTGTGAGGTATGCTTACTATCAAATCGCATTATGTATTTTCTTCATGGACATGTGAAATAGGTGGATATCTCAAATATCTTACATATGCATGGACATGTGAAATAGGTGGATATCTCAAAAAGAGATCTCTATATCGAGCATTGAGAAGGCTAGGGTGGAATCCATTGAAGCCATATGCTTGCTTGAGAAGCACTTTCCCTCGAGCATTATGACAACACTCAAGTCCACTTGCTTGTGCACATAGTTGATGAGGTGGCTATAGCAAGTACCATTCATAGTCGATGGATGTTTTTTCTCGAGCGGTTTATGAAAACTTTAAAGGGGTTTGTAAGACAAAGAGCAAGACCGGAAGCAAGCATGGCAGAGGGATGGCTTGTGCAAGAGTCATTAGTATATATCACAGAGTTTCTTGCATCCACAGATCCTGATATGCCGCAAGCTTGGCACAACAAGGATGATGATCGCATCGTTGGCGAGGTTCCCCAAGGAAAAGGGATTGAAAGAAAGATGAGCGAAGAGCAAATGGAGAAATTCAATAAGTTTTGTATCCTCAATAGCCCTGAGATGCAGAAGTGGATTGAGAGATATGAAGTGGCCAAAGCAGAAAGAATAAATGCAAGGACGAGATTCAGAGTAATGTACAGGCGATCACAACCATATCCACGAGATCTGGCTCTTCTCCCTACTCACATGTCACTTGATTGGCTACAACTGGCTCTACGTAAAGCCGAACGTGATGGAGAGATAATAAATAAGCACGAGCGAGAGTTATCATTTGGATGCATGGTGCATGTAAGTTTCTTACCTCTTGACGTAATTACGTAATTATTTGTGGCAATATATGCTATAAAATAGATGCATCTTCATTGTTTTAATGATGCTCTTTTACAGTACAAAAAGTACAGTGCATTATGGTCATATGGACGACATTTTCACGTGGAACGCATCGATTCAAAGAGAGTCATGTATGATTGTGGAGTCATGGCTAACTGCACACAAGATAGCCGAGCAAGTGCTTCAGATACCAATCTTCTCTCCTCATAGTTGGATTATTGTGGAACCATATGCGACATCTATGAAATTGATTTCAGACGATTTACTATTTTCATTCTTGATGTAAAATGGTTTAGAACTACCTACAACGGTCCCCATGCGACAGTGAGAAAAGATAGTAGCGGTCTCTTTGCAATAGACTCCACCAAACATTGGACCGATGAAAGTGATACTTTTGTTCTTCCTGAGCACTGTGAGCAGGTGCATACTAATGATTTAATTAGTCGAAGCTTTCATTTTTAAAGTCCATTGATACATGTACTTGAGCATAATTTCATATATATAATTGATGACATTTGGCACCCATCTTCAATATAGGTGGTTTTTCATCCGGATCGTTTTGATCCAAGATGGTGGTATGTGATCCAAGTTGCACCACGAAGTAAGCAAATTTTTGAAGATCGAGATGTGGATATGGAGATGCCACTACCAATGTCAGATCCAATTGATGAATCTAGCGAAGAAGATGTAGATCACCATATGAGCTAAGAGGAAGATGCACATAATGACATCGCACGGGAGGAGGATGGAGATCACGATATTGACGAAGAAGACAACAATCATCAAGATCAATCACCACACTTAAGCTTTATTGAAGAAGATGATCAAATACTTTTAGGTGAACGTACGATGCTAGAGTACGATGATGATATAGGAGATCAACTCGGTATAGAGTTGGAGATAGATTTGCTTGGCACCTTAAACTTGGCTCAAGATGAAACAACTGATGTAAATGCTCTTATTTGATTTTTCTCACCTCAGACTTGGACATGAATATATGAGCTTCAAAGGCTTGATGTACATGCTCTCATTTTTTTATTCTCTATGAGCTCAAACATGTATGAAAATTTAAGAAAATTTGTCATTGGAAAAAACTAAATTTTAAGGCCTATAAAAAAGAAAAAACCTCTCTGTAAAAACGTCGCTATAATATTTTGTATCAGTGTCGCTATATAGCGAACTTTAGCAACAGTTGCTATATAGCGACGATTTAGGAAACCCGCTTTTCATACTGACGATTAACGCTAAGTGGGCACTAAACGTTGGTACACAAATGTTGCACTAGGATCCGTGTGCAGTAGTGGAATGCTAATCTAAGCTTATGAACTAGATGCAAAGTCATTATTATTACAGTCTGTGATTTTGGCTCAATGCTAATCTGAGCCTGTGAATTAGATGGTCCCTCATGCACAGTCATTGTTATTATAGTCTAATTCCGACTGAATGCTAATTTGGACCTATGAATTAGATGGTCCCTCATGCATAGTCATTGTCACTAAAACAAGCTCAGTGGTTGTTTGGGATTAGTATAATATTTGGGATTTACATTTTCCCTTGTTTGGGATTTATAGAATTGGATTCACTGAAACAAGCGTGGTGGTTGTTTGGGATTTACTAAAGGTTATATTTTGTGCTCCTCTTTAGCTCAACTATATGTTGAGCTAAAGAGGAGCACAAGTTGTACTAAAGCTTTGATAAAAACATCCCTGATCCTTATTCCATAATTTTTTTCTCTCATGTTCAAGTTTGGAATGTCTACTACAACTTGAAGACAAAGTTTGCCGAATTCTGTTGAGCAATGCGTAAGTTATGGGTCATGCAAGATACCCATATACTGAAAAGTCCCTGAACCTCACCAAAAATGGCTACACCCAAGCAAACAATGACCCCTTTACCATTTCTTCCAATATTGAATCAATAATTTATTGAAGCTAGGAGATGCAAATTCCATCTCGACACTTGATATGGAAACCCCAAGACATATGGGGTGTATTGGGTCTAATGGCCTCACCAAGATGAAGTCACCTTACTTAACGTCTGCCATTGGTCTAAGCTCTTCCTTAAGCTTACCTTTTAGAGACCCACAATAGTGATCATTCCATTCGTCATAGCTTTGGAACTCATTAATGCAAGCACCTATATCCTCCTCCTCATCATATGACTGTGTCCTTGGACAAAAATCTATGTACACTCCTGTCTCTGAGATGTTCTCCTATTTGAGCTCATCGATCATGTTTTTCTAGTAGTCTATTACTAGCCTAATGTAGGACTCATATGATGCATTCTTTCCACTTGCACATCTCTCCCAAAACTTAGTGTAATCCTTAACCCTTGCAAGTGGTCTCTCACAAATTCAGCCATTGCCAGTATATCCAGACAACCTATTGGCAATAATGGTCGTCCCTCACTATCTTTCTTCCATAGCTAAATTCCCCCGCTAAATTCCCCCTTCAATGGGAATCTAGTTTGGTGATTTTGGGGCCTAGGCACTTTGCGAGTTTTTTTTCTGCGAGTTTCTAACTCTATTAAAATATAGCTAGCGGCTAGCTATATGTTCACCCTAAATGGGATTTACCCCTGTGCTCCTCTTTAGCTCAACATATAGTTGGATTTCATAAATGCTTGTCATGACTCCTACATTAATCCAACTCAAAGCAACACATGTCAAAAGCAAACATTTGCAAAGAAAAATTCTAGAGCTCATAAAACCCTACTCACTTTAGCCCCAAATATTTAACTTTGATGTCCAAATATATTTGAAAGGGGACTTATAGTATGAAAGCAATTTAATTTTTTAAGAGCGAGATTAGAACCAAGAGCTACCACAAATGTACTATCAAAATAGCAAAAATTATAGATTCACAACGTTTTTTATTACATGAAGAAAAAGTTTCTCAATAACAAAAAAATGTTATAACAATCTCCCCCCAACAAAAAATTGATTGACCAATGCCCCACCACAATAGCTCTAACAATCTTGTGGCTTCTAGAATGAGATAGAATTTGGAAATGTTTCATTCGAGAGAGTTGTGGTTGGGGGTTATGGTTTATGTCAATATCTAAGAACACTATGTACAGAAAGTCCATATGCTTGCAAGCCATGAACTTACCTTTTTCAAAACTTGTGGACAAAATCTGCACATGTGCATTCTTCAGTCTCAAATATAGCCACATTGTAAGTACTACCAGAAGGAATTGGGGCATAACTTTAAATCTAAAGACAACAATCCTATTCTAATTAATGACTGCACTTGTATGTTGCCTGAAAATGCAAATCTAATTTTTATCGTACTCAATTATGATATTTGTTTCTATGAATAACATGTATGAATTCCAAGTCTTTGATGCAACTTCATATGGAATAAATGAAACTTTCTCCCTAGAATCATGCACAAGCCAATAAATTCGGCCATTGCATGAGCTGGGGGAGCTAAAATAGTGCTATATCTTTAGTGGTGTTACACATATGAGTCAAATCATCAAGATACAAGCACATGAATTACATCATCTCACCCCACTATAAGCCCACTTTCCAAAGAATCTTGGGGCCACAACATTCTCTATTTCTCTACCTAAAGTGATAGCCTTCCTAGATTCTTCTTACTAGAGCTTGTGCCCTTGCTTATGACATTAGGAATGCACCTAATTGTCCAAAATATTTTGTGAAATAGCTTTTCCACCACATAGTGCACCAACTGGATATGATCCTTTTGGCAATGTAGATATCCAATAATTCTCAATGTTTTCATTGTCCTTATCACCCAAAATGCCTTTCTAATTGAATTGTATTTTGTTTTTGCCTCAACTTTAAAAACTACTAGATGCATGCCCACACTTAGATCTCCATTGATTCTAGATATGCTTGTAGTCTTGTATCGGACCCATGGGTGGCCATATTTTCTATGCTCCATTTCATTCATAGAACAAGTATTTACACAACTTATACAATCACCATTATACAAAGGTGGAAGTCCTTGCATAAGAACACTTTTTTCTATCGTATCCACAAACTTCTATACCTTATGCTTTAATGAAATCCCTTAATTAAGATCTTCAAATGTAGGACTACAACATCCAATTGGATAGGCTTGTTCTTTTGATAATAGGACACCTACTGTTTCTCCAGATGGTCCTTACACCATGATTGGAATCATCACAAATCTTTTGTTTACCAATGACCCACTTGCTAGATATCAATGCTCCACTCTCGTGTAACTACGCGGGAACTAGCTAACTCTACTTGTAAGCCCCCCCCCATATGAGGAGAAGGCATTTGAGTAGCTCAGTTATTCAGTAGGTCCTGGTTTGGACACCAGATGGGGGCCATGTGTGGCCTGATGGCTGGACGGCTTCAGATAGAGTTGGCACACTGCCAACTAGGCTACATGCAAGCATGGGAAGGCATCCCTTGACTGACCGCACTGAGGGTAGACGGAGCATTTCTCGCAGCAGCCCACTCTCGAGTTGCGGGTCCCGTCTGGAGCCTCAAATGATCTCGGATGGTTGTGGGCCGAATGGAGATCGTAGGTTAGTTGCTCTGTTTTGCGCACCAATTTTATCATATGGCCGGTGGCCTATTTTGGAACCGACCCCTAGTCGACCATTTTGGGTGGACTAGGTCGGCCACCCAATTGAGCCTAACTGACTACAACTAGTGGCTATATAAGAGCAAGCCCGTGAAGCCCATTTCATCACTGGCTATAGCAACCTTGATTCCTTAGCATTCAGCCTCCGTCTTCTACTGTTTCCAGCACGCCATCGAAGCTTCTTTCATAGGAGCGCACGCGGCTGGGAGGCAGCGCCATCTATTGTATCAATCCTACAGTAATCAAATTTTTGATTCTCCGTACTATCTTGTTTTCTCTCTTGCGTATGAGATCTTGTTATCTGTTGAGCACAGACATTGTATTATTTTCTTACACCACCTCCTTTTCACCTTCTATTTGCACTTGCAAGAGTTGAGATTGCTCGACAATAAATCACTTTGAATATGGAAATTGTATCTGCTCACATGATATCATAGAGAAGAATAGTAGCTTGGTTGACACCACCCATTGCATAATTACATGCCAAGCATATATCACTTTTAGGTTCTTTGGAATGTGCTCCTCTCCAACCTCGACAAAAAAGTCCTTGTTGCTGCACAAAAACCATTTATGCATCATAGCAATGTTCAAGCGGTGATGTGAACTCTCTCTCTCCCTCTCTTTCTTTCTCTATCTCCTCTTCATTCCTTGATCTTACTTCCTCTTATTGGCCTCTCTCTCTCTCTCTCTCTCTCTCTCTCTCTCTCTCCTCTTTCCTTTGTCTAAGGTCCTCTCCCTACTTCTCTTTTGATGTCCTACCTCTCTTCTAAACCTCTTCCTTCCCTGCCCCTCTCTACCTCTCTCTCCCTCCCTACCTATCTTTTGCTCTCTCCTTACCTTCCTACCTCTATTGAGTCTCTCAAAATCCCTACCTCTATTTCACTCCTTTCCTACATCCCTATCTTCCTTGAAGTTCTCTTGCCTAAATTTTTCTTACAGGTGGCTTGAAGCTTAAATCAAAGTTCTTGCTCTTGCTTGAATCAAAGCTCTAGCCCATACTCCATCCCTCAAAGCATTGTCCCAATCATTGGTGCCTAATCTTGAGTTGAGGTGCTACTACCCAAAACAAAGTACTATTGGGATTGTAAGCTACCATTGAGAGAGAGAACAATGTTTTCTATGCTAAGAGGGGGCCTTTTTTTGTTAAGTGTAAAAAAAAAATCCCTCTCGAAGCATAGCCCACTAGCAAGCTATGCTGGGAGAATTATGCTTTTGTTCATGTCTTTGGTGTTTGCCTTTAGCAGGTGGAGTCATGTCTTTGTGGTTTGTGGGATGTGGAAGGAACCAGGGAGATGTGTACTTTTTTAATTCATGTCTTTGGGGCAGTGTGTCTTTGGAAGGTGGAGTCATGTCTTTGCAATTTGTGGAATGTGGAGGGAATGGAAAGGATTGGTATGGACATGGAACTGCACAAGGATTAACGAATGACACTCCTACACCTCTTGCTACTTGTAGTAACAAAAGAGAACAGAGGTGGAGCAAGGCTATGTGGAGGTTGTAGAGATGTTGTAGAGGAGGGAGGGGAAAAGGCATTGGAGGACAAAGAAAAGTATTGGAGTTTCTAGGTCCTCATGAAGGTTCCAATGGAACAAATTGTAGAAGTGGCTCAGATGCCCAAATCACCTTTTTGAGAGACAACAAGTTTTTTAATGCCCCCTTGTGGCATAGCTCGTCGATGACCGATTGGACGTAGGGGAATTGTTTTTAACAAGTGAAAAAAATTTGCCCCCCTCTCACCGGCAAGCTATGCCACGAAGGGGCCTTGCCTTAATAGGTGAAAAATAATTTCCCCCTCCTAGCATAGCTCACCGGTGAGCGATGCTTGAAGGTGGTTAATGTTTTTCATGTGACCATTTATGTCATGCTTCCTCTTGGTGAGCGCTTGAAGCATTGGATGTTCAAAACAGGGTTGCCAAGTTTGCATGCAACATGAGCATTACTCCAAAGTAACAAACTTCATGTAGTCTATATTCTAAAGCTCATTTCCTTACTTCAAATTAATAAGACTAGCAATAACTAATGACAATCACTACTACACACGGATCCTATTGCGACGTTTATGTACCGACGTTTAGCGCCCGCTTAGCATTAATCGTCGGTATGAAAAGCGGGTTTCGTAAAGCGTCGCTATATAGCGACTCTTGCTAAAAGTTTCTATATAGCGACTTTTAAGTGTCTTTATATAGCGACACTAATATACTATTTTATAGCGACATTTTCCAGAGAGGTTTTTTTTTTTATATAGGCCTTAAAAGTTAGTTTTTTTCAATGACAAATTTTTTTAAATTTTCATAGATGTTTGAGCTCATAGAGAGTGAAAAAATGAGAGCATGTACATCAAGCCTTTGAAGCTCATATATTCATGTCCAAGTTTGAGATGAGAAAAATCAATTAAGAGCATTTACATCAACTGTTTCATCTTGAGCCAAGTCTAAGGCGCCAAACAAGTCTATCTCCAACTCTATACCGAGTTGATCTCCTCGTACATTCACCTAAAAGTATTTAATCATCTTCTTCAATAAAGTGTGGTGATTCTTGATGATTGTTGTCTTCTTCCTCAATATCGTGATCTCCATCTTCCTCCCGTGCGATGTCATTATGTGCATCTTCCTCTTGGCTCATATGGTGATCTACATCTTCTTCGCTAGATTCATCAATTGGATCCGGCATTGGTAGTGGCATCTCCATATCCACATCTCGATCTTCAAAAATTTGCTTACTTCGTGGTGCAACTTGGATCACGTACCACCATCTTGGATTAGAACGATCCAGATGAAAAACCACCTATATTGAAGATGGGTGCCAAATGTTATCAATTATATATATGAAATTATGCTCAAGTACATGTATCAATGGACTTTAAAAACGAAAGCTTCGATTAATTAAATCATTAGTATGCACCTGCTCACAGTGCTCATGAAGAACAAAAGTATCACTTTCATCGGTCCAATGTTTGGTGGACTCTATTGCAAAGAGACCGCTACTATCTTTTCTCACTGTCGCATGGGGACCGTTGTAAATAGTTCTAAACCATTTTACATCAAGAATGAAAATACTAAATCATCTGAAATCAATTTCATAGATGTCGCGTATGGTTCCACAATAATCCAACTGTGAGGAGAGAAGATTGGTATCCGAAGCACTTGCTCGGCTATCTTGTGTAAAGTTAGCCATGACTCCACAATCATACATGACTCTCTTTGAGTCGATGCGTTCCACGTGAAAATGTCATCCATATGACCATAATGCATTGTACTTTTTGTACTGTAAAAGAGCATCATTAAAACAATGAAGATGCATATATTTTATAGCATATATTGCCACAAATAATTACTTAATTATGTCAAGAGGTCAGAAACT
The DNA here is from genome assembly GCF_047967505.1 of Dipteris shenzhenensis. Classification (NCBI taxonomy): domain Eukaryota; kingdom Viridiplantae; phylum Streptophyta; class Polypodiopsida; order Gleicheniales; family Dipteridaceae; genus Dipteris; species Dipteris shenzhenensis. Next base: position 20,652,753 of record NC_141626.1, on the reverse strand, counting down.
TACATGCACCATACATCCAGATGATAACTCTCGCTCGTGCTCGTTTATTGTATCTCCATCACGTTCGGTTTTACATAGAGCCAGTTGTAGCCAATCAAGTGACATGTGAGTACGGAGAAGAGCCAGATCCCGTGGATATGGTTGCGATCACCTGTACATTACTCTGAATCTCGTCCTTGCATTTATTCTTTCTACTTTGGCCACTTCATATCTCTCAATCCACTTTTGCATCTCACGGCTATTGAGGATACAAAACTTATTGAATTTCTCCATTTTCTCTTTGCTCATCTTTCTTTCAATCCCTTTTCCTTAGGGAACCTCGCCAACGATGCGATCATCATCCTTGTTATGCCAAGCTTGCAGCATATCAGGATCTGTGGATGCAAGAAACTCTGTGATATATACTAATGACTCTTGCACAAGCCATCCCTCTGCCATGCTTGCTTCTGGTATTGCTCTTTGTCTTACAGATCCCTTTAAAGTTTTCATAAACCGCTCAAGAAAAAACACCCATCGACTATGAACGGTACCTGCTATAGCCACCTCATCAACTATGTGCACAAGCAAGTGGACGTGAGTTGTCATAATGCTCGAGGGAAAGTGCTTCTCAAGCAAGCATACGGCTTCAATGGATTCCACCCTAACCTTCTCGATGCTCGATATAGAGATCTCTTTTTGAGATATCCACCTATTTCACATGTCCATGTAAGATATTTTCATAATCAGTCTACAGATTAATCAGCTTAAATTGAAGAAAATACATTCAATGCGATTTGATAGTAAGCATACCTCACAATATTACAGATCTTGAATATAGCATATCTAACATCTTCTTGTAAGCACCCTTTTATTGTAATTGGGAGGATGAACTATCAAAGCAACAATGAAGTCATGTCAACAATATAACATAATAATAATTATGCTAACACATCACAATTATCAGTACACTAATTCTACTTAGAATACCTGTAAGACCTTGTGCCAATCATGGGACTTGAGCCCACTAAGCTTATTGTCCTTTGAAAATGCTCCTTTCAAGCAATGCATGTACCCTGTCAGTGTTTGAAAAGAGGCAATGTCTGCCTTGACCGTTGCCTCCTCCCTCGTAGAGAGGATCCACGTTGCTTTCGGGAGGACAACTTTTCCCGAAGCATGCACTTGGGGCCACAAATGAGACATCCTATTCATAGCACGCAAGTCTTCTCGCACTCCTCTCGAGTCCTTGGAACCAACCAAGTGTGCCCAAATAGTAGCCCCCACATTCTTGAAGATATGCATGGGATCCAAGAGATGATTGATTTGTAACTGACCCTAATAAGGAAGCTCGTGAAAGACCGATAGCCTCTTCATACCAGGAGGAGGTTCCTCTCCATTCGCCCTCCAAGCTTGAATCCAGTCACGCCTTCAAATATGATGGTGGTGGATCAAGCTGAGCTCCACGTGCGAGATGGTCGAGCGGAATGTATTGAGCATGACCTTCATAAACATTTTTCCTCATATGTTTGGAGTAGCGTGCAAGCGATTTCAGAGCCGGCAGGACAAGCATGGTACCCACTTATAACTAGTCCTGCATGCGTGCATGAAAGTATAAGACATGCGTGTGAAAAAGAGTCAAAAAAGCATAATCCCTCATTGTACATGTAAAGACACAACCATGTACCTACGTACTCTCCATATCCTGGGTGGTCATGCATGGTCCACATCAAGATACCCCTAACCAAAATATCATTGGTATGTCTAGGAGCTCTGGAAATATCAAAGACCTACACTCCTCTCCATAATATCTGTAACTCCTCTATCAAAGGTGCCATGTACACATCCATGTTTTTTGCCTTGTACTTTCCTGGCACAAGTAGTGGAAGCATGAAGTGTCCCTTTTTTATTGTTAGCCATGGTGGGATATTGTAATTCACCATGACTATGGGCCATGTTGACCAAGATGTCGAGCGTAACCCGAAAGGATTCACGCCGTCCATGGCTAGCCCAAGATGTAAGTTGCGTGGCTCCCTTCGTGAAGTCCGACCACTGATTATCTATGTGCTTCCAAGCTGCACAATCTGCGGGAATCCTCAATGTGTCATCAGTGGACTGATGAGATGCATGCCATATCATCAACTCCGCTATGGATTTGCATCGGAACATGTGTTGTATTCTTGCAATGATGGGAAAGTGTCTCAAGACCTTTACCAGTATCTGCTCACCCTGCAAGTCATCTCTATATTGTTGTTCCCCACACTTTGGACAACTAGCCAAATCTCCATACTCATGATGAAAGAGAATACAATCATTATGGCAAGCATGGATGGTATTATAATCCATACCCACCGTTGTTAGCATCTTTTTCGCTTCATCTCTTGATGCGGGCATGGTATTTGGTGCAGGCAACATCTTCTGGAGCAACCTATGACAATTCAAAACATACATAGGCTTTGAACAATGATGATTCGGTATACACTATCCAAATGATGATTCTCAAAACAAACAATATCCAAATAATGAGTCAAATTAATGCAAGAGCTACTAACCTCATTAAGGCCGAGACACTTGTATTCGACCACCCATACTTTACTTGTAGATTCAAGATTGAGAGAAGCACGCAGTTTAGACATCGTAGTACCCTCGTACAATTGTGTTGATTGCAACTCTCGCATTTTGACCTCAAACTTTGACATCACGTGTACATGGGATGTAGTGCCCCTAAAAATAAAATCCATCATGTCGACCATACCCTTGTCATCATCCGGGAGACTATAGTCTTGCTGAAAGTGAGAAGGTATATGCGTACCCTCATCACCCTCCTCATCTTGTTTTAAGATTTCGTGTAAATATAAGATCTTGTATAATCCTGGTATACAATAAGACTGTGAACTTAAATAGCTTTGACTTACCGATGGTCCATCAACACGTGCAACACCAACGGTGGGTACTGGTTCCGGTTCCTCCCCATACATCCGCAAGTGGCACATGATAATACGACGTTGATGTCATGCTTCTCGCTTGCAATGAGTGCAATGATAGTATAACCTCTCTGTAAGCCACTTTGTGCTCCCGGGCATTGGTGCATCATCGGACGAGCTTTCACTCGTCCCTTCCATCTACACTTATAAAATCACAACATAAGCATGAAGAAGAGATATTAACAGTTTTAAAATAGCATCTATGAGCTTTTTTTCATGCTACAACAAAAAAGTGACTATAAGCGTCGCTATATAGTGACCTTTTTGCTCTATTCCATCGCTATATAGGGAGGTTTTAATTAAAAACGTCGCTATATAGCGACATTTTAATTAAAAACGTCACTATATAGTGACGGATAAGCATCGCTATATAGCGACGCTATGGGTTAAAACCCGAGACTCTCGTCACACAGCGCTTTCTTTATCCTCTTTTCTAATCTCTCAAGTAAGCAAGCCAATCTCTCCTCCCACCTATTTTAGACGACCTCCCACCTATTTCCGACAACCTCCCACTCTATTCCCCACTCCTCACCCTTCTCCTAGCTCTTGTACTCCCTCTCTACCCTTTTCCCTCTTTGGTTTCTTGAAAGGAAGTTCTTCAAGAGGTGAGTTTGTTTCAACAATGTAGGTTGTTTGTTTGTTAGCTTTAGTTTTGTGAGTGCTTCTCCTTGTATTGCTAAACCTGTAAACTAGTTTTTATGCTTGTTTTCAAAGGATTGAAATAGAAAACGAGATTTCAAGAAAAAAAGAACACTCACCTCTTTTTTTTGTATTTCTCTTCCTTCTCTTTCTCCTTGTCTCCTCAATCTCCTCCTTTCAAGAAGTCACTTTTGTAATCTCCTCCTTCCTCTAACATCTTATTTGAAAAAATGGGTTGTTTCCTCTCTTTTGTAGGGCCAGTCCACAACACCGAGCGGGACATACTATTTCAAGTAAGTGCTTTCTCTTTTTTCCATTTATTATTTTTGTTATTTGCATTGGCTTGCAGCTAGCGCCTTAAGCGCTAGTTGCAATGATGAGCATAGAAACCCTCTCTTCCCCTCAAACTCTTTCCTTCTTCCCTCCTTCAATCTATTTCCTCCTCTTTTTCCCTCTTTCCTTTTCCTCTTCTTCTCTCTTTCTTTCCCTCTTTTTCCCTCTTATTCTCTATTTCCCCCTTCTCTTATGCTCATGCATAAGCATAAGCATGAGCTTATGCTTATGCTTATGCTTAAGCATAAGCATGAGCATAAGAAAATGAGACATATGCTCACGCTTATTCTTATGCATGAGCATAAGCGAAGTAGACATATGCTCATGCATAAGCGAAGTAGACATATGCTCATGCATAAGCATGAGCATATGTCTCTTTTTTACCCCTTCTCTTATTCTCTCTTTCCTCCTTCTCACTTTCCTTTCCCCTTTCCTTTCCCTCTTATTCTCTATTTCCCCATTCTCTTATGCTCATGCATAAGCATAAGCATGAGCATAAGAAAATGAGACATATGCTCATGCTCGGGGGGGTCACTCATCATATGTAACCCTATCACGTGAGTTCAACAGAAGGATATTTTTTATTTCTAAAATTTACAAAAATAAATATACATAAGGGACTATTTAAAACAGTTTTGGGAAAAATTTACAGATTTGTATAAAAAAGGGGTACATTTTATTAATGAAAAATTTACAGATAAGGGATTTTAGAAATAGGCCTTGAACGCACGTGGTTTAGAGGGTTTATACATAGTGACCCCCCCGAGTGCTCATGCTTATGCTTATGCATGAGCATAAACGAAGAAGACATATGCTCATGCATAAGCATGAGCATATGTCTCTTTTTTCCCCCTTCTCTTATTCTCTCTTTCCCCCTTCTCGCTTTCCTTTCCCCTTTCCTTTCCCTCTTATTCTCTATTTCCCCCTTCTCTTATGCTCATGCATAAGCATAAGCATGAGCTTATGCTTATGCTTATGCTTAAGCATAAGCATGAGCATAAGAAAATGAGACATATGCTCATGCTTATGCTTATACGTGAGTGTAAGCGAAGTAGACATATGCTCATGCATAAGCATGAGCATATGTCTCTTCTTTCCCCCTTCTCTTATTCTCTCTTTCCCCATCTCTCTTTCCTTTCCCTCTTATTCTCAATTTCCCCCTTCTCTTCCCCCTTCTCATAAGAAGAGGAAGAGAAGAAGAGGAAGAGAAGAAGTGGAAGAGAAGGGGGAAATAGAGAAGAAGAGGAAGAGAAGAAGAGGAAGAGAAGAGGGATCTGAAGAAGAGGGAAGAGAAGAGGGAAATGAGAGAAGAGCATAAGAGAAGAAGAACATAAGCATGAGCATAAGAGAAGGGGGAAATAGAGAAGAAGAGGAAGAGAAGAGGAATCTGAAGAAGAGGGAAGAGAAGAGGGAAATGAGAGAAGAGCATAAGAGAAGAGGAATCTCTTATGCTCATGCATAAGCATAAGCATTCTTATGCTCATGCTTATGTTTATGCATGAGCATAAGAGAAGGGGGAAAGAGAGAAGAATAGGAAGAGAGCATAAGAGCATAAGCATGAGCATATGAGCATAAGAGGGAAAGGAAAGGGGAAAGGAAAGCAAGAAGGGGGAAAGAGAGAATAAGAGAAGGGGGAAATGAGAGAAGAGCATAAGTGGAAGAGAAGGGGGAAAAAAGAGCATAAGAGAAGAGCATAAGAGAAGAGGGAAATGAGAGAAGAGCATAAGAGAAGGGGGAAATAGAGAAGAAGAGGGAAAGGAAAGAGGGAAAGTAAAGAGGGAAAGGAAAGAGAGAATAAGAGAAGGGGGAAAAAAGAGACATATGCTCATGCTTATGCATGAGCATATGTCTACTTCGATTATGCTCATGCATAAGCATAAGCATGAGCATATGTCTCATTTTCTTATGCTCATGCTTATGCTTATGCATGAGCATAAGAGAAGGGGGAAATAGAGAATAAGAGAAGGGGGGAATGAGAGAAGAGCATAAGAGGAAGAGAAGGGGGGAAAAAGAGCATAAGAGAAGAGCATAAGAGAAGAGGGAAATGAGAGAAGAGCATAAGAGAAGGGGGAAATGAGAGAAGAGCATAACAGAAGAGGAATATCTTATGCTCATGCATAAGCATAAGCATTCTTATGCTCATGCTTATGTTTATGCATGAGCATAAGAGAAGGGGGAAAGAGAGAACCAAGGAAAATGTATTTCCTTGTGCAACCACGGAAAATGCAATCATTGATATGAAACTTGAGGGGTCCCTTTTAGAGGCAAGGGCCATATTGACATGCCATTTCTATCTAGTGGCATCATGGATATTGTCTAATGCATGTTGATATGGACCTTGCCCCTAGAGGAGACCCCTCAAGGGCCATCTTGTCAGTTGCATTTTCTAAAAGTTGAAATGTATTTTTCTCCATGCAACCACCACGATGGGTTGTCGAAGCTAGTTTAGTGCTATTTGGTCCTAAACCATAGTCCTACTTTATTGGTATTTTAGTCCTTTTTGCAATAAATCCTAAATGAGGGAAAAAGTATTCTGAGCCATCGTAGTGACTGAAGGCTTAGTGGTGCCATCCAGATAATCCACTATAATTCATCGAGTAAAAATTGAGCAAAAGAGATTACATCTGTATCCAATAATAGATTATATAAAAATTAACAACAATTTATATTGAGAGCCTCATGGAGAAAAAATTGATCAAAAGATCATACATTTATAAAAACTCAGTAATTATTGAGAGCCCTAGATGCCAAAAAATTACATCTAGTGAGCATAACCACTCAGCCATTATTGCTTAGTGGTTTATATAAAAATTAACAACAGTTTATAATGAGAGCCTCATGGAGTAAAATTTGAAAAAAAGAGATTACATTTGTAAAACCTCAACAATTTATGAGAGCCTTAGAGGCCAAAAGATTACATGTAGCGAGCCAAAAGATTGTTGAGAGCCTTATAGGCCAAAAGATTACATCCAACCATTGGTGAGTGGTTATGAGCCTCATTGAGCAAGAGGCTATTTGTCCAAATCAGTATTTCTGATTGCTAATAGTAAGAGGATATTTACACAACTCAGCATTGCCACCAGCCCACCTTGTTGCATTTGAGTTTTTGGGGATCTGATGGAGGAGATGATGGAGAGGCCAAAGACCGTGTACATTGCACAAATGCATGACTCGAAATACGCAAGATGAGAGAACTTTACTATGGCAATCCTTAGCCCTTCATCAACGTCTCCAAGGAATCCATAGAGCACATTCCTATAGAGGCCATATGTGTGCATGCCATTCAAGGTCATAACATGCAGATGTGGGGGGAAAAGATGGAGGGAATGAAGAGATTCCACAAGAGAGAGCATGAGTGGTTTATATACAAATCAATAATAGTTTATACCGAGAGCCTCATGCAGCAAAAATTGAACATAAGAGATTACATTTATAAAAAAATCAGCAATTGTTGAGAGCCTTAGAGGCCAAAAGATTACATCTAGTGAGCCAAAAGATTTGAGGTGAGAGCCTAAGAGGCCAAGAGATTACAACCAGACATTGCCTTGGGGGTTCACTTCACAAAATTTTAGTGTACCACGTGCATTCAAAAGGAGGGGTATTTTAATTCAACTTAATGGAAAATATTAACATAATTACAATATCAAGAGGGGTTTTTTAATTCAACTTTAGAAAAAAATCCGTTAGTTCATAAGTAAAGAGAGGTGATTTTATTGGGAGGAAAATTTTAGTTGAGGGGTTTTTAAATACCCCTTGAACGCACTTGATACATAGGAATTATTAGTGGTGCACCCCCCGAGGCCATTGCTAAGTGGTTATAAGACTGTATTAGATAATTCAAAAAAATCCCAATTCCTAGCTTGGTAGTATTTTGATAAATTGTAGCCTTGCTCCATGAAAAACTAGAGAAATAGGCAAAAACAACTATATTGTCATTCAAAAAAGTATGAAATATTAATTATGTTCTCCTATAATAATTGCATTTTAAGACAAATCATGTAATATTATACTAAAGACTTAAAAAATTCATTGTGAAATTAAACATCAGTAAATTCTCACTTCATAGTATTTTTGGGGAGAATAGATCCACTACCATTACTCCATAATTCTATGCAGTAGGGAGAATGGTTCTAAAGCCATAGTCTATAAAACACCTTGGAATTTATGGAGTGAGAATCATCTCATGAACCTTGGTGGTGTTCAGAAACACCTTGGAATTTATGGATTGAGAATCATCTCATGAACCTTGGTGGTGTTCATAAACACCTTAATAGCTCCTACATTATCCATACTTAATGGAGAGAATCCAACCACTACCATTCCTTTATCATTCTATGCTAGGTAGAATGGTACTAGGGTCTTAGTCTACAAACATCTTGCTAATGGAATTTAAGGAGTGAGAATCATCTCATGAACCTTGGTGGTTGTCATAGCTCTTACCTTAACCATACTTATCCATGTGAATCTTCCATCATGTCATCACCCCATTAGTGGTGTTCATATCCTAAGGAGCATCGAGCTATGCAAGATTATAGTTGCTGCAAGGACATGAGGCAATGAAAAAGCATTTAATTTGCACTTCTAGATATTAAGACTAAAATTCTTCATTTTGAGAGGTGGATTGCTCATTAAGGGTTTTTTTTTTCTTTTGTAAAAAACTTAACAGTTCATGGATGCATAATTGGAAACCATAAATCCAACATCTTATAAAAAATATTAACATTATAAACTAGAGAAGAATGTTATGTCACTAGTACCATTTAGTGAGTGTTCAAATGAAATATGTAGAATTGCCCTAACTATGTTGAAACATTATCTTAACAAACATCATACACAACATTTAAGACCCAAAGTCTACAACTCGTAAGAAAAAAAATGATTTGGACGAATGTACAAATGAGTATGATATCATTTATAAAAAATCATAGCTCATCTATGGTTTCAACACAAATGTGTCCATATTTTGCAACGTCTAGTCTCCTCATGGAGATGGACCAAGTGGTAAATAAGGGGGAAATACATAGGAAACATTTGGCTTTGAACTTGTATTTCTGCAGTTGTTGACAATCCTGGCCACATTGCCATGCTAAAATCACCAACAATGTACACCATACCCTCTATAGAAACATAAGAGTTCTCTTGGATAGAGTGTTTCTTTAGCCTTGGTCTAGCTTCACACATTTTTTCCAATCTTGATTCACAAATTTGTCACCTCCATAATGGAGAATAGTATTCCCTCTCTCAATGGAATCATGCACAAATAAGCCATGGCCAGTGCTTGTAATAGATGATTCATGCACCTCAAAATCCACCATTTGAATTCCAAAGACTTCATCGATGGGGATACGAAACTTTGGTGTTCCACGTTTTGGTACACACATACTATTAGCCGAAAAAGAAATCAGGACCAGAGGCTAGAGGCTAAGCACGGCGACGCTCGAGGGCCATAGAGGAAAGGAGAACGTGAGGGTGAAATGTTATCATGGGAGGGGAAAAGGAATTAGAAGGGGAGAGAATGAAGAGGGAGACTATGACACAAGGGGAAAGGGGGAGGGGGAAGAGAAGCATGTACATGATGGGAGGAGGAATGTAAAGATGGAGACATCAAGGGAAGAGGACCATGCTTTATTTTGAAAGGTCAAAGTACTAGCTAGGTGGCTTTATAAAGAATTAGTGTGTCTCATCAAGGAATAGCCCCCTCCTTTTATAGCCAAGAGAGAAGGTCTCTCCCAATAAATGCATCCTCCCACATGCATGGTGTGTGTGGAAGAGTCTCCCATGTGGGCTAGGTGGTTACGCACTCTCAATTGTGTGTGATAACGCTTGGCCACATTTTTCCACATATATCAACTCCCATATCCCAAGTCTATGATACTCCCTTGGTCTCTTCCCAATTTTATAATACGTTCAAACATCTAGGAGGACAAGTGGAGGGTTGGCACAAGGAATCTTGCCACCTCATCCTACTTTCCCCATGCTCAAAAGAAGGATGCCAGACCGCACACCCCTTGAAGAAATAGCATGGCGACTACAAGAACTGGAGGAAGCTGAAGGTGATGTGCAAGCTCTCCAACTATTGACATTTGTCATGGCATTCTTGTTTGCCTTGATGAACAACCTCATATAGCGCGGCGTCTCTAACCCTCGCTTGTAAAGATGGCTGCGATATCATGAGGGTTGGTCCTTTTAAGATTGTCTATGAGCTATCTGAAAATTCTTCTTGTGTAGTATTTCACAATACACCAGTCACATCCTACCCTGCCTATGTGTGCTTTGTGGATGTATCTTCACCTGATTTTCAATTCAAGCTACCTCTTTCCATTGTTTGCATATAGATAAGGCTCATTTAGTCTCTCTTTTCCATTTTCCAAGCATGGCTGACATTCCTTTGTTTTGTGGACGGGTTGAAGAAAATCCAAATGAGTATCTTGTGGCCTTCAAGCGCCGTTGTGTTTCTCTCAACTTTCTTACTGAAGACAGATGGTTGTTGGTTCTTCCTACATTTCTAGAGGGTTTGGCTCAAGTGTGGTATGAGAAGTAGGCCGAAGACGTTCGCCAAAGCTGGCCAAGGTTGATAGCAGCAATGATTGAGTATTTTGGCAAAGAAGAGGAGCCGAAGAATGTGTACCTGCAGGTGGCAAACTTGAAGTAGTCATAAGGTGAGATGATATGTGGATCGAGCGGCCATGCTCCTGGACCGTTTAATTGCCACACAGGAGGAAATGCCAGATTTTGAGCTGGAATGACTCAGCATGTGCTAGGCTACCTTGTAGCAGGAGCAAGTGACGAATTTCGCCTCAAGCTTAAATGGGAGAATAAAAAAACTATGATGCTAGCAAATGAGATTGCTCAAAAGTTTGATAAAGTTCAGTCTGATCCCGCTTCAAAGAAGACGATTGTCCCTCCACAACCCCCTCAATTCTTGCAACAACAACCTGGGGGGTCTAACTCAGGGGCATACCCCTACCCCTCATCAGGGATGTATCCACCACCTCCACCTCAAATGTATGGTCCTCCCTTAGATGCTTACCCCTCGAGGGGGTCACTCATCATATGTAACCCTATCACGTGAGTTCAACAGAAGGATTTTTTTTATTTCTAAAATTTACAAAAATAAATATACATAAGGGACTATTTAAAATAGTTTTGGAAAAAATTTATAGATTTGTATAGAAAAGGGGTACATTTTATTAATGAAAATTTTTACAGATAAGGGACTTTAAATATAGGCCTTGAACGCACATGATATAGAGGGTTTATACATAGTTACCCCCCCGAGGCTTACTCTCAACAAGGTGTATAGTCTCACCCTCTGCCTCTAAGATTTCCCTAGCCTCACCCATGAGCCCCCCTCCTTTCTACTCCCTCGACCCCTCCTACAAAAGAACCCAGAGTCAAAAACCTAGCCAAGGCCCTGAATGGGCTTGAGATGGTGGGCATCAAAAATCAAGCCAACCACCCTCCAAGAGACCGAGCTAATGTTGTATGCTACGGGTGCCACCAAAAAGGTCATTATCGCACGGAATGTCCCAATATTCCAAAGGTGAATCTTCTAAGTGAATCTGGCACTGAGGATTCTGATGTAGAGATCCTTGACCTCGGGAAAAGAAGTCGTACCACCTCGGACCCCTCTCCAAACTGTGGACCAGGCCACCCCAAGAAGGTGTCCTTCTCAGAGCCCTCAGATGCTGAGATGGCAGACCCACCAATAGAGAAGACTAAAAGATCTTGTAGGAGTAAGTGGTCACCCTCAGATTTTCCCATCGGCTCAGGGCAAGAAGACTATTCGGTCGTTTAGGACCTTGCTCATCGTTCTTTGAGCATCACACTCCCTCAACTAATAGCATTAAGCCCTAAGGTGAGATGTGAGCTACAGCGAGGGCTCTCAACGAGGAGGAACAAGAGAAAGGTAAGAGAGGTATCTTCTATCTATGAAGAAATTGATCGACACCCACATACAGACGATGTCATCATAGATAATTGCTGTGTCAAAAATGTGTGTGTTGATGGGGGAGCTGCATGTAATATCATGGTGCCCCGAATCATGAAGAAATTGAATTTGAAATGTACAAGGCATTCCTCCACTCGAATCAAGGTAGTAGATGGCCGACGACTCGCCACCCTGGGAGTCATTGAGGATTTGCCCATCACTATCAATGGGTTGACCACCACCGTCAATTTCTATGTAGTGGACATTGAAGATACAGGTAGGAGTTACTCAGCCATACTTGGGAGACCATGGTTGAGAAAGAGTGATGCAGTCAGCTATTGGAAGATAGGACACATGTCTTTTGGTGCTTCTAAGGAGAAGATCCCGATGCAACCAGGTGCCACAGAACCAGAAGAAGAAGAGGAGCAAGACAGTGATATTCTCTCTTCCTCACTATCTAAATCAATGGAAGAATCAGACAGGGGGGAGGAGCTCTCAGAGGAGGAAGTTTACATGATGGGGGTCTCTGACCTCACCACTTGTAGAAAAGGTAACAGCTAGTCCTCAACAGCTTGAATCTATGCTTTCTCCATACCTCACTCCAAGTGAGAAAGACGAGTTCCTAGAAATGTTCAAAGATTTCCCTGACCTCTTTGCAACTAGCTACCACCACCTTCGCCATGTGACTGCCATAGAGCACAAGATAGAGCTGAAGCCTGATGCGAAGCCTATGGCTCAGAAGTATCAGAGATTAGGTCCCCCACAGACCGATGCTTTGTGCTCGGAGTTGCAAAAGCTTGTAGAAGCTGGGTTTATTATTCCGGTTCACAATACTAAATGGGTTTCACCAGTGGTAGTCACCCCAAAGAAAAACAACAAGTGGGGGTCTGCATCGACTATAAGAAACTCAATGCAGCCACCAAGAGGGACCATCATCCTCTTCCCTTTCAAGACCTCATCCTTGAGAAGGTAAGTGTTCATGAGATGTATACTTTCTGTGATGGTTACCCTGGGTTTTATCAAATTAGAATTGCCGAAGAAGATGTGCTTAAAACCACATTTGCCACACCCTGGGGACATTTGTATTCAAATTAATGCCATTTGGCCTCACCAATGCTCCTGCTACCTTTCAAAGATTTATGTAGACGATGTTTGCTCCTTATTTGGGGGATTTCTTGGAGGTGTTTTTAGATGATTTTTGTATATTCTTGTCATGTAAGGAGCACGTCATGAAGGTTAGGTTGGCCTTCCAAAGCATCAATGATGTGAATGGCAGTCTCAACCCAGAGAAATGCATCATTGGAGCCACTCAAGAGAGGTTATTAGGACATATTGTCTCATCCAAGGGTGCCAAGCCTGACCCCGAGAAGGTAGAAGCCATCCTCAAGCTCTCCCTGCCAACAACCAAACATCAAGTACACTCATTTGTCAATCTAGCAGGATACTATCGCTGTTTCATTGATCAATATGCTGCTTTGACACAACCCATGACTATGCTATTAAAAGATGGGGTTGATTTCTCTTGGGATGAGGATTGTGATCATGGGTTTGCACAAATCAAGAATGCTCTGGCTTCAAAACCCATTCTATGCAATCCAGATTGGTCAAAGACTTTCTATATCAATCCTAGGTTTGGTGAGCACACTCTGGCAGGTATTCTTCTCCAGCAAGGGGAGGATTGATTCATGTATCCCGTTCGATTTGCTTCTCGATAATTGCTCGACACCGAATGATGCTACTCAGAGGCTGACAAGCATGCCTTGTCTTTGGTTTTCTGCATTGAGAAATTTAAGCATTATGTGGCTGGAAAGTCCTTCATACAAGAATATGATTTTTCTTTCAAAATTGTAAAAGGGGGTTGTTCCAACTTGAAGAATGCTTTGACTGATTTAGAGGAGTGCCTCGATGTAACCCTTCTAGTAGCCATAGAAGTGGGGGATCCATGGTATGGTGGTATCTATAGGTTTCTGATTGCTTTCTCCTTTCCTCTAGAAAGTACTAACTATGAGAAAAAGAAGATCCGTAGAGATAGTAGGTGCTACACCCTCTTTGATGGGGTGTTGTACTGTCAAGGCATGGATGGGATACTAAGACGGGCCATTGATGCAAATGAAGTACCTAAGGTATTGAAGCATTATCATGATGGATTTTGTGGAGGCCACTATGCCAGTGACTATACAGCTAAGAAGATTTTACATGCTGGATACTATTGGCCAACCTTGTTCAAGGATGTCACTTTGTATTGCAAAACCTGTGAACCATGCCAATTCTTTGGTAGGAAGGATTTGCATCCTGGGCAACATCACCCAGTGATGTCCATCCATCCGTTTCATAATTGGGGAATAGATTTTATCGGGCCCTTGCCCATGACTGCCTGCAAAAAGAAGTATCTTTTGGTAGCCACTCAGTATGTCACTAAGTGGGCTAAAGCTATTGCCCTTCCCACTGCAAATGGTAAGGCAGTTTCAAATTTCATATTTGAACATATCCACACAAGGTTTGGGACACCCATGGAAATAGTCTCTGACCATGGGAGTCCATTCTTAAATGAAGCAGTGGAGTTACTCATGGATCACATGGGTATTGATCATCAGACTTCTAACATCTATTATCCAGCATCCATGGGTCAAACGAAGTGGACCAATGGCCTCCTTTGTAAAACCATGGGAAAAATGGCCACAGGGAACAGGAGCCAGTGGGATCAGAAGGTCACAGAAGCCATATGGACTTAGAACATAACTCATAAAACATGTACAGGTCACACTCCTTTTGAGTTGGTATATAGTACTGAGGCCGTTTTACCACTAGAGATAGAGATTCCAGCTTTGAGATTGGCACAAGAATAGAGGATGATAGAAGATGAACATGTAGAGGCCCGATTCGTGCAACTTGAGAAGCTAGATGAAACCCGATGCCTTGCCCTACATCAAACAGAGATTCAAAAGAATCGACAAAAGGCCCGCTTGGATGCTAAGATTCACAAGGGATGGGAAAGACACTTTGCTGAGGGGGATGTTGTGCTATGCTTTGATAACAGATTAGACTACCAAATGGATAAGAAGTTTCTGCCACTATGGACCAGTCCATACAAAGTCATCAAGGAACGTAGCAATGGGTCTGTACAAGTTGAGGAGCTGCATGAGCCATATGGTAGGAATGTGATCAACAAGCGTTATCTCAAGCCCTTCTTTGTGCGTGATGGACCCAGGCATGGAAATGCTGTGCATTCCCTACCTTGGGGGGGGGAACTGTTATGGATAAATTTGTCTAAGGAAAAAGGCATTAATATGTGTGTGTGTTTGTATGTGTGGCAATAGTATAATAAAATATGGTGTGCATAGGGCCCGGGGTTGAGGTGGCAGGGCATGACCATGTGCCACCCTTCCAGGTAAGAGGACCCATAAGGTGTGATCCATGGTAGTAATATTATAAAACATAAGGTGGCATGGCTCCTCCATGTGCCACCCCTCCACCTAGGCTACATTTAGTAAAATATGGCTCAAAGTCCATGGGAGAAGTAATATAAAATAGGTGGAGATGGATATTATATTGGGTTATTCCCTCCATATAGGATAGGCCCATGTGGGGGAGGTATAGATAGTCCAAGGATGCAAGTTAAATAATGTCCTTGAGGAACTTTCTGATGATCTTTCAAAGTCGGTAAGCTCGTATCAAATATGCCCAACACTTAGTTTCATGATGACCACAACCTTTGCATTCCTTACAATTGATCACCCTCCTTCGTGGCTTGCAACTTTGTTGGGGTGGTGCTTCCACTCACGTCATGCGTGATTGAAGTACAAGCTTCTCGTGCCAAGAAGTCAACAACTATATTTTGAGCTTGAGGGATATGCTGAATTTTTATCTCTTCAAATTGTTGGCACAGTTCCAATGCTTGTTGATGTCATGGAACCAAGCCTTTGCTCCACACCTTCCACCTTCCACTAACTTGTTCATACACTAGTTGAGAATCTCCTTGCACCTCAAGTTGCTTGATGCAATGCTCTTGTGCCTTTTGTAGCCCAAAAATGAGTGCCAAGTGCTCAGCTTGGTTGCATGTACTTGCAGGTGCAAACTTGCTATAACAACACTCCTCACCACCCGGTGAAGTGAGCTTCACACCCATGCCAGCCGCCTTGGTCGAAGGTTTGTAAGCTCCATCAAATTGAAGGATCCAACATGTCATCACACCAAGACTAAAATCCAGACATCCCAAGTTTCTCGGTAGTCCAAGATAGGTAGAAGGAGAGGGTGGGGAGAATTCAATACTTGAGCCAAACGTTTAGCACCAAATAAACTAGCAATCCTTTGTTGATAGTTTATCTTTAGACCAAAAACAACTTGAAGCTTAAAATAAGGCACAAAGGGTTGATTAGGTACAAATGGATTCCTTGGTCGAAACATTACCAACCATAGCCAACAAGGCCTAGAAACCTTTGTAGTGAGATTGAGAATAAACCATTCAAGACGAGCTTATCCACAGGAATTAATAAGCAGATGCACCAAATCTCCCCCCAAGCTTGGGGAGCAATCCCACCCTTCGAAGAAGGACACCCTTTTAATTACCTCCGAAGCAGCAAGTACCTCGATCACCGTACAATGAGTAGAATTGAAATCAAAGTTCTCCCAATGTATTAGTATTTCTTCATCTTGAATCATCCACGATGTATCATCCGACCTGTCATCTCCTTGAACAATGCATTGTACAATCAGTTGTTGCAAATCGACATGAAGATCAAGAAAGAGATCTCGCCCATTGGTAGCCATAAGGCGTGGAGGACCGGGCACCAAATCCTTGAACTCGTCGAGAAGTGACATAAATATCTGCCCTCTTTGTGTGGTGTGTGTCCATGAAGTGACATAAATATCTACCCTCTTCATGTGGTGTGTGTCCGTGAAGTTCAGAATCTCCAATCTAGTAGGAGATATGAGTAGAGCACATGAAGTGAAGTACTTTTGCTTTTTATAGCATGTGAAAACTCCCTACGGTTAGAGAGTTACAGTTTCTGAGATTTTAATATATAAGCAAGAATCATTATATTTTCATCACTTCTTATCTACTGGCCCAATGGTAAGTCTCCCTTTTGTGAAGGGGGAGTTCTTGGGTTCAAATCCCACTCTTTAATAAAAAGAGAGGAGAGGAGAGGAGAAAGAGAAGGGAAAGAGAAAGAGAAAGACAAGAAGAAGAAGAGAAGAGAGGGGGGCGCGGGATCTGTTACAGTTTTGCAGAAACCCGAAAAAACAATCCGCGACTAGAAGACTCAGGAGCCAAGAAAAATGTCTCGATCTATCCGCGATGCGCACGGGTGTACATAGTGGATGCACGAATGTGCACATGGGAGCACAGATGTTACAGTTCTGCAGCTGTGATTGGTACGAGCAGAAGATTCGCCAGCCAGAATACACGTAAGAACCGCAAGCAGAAAGCATGCCGAGTGGAAGCACAGAAGTAGGGTGGTTTTGCAGCCGTAGAGATAGAGAAGGCATGTAGTTTAGAGGCACAAAAGAAGAGAACTACGCACAGAAGAGGCCGCAGTGCCGCACCCAGTCATAGGAGTAACAGATTTTATACTACTAGCCGTGGAGATTTCGATCCGAGCAGCCACACCATTTCTATTAGCCGGAAAAGAAATCAGGACCAGAGGCTAGAGGCTAAGCATGGCGATGCTCAAGGGCCATAGAGGAAAGGAGAACGTGAGTGCGAAACAACGTTATCATGGGAGGGGAAAAGGAATTAGAAGGGGAGGGAATGCAGAGGGAGACTATGACATAAGGGGAAAGGGAGAGGGGGAAGAGAAGCATGTACATGATGGGAGGAGGAATGTAAAGATGGAGACATCAAGGGAAGAGGACCATGCTTTATTTTGAAAGGAAGGGAAGGGAGAAATCAAAGTACTAGCTAGGTGGCTTTACAAGAATGAGCGTGTCTCATCAAGGAATAGCCCCCTCCTTTTATAGCCAAGAGAGAGGGTCTCTCCCAATAAATGCGTCCTCCCACATGCATGGTGTGTGTGGAAGAGTCTCCCATGTGGGCTAGGCGGTTACGCACTCTCAATTGTATGCGATAACGCTTGGCCACATTTTTCCACATCTATCAACTCCCATATCCCAAGTCTATGATACTCCCTTGGTCTCTTTCCAATTTTATAATACGTTCAAACATCTAGGAGGATAAGTGGAGGGTTGGCATAAGGAATCTTGCCACCTCATCCTACTTTCCCCATTATTTAACTTGCATCCTTGGACTATCTATACCTCCCCCACATGGGCTATCCTATATGGAGGGAATAACCCAATATAATATCCATCTCCACCTATTTTATATTACTTCTCCCATGGATTTGAGCCATATCTCACTAAATATAGCCTAGGTGGAGGGGTGGCACATGGAGGAGCCATGCCACCTTTTATTTTATAATATTACTACCATGGATCACACCTTCTAGGTCCTCTTACGTGGAAGGGTGGCACATGGTCATGCCCTGCCACCTCAACCTTGGGCCCTATGCACACCATATTTTATAATTATACTATTGCCACACATACAAACACACACACATATTAATGCCTTTTTCCTTAGACAAATTTATCCATAGCAATACTCAGGCAAGATTTTAAAGTATATATGTTTTCTTAGCAAAAGACAATTAGCCAAAAACCATTACAGTAACTTGTGATCAATTTAGGAAATATTGGCATATGTACATGGAAAATATGCATTTAGAAGTCTCTTTAGAAAGATCTTAGCAATGTGCTTCTTGATATAGCAAACATTGTACCCTAGTTCTATAGCCAAATGAGAATCTTACATAGCATTCATACTATTGATGGGTGGAGAAACCCTTAGCATATTTATTTGTGACATGTTGAGAGACGCAAGAATTCACCACCACCGTGACTTAGCATATGGGATGCATCCTCGAATTCTCTCTTATCACATCTAACCCTCTCCTTAGTTGGTCTATACGAGGAAGCTTCCCTGTCTTGTAATGAGTTTACTCACTCCATTCTTCAAGAACTTCTTTGATGCAGTTGAAATCTTTATGACCCTCCACCACCGGTACTTGGGGGGGTCACTCATCATATGTAACCCTATCACGTGAGTTCAACAAAAGGATATTTTTTATTTCTAAAATTTACAAAAATAAATATACATAAGGGACTATTTAAAATAGTTTTGGAAAAAATTTACAGATTTGTATAGAAAAGGGGTACATTTTATTAATGGAAAATTTACAGATAAGGGATTTTAGAAATAGGCCTTGAACGCACGTGGTATAGAGGGTTTATATATAGTGACCCCCCCGAGCACCGGTAATTGTCCATGCCGATTACTCTCGATCACAATGTGCACATCATTGGTCTCATAAAGATGTAGCAATTATGGCATCAAACCTCCTAGTAGAATGTTATCTTCATTGTCTTGCACATCAAATGTATGAGGAAATATGCAATTTGATGGAGGATTGATGGAAGACATGTGTGTATGGAGAGTCATCAATAAGTACTATCCTCCTACCATCACATCCAAATGCCTTCGAGATTTTTGCTACAGGTTTGAACATAGCCTCTACACCAACATTGTTGGACCTATTTATCCTCATCTTACTATAGCTGTAGAATCCCTACTATTGAAGAAAGGGATGTCTTCCTTTGGATATTTTTGAGTATTTTCTACTGGTCATATCAATGACATTATGCTCCATTTTTACAACATACATATCATGGCATTCTCCCTTTAGGTTAAATGGAGAATGGAACTAGTGCCATTCTCCTTATGCGGTTGCGGAGAATGAAACTAGTGACATTCTTCCTATGAGGTAGTAGAGAATGTCACTTGTGAGATAGACAACTACACAAAGTATTATATATAAAAAGTATGAATGGAACAAATGACCTTACTCTTATTCTCCACAACCTCATATGAAGCTCACACATGGATATTGGTACCAAATCCATTCTCCATGTGGGAGAATGGA
Source organism: Dipteris shenzhenensis (assembly GCF_047967505.1). Classification (NCBI taxonomy): domain Eukaryota; kingdom Viridiplantae; phylum Streptophyta; class Polypodiopsida; order Gleicheniales; family Dipteridaceae; genus Dipteris; species Dipteris shenzhenensis. The sequence continues at coordinate 20,632,915 of NC_141626.1, read as the reverse complement.
GCTAGTGCCATTCTCCTTATGCGGTTGTGGAGAATGACACTAGTGACATTCTTCCTATGAGGTAGTAGAGAATGTCACTTGTGAGATAGACAACTACACAAAGTATTATATATAAAAAGTATGAATGGAACAAATGACCTTACTCTTATTCTCCACAACCTCATATGAAGCTCACACATGGATATTGGTACCAAATCCATTCTCCATCGGTGCAAAACTCCGTGTGAGTATGGCGAATTTCAGATTTCCTATGAGAATGGCCTTCATGCCAATCTCCATGTGGGTACATGGAGATTGGCACTCATGCCAATCTCCACATTTGGAATTTAGAGAAAATTTTACCAAATTACCAAATATTTATGAAAATAATTCATTCTTTCATGGAGATTTTGATTAGACCCATTCCTTGATTTTGGACATTGGCACCAATGCCATTCTCTTAAAACCCATATGGGCATTGGCAACGATGCCATTCTCCATAAATCCAGCTAGAAACGGGCACCAGTGCCATTCTCTATAGGAAAGCCAAGCTCACATGGAGATTATCACAAGTGCCATTCTTCACATGACGATTGGCACCAGTGCCAGTTTTCCCCTTGTAGGAACTACTTTTTGTTCTCTCTCTTCCAGGCATAGTTTCATTATACCTTTTCAATGAGAGGAATGACATTAGTTTTGTTGAGAGTTGTGGTGCAATGAGCACATAATCACAGACTAAGATATGGTATAGGAAAGAATTAAAGTATCCACCCTAGGATGTGGACTACATGATGTGGAGATGTGGATTGAGGATATCCACAAGGAGAGATGTGGATCAGAGTATCCCACATGTGTTGATTAATCAAAGGGCACTCTCTATATAAGAGGCCTACCATGTATTGTTGAACACACATTGCAAGAGATATAGATTTGCTATCTCCCTCTCATGTCTTATTCAATGTTCTTTGAGCCTCCATAGTTCTTATACTCATCTAGTCACACTAGGCTTAGTGGCGATCACATGTTGTCTCTTTAACATGGTATCAACGCATAGGTTGCCCAAAAGCCTAGGTAGTTTAGAGTGAGTGACACACTCTTATCTTGATGTTATGGAGAGTTTGTGAGATTGTGTCCATGAGATAGTTCAAGTTCATGGTGGATTCTTTTAATGTTCATTGAGAGCTTTGAGATTTGTGAGAAAGAAAGATCTAAAAGAGAGAGAAATCTTTCATTGTGTGTGTGAGAGAGAAGGTTTTCTTAGTCCTACCCTATTCTACAGTGACTACCTAAACCTCTATGTCTTCATGGTACTCCAATCAATAGCAAACGGCTAACTCCCTTGCACCACAGCCTCCAAGTACTAGTCAATGGACTACACTCTAAACAGGGATGGCTCCAACCTCATAGCAGACTCCAGCACAGCTACTCCTGGCTCACGTCGCCTCTAGCAACAGCTTCTCAGTAACCTTACACTGTCAAAGGCATACTCATCAACATAGCAAAGCACAGGAAAGCTTTAGACTCAGTTATACTCTTGTTGGTTTTGGGATTACCCTTTGCCAGCATCCACAACGCATGAGCCACTTTGACAAATTTGCCTAAACATAAACATAAGCTTCTCATACAATCGCAAAATAGATTAGCATAAGTCATCTAGACTCATGTATAAGTTTCAAATACTCAGCTTCAAGTACTCAAATCAATTAGCATAAGTCATCTAGACTCATGAATAAGGTTAGATTTTTTAGATTCTGGCTTATCAAAAACCTGTATATGAACTTTAAATGCACGTAAACCATTTGAAGCCTTGAACATGCCTAATACTTGTAAACTCTTTATAGGGAAATTTTGCCCAATGGCATACACTTCATAGCTACATTCCTGAAAGATTAACCCAACGACCTATGATTCTATAAGTACGTTATCCTCTTATTTTTAACCCTATTTATTGTGCATGCACATAAAAGTAGGCTGTTAAAGAAGAGCGTGATATGATAATGAGAGGCACATAAACATGGGTTAGTGAAGAGGAAAAAAGATAAACGTAGAGAGATCATAGATAATAGAAGGATGCCCGTCTAGCCTATGGCTAAAAACAAGGAAAAAGAGATGGGTTAAGGAGAAGCATATATATTTTTAGCTTTGAAAAAGAATTTACAGAGATCTTAAATAACGGAAGGAAGAAGGTGGAGAGAAAGAGCACCATGACTAAAATCATTGAAAAAGAAGATATTGACTAATTTGTTTTTCGAGTTGAACAAATTAGTCATGGTTCTTTCATGTACACCTTCTCCCTTCTCTTATTAATGATCACTATACCTTTTTCAAGCTTCCGTTTTACTATTTCCCTCATCTCCAACACATGTCCATCTCCATGAATGTTATTTTTGTTCTCATATTCATGCTCTTCTTTATCAATCTATTTCCACCCATGGTGGGAATAGTTCTTTACATTGCATGGTCAATGTCCTTTTATGATGGAGTTTAAAATATATTCTTTCTATTATGTTGTGTTTATTTTCTTTATTTTCTTGTTACAAAAGAGTTCTTTCTATTGTGTACTATCTCTATTCCTTAATGACAAATTATTTTCTACTCTTGAGTAATAAGTGTTATATTTTGCATGAATATTCAAATGAGTCATGTGAATTTACACTATTTTATATTTTGTATTTGTTGTTTCATGATAAATTTCTCACATAATAGTCATAGCCATTGAGTTCAAAGGTGCAATTATGAACTTTTCCATGAAGCCTCTAATGTATGTGTAAGGTGTCATGGCAAACCCTTTTGTGCACTCTTGATCATGAAATATAGTTTGCATCAATACCAAATATTTAAAGCAAGATATAACCTCAAATTTATCATGTGTGGTGTGCATGAATATGTAATAGAGAGTGTATGGGGAGTACTAACTAAGGGGGTGATGGAAACACAATATTCTCTTGCTTTTGAGGAGGTATCCTTGATATCCATCATCTCTTAATATTGATTCCACCTAATGTATCACCAATGTACTCTTGACTTTAAATTTATCGTTTCATCTTCTTTTCCTCTTTTTTTTCCATCTAGATCTTTTTCATCTACACTTTCTTCCTTCTCTATGGTCATCCTACATGTTTTCAAACTAGTCACAATCTTCCTTTAAATATTATTGTCTGCATCTCCCACCCATCTCTAGCTACATGTCTAGTAAAAAGTATTCTTGCTTTTGAGGAGGTAGTCCCTAGGATCCTTCATATATCAATAATTAAATCCACCTAATGTATTACCAATCTCCTTTTGACTTGACTTTTGAGAAAGAGTAGGAATCACCCTTTCTCCAAATCAAGGACCACCCTTGATTTTTGGAGCCAGGGTCCCCGTCAATCCCTTTCTTTCAAGTTATCATAGGCATGGCCATTGTCATTGTTTTTCCTAAGACATTTAACCAAACCAATTGTCATCATCTTTCAATTCTTCTCTTCATGAGTCACCATGTAAGGAAATTTTAGAGAGTTAATGAATAATAGAAGGAAGACAATCTAAGGAAGAGACCAATGACTACAAATAAGGAAAAAGAATTGATGGAGATGGGTTGAAGATAGGAACTATAATAAAAGAGAAGATATCGAGTGGTTTGAATGAAAACGTAGAAAGGAAGAACATATAGAGAAAGAGGCCCATGACTAAATACATGGAAAAGGAGGATATTAACAAGTTTGGTTAAAATATTCAATGAACATGCCTTTATCCATTTTCATCTCTTCTTCCTTCTCTTACTCATTACCATACCACATGTTTTCAAACCCCTTGCAATCTTATTTTTATTGTTTTCCTACTAACCCATCTCTTTCTCCATGTTTAATTTATTAGTGTCATTGTCATCAAAGAAAAACATAGGGGCAAATATTAGTTCTATGGTGAATATAGAGCCTTTTGTGGTTGTATGGGCTAGCATTTATAGATTAGTTGAGCCACCCTCCACTGATAATAGCTCTCGATACACATCCATTCGCTACTTCCTGGGCAATCAAACCAAGTATTGCTATGTGATACCTCAGCTCAATGCCCAGGCCTTCTACCTCCTGCGAGCTTCCTTTTGGCTCGGTCTTGTCGCCCCCAACCCGATCATATACTATTTGAATAATTGACATCTAAATTATGTTAACTGCAAGTGAGACAATTAGCTAGTAATCTTAATTCTACAACTGCACAGGTTGTTATCACAACGGGCATGAAATTGTTTGAAATAATCCAGCGCTTGATTTTTGTGATGCAGGAAATTCACATTGGTGAACATGCTAAAGTCATCGATGAAGGTAAGAAAGTATGTTGCACCTCCAAGGGAAGCTGTCTGCATTGGACCACAAATGTCGGTATGAACCAAGGCTAACAGTTCAGTGGCACGGTGACCTTTTCGGTTGCGAAAGGAGACACGCGCATGTTTGCCCAGGACACAGTGATGGTAAAACGGATCGTTTGTTGTAAGTGTTGAGAGAAGACCATCAACAGTGCCATCTAGAGCAAGTCGACGCAGGTATTGAAAATTCGGGTGCCCTAATCTTTCATGCCAAAGATGAGCAAGGTTTGGGGATGTTGAGAGAGAAGATGCATGGAGCAATTGAGGGGAGCTTGAGCCCATTGGATAAAGGAGATTTGACGGTGGATAGGTGCAGTTGACATGCTTTAATCGAATTGTGCATGAACCCGAATGTCTGCACCTAGAAGTGCCGCTAAAGCAACTGAGAAAAGGTTCTTTCGAATTCGTGGTACATAGTAGACGTCATGCAAGGTAAGTTCTTGATTATTCAAGAACCTGAGGACTACACTGCCGTTACCATGAGCATGGAGTTCAGTGTTATCTCCAAGAAAGATAGTCGGGGTATTGAAAGCTCGTATAATCCACGAACCAAGACTTCTGAGAAGTCATGTGTTGGGATGCAGCAGTGTCGAGGAACCAGGTGTCATCTGCTTGATCTACCGAGAGTGGGAGATGAAGTGAAGACATACCATCAATTAAGACATACCATCAATTGATGAAGGCGTTGATGATCGTGCAGAAGAGGCAGAGCCATTGAAACTTCCTCGGCCACGATGTCTGTTCCAAGAAGGATTTCTTGTTGATCGCCGGGCCTGAGTGAATGGCCCATTAGTCATTGGTGTGGGCAAGAGTGGAGGAGCACTGGTGCGGTTTGGGATACCACGACTTGGGCGATTTCCCCTACCTCGATGACCTCCCCTAGAGTAAGTGTAGACCGCTTGAGGCTGGGATGAGTTACCCATTTTATCTTCTTGAAGAATACGACCAATGAGAGCGGGAAGAGTAAGGCCGGCCAGATCGCTTTGTGTAGTGAAAAATGACCTCCAAGAAGGGGGTAACGCTGACAGTAGGATCGTTACTTGTTGGAGATCCGGAAGTTGAAGGCCTGCGCTGACTGTCTCATCACGAAGACCTTGCCAATTGTCGATGAAGTTTGGAACAGATTTTAAGTTGGAGGAGTATGAGACGACGCTGTGCATGAATCTGAGTAGAGATATCTACGTGGTCATAGGTGGCACGTAGGGTTTCCGAGACAGATTTGCAGGTCTCCACAATTCAAGATAATGTCGGAACGTGCCTTCGAGTCGGAGAGAAGCCAGGCTTGAATTTCGGCTTGGGTAGGCAGAGGCAAAGCAGGAGCAGCGGCTCCAGGAGCAGTACCCGCGGGTGCTGCTGCAGCAGGGGCTGCGGCTTGTAAGGCAAGGGCAGCAGGTGAGGTGGGGTGAGGGTGTGTACCACTCATGACCTCCCATAGCTCAACTCTGCGCAGGAGCATTTTCATTTTGATCGCCCATATGCGATAGTTGGTGTTGGAGAGCTTTTCCAGCTTGTAGGAGCGCGAGGTGCTGGAAGAAGAAGCCATGGGGAGGTGATGGGAGAAACTAAGGAGAAGGTATGGGTTGCAGGTCCAGGAACAAAAGGTAGAAGCCGGGGCTAGTATTGAATTAGCAATAAGAACTGAACATCTGATACCATGTAAGCGAATAGACGGATCGAGTGAAGAAGAAGAGAGAAGAGCTCGAGCAAGAACGTACATGAACAAGAAGAGAGAGGACAAGAATTGGCCAAACGATGATTGTGTGTCTATTGCATGTAGCCAACCGGCTTATGTAGAAAACAAGATAGGCGCATGAGCCCAACAGAACATCAAGCAGAGCGCCAAACTGGAAAACTCCTCAAGATTCTCCGATCTGATAACGGGGGAGAATATTGGTCGATCAATGTTGTTTGGCGCTGGTCTCCCAATTCGTTTCTGGGCCGAAGCAGTGGCCACCGCAGCATACCTTCAAAACATTTCAAGCTATGCTCACCAGAACCGAATTACTCCACATGAGCTGTAGACGACGACTCAGCGTCCCACACTGTATCATCTCTGAGTCTTCGGTTGTCAAGCCTTTGCTCAGGTACCAGACGATACTCGTAGGAAATTTGATCCAAAATCTCAGCACTGCATCTGAATTGGATACGGGCATCCTCAGGGTGTTAAGGCCTATCGGCTCTACAACACTCGCACATGCCGTGTTCTATATTCTCATAGTGTAATTTTTTATGAGAATAAAAGAGGAATCACCTCTAATGAAAAACCAGTCGATCCATTTGAGATTTATTGTCTTGGACGATGATGACGATCATTGTCTTCCAATTTGCCAGCTGGAGGTCCTCCACTACCAATTGCAGCACAACCCCTTCCGCATGCAGTGGCTACCCCGCCACCTCCAATTACGCCTCATGCCAGTGCCAATGATCTCCTAGTCCTTCCTCATGGCCGCCTACCAGCTCATATCAAACAGAGACTCTTCCATGCAGATGAAAATTCCCATTCCTTACTCTCAGATACACATTTACCCTCTTCGTCAATGGCTCCTCAATTTCAACCGGAATCCTCCTCTGCACACTTCGACGTCAGATCAACTCGTCCACAAAATATGGAGGATCACCCAAGACGATCCACACGAGCAACGCGAGGAGGCCCTCCCCCTAGGCTGCGAGATCCTGAATTCTCCTTTGCGACTACAGTTGTTGACAACACCCATGTTTCCTTCTCTAAGGAAGTCGAAGAACCCCTCCCTACAGACGATCACATCCCTGTGCACCTCGCCTTAAATTCACCCGATGCTCACCATTGGCAAACCGCGATACAAGACAAAATCGACTCCCTGATCAAAAATAAAGCCTGGCAGTTGGTGGACCCTCCTGCTGGAAGAAAGATCATCAGTTGTAAGTGGCTTCTCAAACGCAAATTCAATGCTGATGGTAGCTTGGCCAGATACAAAGCAAGGCTGGTGGCTCGTGGTTTGACTCAGATCCAAGGAATTGACTACACCGAAACATATGCACTGGTCGATAAGATGAAGTCCTTCTGAATGATCGTTGCCCTTGCCGCTCAACATTCGCTAGCACTTCATCAGATGGACGTGAAAACGGCCTTTCTAAATGGGGTCTTGGCTCCCCATGAACGCATGCTTTTCAAAAGCCTTTATGGCCTCAAGCAATCACCGCAGATTTGGTACTTGCGCTTTCACAATTTTCTGGCAAGCATGAATTTCATATGCACTCTCTCAGACAATAGTGTGTACGTCCAACACCTTGGAGGAAAAATCTGTGGATGACCTTCTCATAGCATGCAACTACTCGCACAGGTCAAGCTCTAGCTCACTAGAATTCCAAATGACCGATCAAGGGCCTGCACAGTATTGTCTTGGCATGCAGATCCAGCGGGACCCTCGAACTGACAACATCAAACTATTCCAAGGCAAGTACGCAAGAGATATTCTCCATCGGTTCCATATGCAATCTTCACGCCCTATATCCACGCCGATGGATCCAAATGTACGCCTCAACAAATCAATGTCACCAGTCACAACTGAAGGCATTGAGCGCATGAGTGCCATTCCCTACCGACAGGCTGTTGGAGCACTGCGTTACCTAGTAACATGCACACGCCCGGATCTCACCTACTCTACATCTCAAGTCTCACAGTATTTACAAAATCCGGGTCCTCTTCATTGGCAAGCAGTAAAATGAATTTTTCGTTATTTAGTTGGTACAAGTGATGTGGGCATCTTATACACAGCTGGCTGTTCATCCCCTCTACATGGATGGTGTGACTTACTACTTTAGATTGGGCGAGTGACCCGGACACCCGAAGATCCACCACAGGATATGTTTTTGTCTTTGCAGGAGGATCAATTGCTTGGCACAGCAAAAAGCAGGCCATTGTTTCCCTGTCGACTGCTGAAGCTAAGTATGTTATGGCGCTGGCGAGTGCTACAACGGATGGCATCTGGTTCCGCGGACTCATGCACGACCTCGGCTTTGATGTGACTAACCCTCTTCTCATCTACTGTGATAATCAGTCCGCCATTGCTATACCAAATAACCACAGTCAACCCGAGCTACTCAAGCACATCGACTTACGATATCACTTTATCAAAGATGAAGTCGAATCCAGCAAGCTTAAACTGGAATATGTCCCCACCTTACAAATGGCCGCTGATGTCCTTACCAAGTCACTTCCCAACATTCCTCATTGGACCTGTTGCAATGCTCTTGGCATCTTATCTCCTCCCGGATGAGTAGTCTCTTGGAGTTAAGGGGGGTATTTGAATAATTGACATCTAAATTATGTTAACTCCAAGTGAGACAATTAGCTAGTAATCTGAATTCTACAAATGCCCAGGTTGTTATCACAACGGGCATGTTCTGTTGGGCTCATGCGCCTATCTTGTTTTCTACATAAGCCGGTTGGCTACATGCAATAGACACACAATCATGGTTTGGCCAATTCTTGTCCTCTCTCTTCTTGTTCACGTACGTTCTTGCTCGAGCTCTTCTCTCTTCTTCTTCACTCGATCCGTCTATTCGCTTACATATACAGTGACAATATCAGCTTCCAACTCCTCATTGACGCAGACCTTTGGACAGACATCTCCTTCACGTTGCCACAGTCCTATCTTATCTCCGAGGAGATTTACTGGCGCTCGACAGGCAATAGCACCTCGGTGTGCCTTTCGGGCGCAACTACAGGCCACGATACAATCTTTATTTCCTCCTTCGAATTGCGACCTCTCAACTCTAATCTGCATCCTGTCCTCGTCATAAACGAAACTCAGCGAGATATGCGGACTCTTTCGAGAGTAGACTATGGAGCTGATCCGCTTGTTGATGTTGTGCCCGTAAGGTGTAGTACTTCCTCTTGCTATTTAGCCATGCTTATTCTGATCAGCATCTCTAATGACATCTTGTGATCGAATTCGCTTGATTGCAGGTATCCCGACGATGCTCTCGACAGAATTTGGAGCCTCAAGACACAACAGCCTCGGGTTGTCAACTCCCAGCAAGTCGATGCCAACGGTGTGTTTGATTTGCCGCCGGTACGAGTGCTTCAAACCTCATATGTGAGCCAATGGACAACGGGTTTCAACCTGATCTACAGCCTTTCGGCTTCCTCCGGCAGTCACACTTATTATCGCTCGCTTTGCTTCTGGGAGGTCGATCCATTTGTGAAAAAATCTGGCCTTAGGGTTTTCGACGTGATCCTGAACGGAGACACCACGGTGGAAACTAAACTTGACGTTTATGTACTGACAGGAGACTATGGACTCACGAACATTTCAACGGCTTTTCCACAACATCAGATTTCATGCTTTTTAGGTTCAACCCTGCTGCCACGTCCAAATTCCTTCCTTTCATCGCTGGGGTAGAGATTCTAAGCTATTTTGACAGTCCGATGTCTCTTCCCACTTTGGACGGGGATGGTATGTAGCGCTCTAGGCATATTAGTTTATGAGTTCCGTACATGCAGTATTTCGATCTTACTCATTCGTTTTACTACCGCCTTGATGGTTTGTCGAGGCATTCATTCCGTTGGACACAGAAGCATGCTCTAGTTGTGGCTCTCACTTCATTAATCCAACGATCTCCCGAATAGTGCTTCTACAGTTGCTTCACGGGTGATCCATGTCTCCCCTCCGGCTATAAATTTTCGTGGGTGAATTGCAGTAATGCTATTCCTCCCCGGATAACTGCTATGTGAGCGTTTATTTTCTCTCTTTTCTCGATATCCGCATGTATCGTCTTGAAGCTAGCTCTTACACTATTTTATCAAATTGAGATTCTTTCGCAGATCTTTGTCCAATTACGGTTTGGTCGGGCAAATACCTGAAAGCATTAATGGACTTACTGGACTACTTCAAATGTAAGCCATGTTAATGAGATTGCATTTTCGTCAAAAAAACATTGTCCACAAGTGAAGCTTTACGTATGTAATTAGTATGTTGTGTGTCCAGCTTGCTAGATGCGAACATATTAGAGGGATCGCTCCCCGATCTTAGTGCGTTGAGAAGCCTTCAAGTATTGTAAGTCCTCGCAAAGGCAATTGAAAACGCTGTTGTTTGAAGATTCTTTCGTTTTTTCTTTTCTCCTGAATGGTTACGACCTAGAATGAGGAGACGATATGTTGATACACTTGCAATATTGACCAAGCCGGCCGGCCTAAATAGACATGCCAATGGAAGGGAACCCAGAATACTTGTTGGCTACGGTTTACCTTATGCTTTAAAACTTGGAATTGCAGGAACCTGAGTAGTAATAAGCTGAATGGAACTATTCCTCCATCCTTGGCTACGTTGCAGGATTTGCGTTACCTGTGAGTACAAATAGGAATTTCCAAGCACGTCTAAATGTTTACTAAAGAAAAAATATACTCATTTTTATACGTTCCAGGAATTTGGACAACAACAATCTCAGTGGGTCTTTAGAAACCCAGAGACTCCGCGGGTCTTTAGAAACCCAGTATAGCTGCTTATGCTTGGGCACTGATGACTACATAAGTGTTGCTTTGCTTGCTAAGTATGTCTTCCTTTTGTTTTTCTTAAAAGTTTTTGTTTACCTCTTTTCTCTTCTCTTTCATATTCTCTTTTATTTTCTGTGTAGATTTTTTATCTTTTAGAACAACAAAAAATCTAAATTTGTATGATTGGACTTATTCTAGTCTTACAAAGGTATGTAACAACAATCTCAGGGGACCGATACCTCCAGCGTTACTCGAGAGCTCCACACTTCGATTTACGGATGTGTCTTAACAGACAAAACGTACTCTTCTGTCAATAAATTTATAGAATCGCGGTTTGCAAACCAGCCTCTAATGATTACTGGATTCAGTATTTAATCAAGATGCGTTGCTTCTTCCAGGTATGCAGCAAACCCATTTTTAACGACGTGTACAGCAAGCAATGGATCTTGCTTTGGAAATATCCCCTCCCAAAATGGGACAACGAATCATTTGGGGTTGACAATTGGGCTAGTAATCATCGGGATAGTTATTCTCGTTGTGTGTTTGGGAATCATATTTTCCCTTAGAAGGAGTAGGGCGCCAAAAACGGTGCGTACAATCGGTCAGCAGGAGCCTGGTGCGTACAATCTTTAAACATTTGATAACCTGTAGACTCGAAAATATAATCTTCGTAGTCTACCTTGAATACAGTGATCCCGCACAAATTTATAGCCTTGACACTGATATAATTTTCCTCTTCTTTGGTTTTTTAAAGCTGTTCGATATACAGAACTCGTCAAAGCTTCAAATACAGCTGAGGTCTTCACCTACAGAGACATTCAGCGGACCACCGACAACTTTAATAAGCAGCTTGGGGTCGGCGGTTTTGGACCTGTGTATCTAGCAAGGCTCCCAAATGGTCGCACAGTTGCAATTAAAGTGTTATCACACGATTCTCACCAAGGAGGTAAGTCGATCTTCAATGATAAGGAATGATGCTCACCTCATTCTTTAGACTGTCGCTCCTTTTTCTTTGCAAATACTAAGAATTTGATCTTGCTTATGTTAATTAGAAGATAATACAATTGTAAGTGCCAGCTTAGGCTCGTGCTAACATTTTGACTTGAGGGACGTGTAATTTTATCAACTTATCCGAATATCAATGGCATCATACTCGTATTTTCCTATTGTAGGTTGGTCTTCTCTCAAGAGTATATCATAAGAACCTTGTCAAATTACTTGGCTACTCTAGTGAATCCAAATTAGTTCTCGTATATGAGTACATGTCAAAAGGATCGTTGTTAGATTCACTCTATGGTAAGATACGTTTCTCAAACAAATGCACAGCTCTTTCTTTTCCCATTTTAGATGAACAAAACATGTCACAAATGCATAGTTTTTTTTCTTCATTTTAGATTCACTCGATGGTTAGATAACTTTCTCAACCAAATGTATGGCCCTTTTTTCCCATTTTAGATGAACAAAACATGTGACAATTAACTTACAATATGATGGATGGAGAAAATATATCATAACATTAACACAAACAATTTGTCCCCATGTCATGTTCAAGGTCCAAGTGCAGGGATTGCATCATTGGATTCGAGGAAATGACTCAAGATTATTGTAGATGTTGCACAAGGTATGATTCCTTAACCTAGTCATATAAGAAATCAAATTTTAATAGTATATCATTATAGTATCCACAACCACACATGTACTATCAACAATCTATCCATGTTTGGGTTTTTGGTATGTCAATGGCAAACTTACTAGGTCTGCTATTGAGCTCTGTAGGGTTGGAATATTTGCACCATGGATGTAGTCCTCCAATCATTCATAGGGATGTGAAAAGTAGCAACATCTTGCTGAATGAGAATTTGGAAGCCAAGATTGTAGACTTTCCGATATCAAGATTTAGGTTCAATGAGAATGATGACATGACAACAAAGTTTGGAATATCTAGATCCAAGAGTATGATGAGAAAATCCTCTTCCAAACATTTTGATTATAGATTGAGTTTCTTTATTTTCTTCAAAGGCATACATAAGTGGATAATTTAATTATTGTTATCTTCCATATTGTTGGCATCCATTGTAGGTACACAACCATCTTTAAGTTGACAGAAAAGGTTGATGTATATAGCTTTGGTGTGGTGCTCTTTGAGGTCATTTGTGGACGTCCCCCTATCAATCGAGATAATACACGGAAGGAGATTCACATTGTAGAGATGGTAAGGCTACTTAAAATAATGTGCACCAGTAGATTAGCATTTATTTAATTGAGTAGACTCCTTTCATAATTTATTAACGAGTGAATCCACTATAATTGTAGAAATAGAATGCCTTTCATTTGATGTATTTGACATGTATGACCTTTGATTGAACAAGGAAAAATTGATGAGATTGTTGATAAGACCATCCATAATTACAACAAGTCTTCCATGTGGAAATTTGTTGAGATTGCAATGATCTGTGTGGAATTTGAGAGTAGTAGGAGGCCCAATATGAGTGAGGCATGTGCAAAACTTAAAGAGGCCAAAGACATGGAGTTTAAAAGTGACCATAGAAATCATTCAGAGATCACAATAAGTTTTCCCCAAGGGATCTCAAGAATGTTTTCCTTCACACATGTGCAAGCTAGATAATAATCCCCATCTAGTTCAAAGTGACTTGGAGATATTTTGTTTTTATTATGTCGTATGATTGCAAGATGTGTCATTGCACAATGCATATAAATAATAGCATAGAAATTCTTACTCATATCGGTTGTATAGTAGTATGTGCTAGTAAAAAATTGTTCATATCTCCAAGATTTGGTAGGTTCTTAAATACTTTTCTTGACTTAAATTGGCATTTTAAGTTAATCAAAATAGTTTATCTCTACACATTAGAGAGTATCTAAGTCACAATTTTAACTACACAATACCCTATGTTACTATGTGATGGTTAAACTTACATTTTCAAGGTGACAAGATTTTACCTTTTCATGTACACTAGCTAATATATGTTGTTTAGTTCTCATATATACTATGCGCTGCAACCATGTATGAGCTTTATTGTTCATGTAGCTTTTTATTGAAAGATTCTCAAGAAGAATGAATCAAAACTTGAAGGGTTGATGTCGAAGCATCAATACTTTTGTTGGACATGTCACAATGCTCAATATTTCCATCAATATCAACATTTGTACTAGCATCACATGGCTCTACACATGCATGCATGGCACGAACATGTCCTTGGTTTATCGATGGAAGACCTTTGGTACATATGGCAAGATGGGTGCCCTGCACTTGCGAACATGGCATGGACATGCCCACAAGGATCTTAGCTCATCTATGTTAGTGTGGGATTCATGATGCAGTTGTTGACGAAGGGGAGGGAGGGGCCTGTTAGATGTCAATGCTCCACTCTCGTGTAACTACGTGAGAACCAACTAACTCTACTTATAAGCCCTCCATATGAGGAGAAAGCATTTGAGTAGCTTGGTTATCTGGTAGGTCCTGGTTTGGACACTAGATGGCTCACTATGTATGAACCCTCTATATCACGTGCGTTCGAGGCCTATTTGTAAAGTCCCTTATCTATAAATTTTTCCTTAATAAAATGTACCCTTTTTTTATACAAATCTGTAAATTTTTTTACATTTCATTTTAAATGCTCCCTTATGTATATTAATTTTTGAGAAATTTAGGAATTAAAAATATCCTTCTATTGAACTCACGTGATAGGGTTACATATGATGAGTGACCCCCCCGAGCCAGATGGGGGCCATGTGTGGCCTGATGGCTGGACGGCTTCAGATAGAGTTGGCACACTGCCAATTAGGCTACATGCAAGTGTGGGAAGGCATCCCTTGACTGACCGCACTGAGGGTAAATGGAGCATTTCCCAGGGCATCCCATTCTCGGGTTGCAGGGCTCGTTTGGAGCCTCAGATGATCTCGGATGGCTCTGGGCCGAACGATGAACTGTTTTGCTATGTTTTGCGCATCGATTCTATCGTATGATCGGTGGCCTATTTCGGGACCGACCCCCAGTCGACCATTTTGGGCGGACTAGGTTGGTCACCCAATTGAGCCTAACCAACTACAACTGGTGGCTACATAAGAGCAAGTCCGTAAAGCCCATTTCATCATTGGCTACAGCAACCCTCATTCCTTAGCATCCAACCTCTGTCTTCTACTGTTTCCAGCACGCCATCGAAGCTTCTTTCATAGGAGTGCACGGTTAGGAGGCAACGCCATCTATTGTATTAGTTCTATAATAATGAAATCTTTGATTCTCCATACTATCTTGTTTTCTCTCTTGTGTACGAGATCCTCTTATCTATTGAGCATAGACGTTGTATTATTTTCTTACATGGCATCAAAGCTTGGACTCTAGCAAGAAGATTTGATAGTGTGTTTTTTGTTTGCGAGCCGATTGTGAGGGATGGCCCAGCCCGCAAAACTGTGAATCCCACCATTCGGCGAAAGCGGAAAGTTGGATGGCTCAACTATCCACTCTGGAAGTTCAAGATGAAGACCATTCTAAGCGTATACGAGCTTTGGGACACCGCTACTAGGGTGGACATGAGGCCGGTTACGAGACCGCATCCAGCCAATGCAGGACAAGAGATAGTACCAATTGTGGATGAGATTCTTGCGTGGACAAGAAGACATGCAGATGCGCTATGTTCTATTGTCTGCAGTGTTAGTGATTCCGTCATGGCATTAATTCAACATGTCACTACAGCGGAGGAGGCATGGATGGTCTTGAAAAATCAGTACGAGATCACGAATCAAACGCGGATTCAGAATCTGGAGACTCGACTCGCGAACGAAAAATTGTCTGAGTCTAAAGCGGTAGAGAAGTTCATCACTAGGGTGAAGAATCTGCATGATCAGATGACTACGATTGGCATCACCATCACCAACGAGAATCTAGCATGAAGGTGCATACGGATTCTCCCACTAAAGTATAACGGTCTTGTTATGGCACTGAATACGCAGCATAGAAATCCGCCCCTCAACTTTGAGGATTTCAGCATGATGCTTCTAGAGGAGGAGATGCGTCAAAAGATGAGCAGTGGAGAAGATTCGACTTTTTGGACCGGTCAAAGAAAGGTAAGGGTAAGGACTCTGGTAACCCATCTTCTTTTGAAGATAAAAAGAGAAAGAAGAAGATCAAGTGCTTCTATTGCAACAAGGCAGGGCACAAGCAGAATGAGTGCCGAAAGAAGATTGCAGATGAGAAGCTGAACGGAGTAAAGAAAGAGTCCAACAATAGCACACAGGTAGTACTAGTAGAGCTGTTTGTCGTAATTGAGGAGATTTGCATGGAGGAAGTTCATGTACCTATGGATGAACTGTGGATCATTGACAGTGGTGCATCGTGCCACATGACCAGCTGGAAGGATTGGTATATCTCTCTATAGCCGGTAGGGAATGACATCTTGGTAGCAGTCGGCAATGATGCAAAATGTCCAGCAAAAGGAAAAGGTACGATTGCTCTCAAGTCAGATGGAGTTGTAAAATAGTTGTCCAATGTTCTTTATGTGCCAGATATTAAGAGAAACTTGTTGTCCGTTTCCACGATCACGGCTCGGGACCTCAAAGTTCAATTGGATAAGAATGGTGCACAGATCCTAGATCTTCAAGGAAAGGTCATTGGTAAAGGTACACGGCGCAACAACATTTACTAACACTCAGCTTTCAATGCTCGAGCGGATGTGAAGAACACTAAGCTATGGCATGAGAGGTTTGGTCATCTAAACCTTAGTTCTTTGAAGGAGATGCATAAAAGTGGAACGATTGCAGACCTACCAGAAATGTCAGATCTGCGCAATGTATGTGAAGCTTGCATGATGGGCAAGCAGCATCAGCAGCCCTTTCCTAAAGAGGCTAGTAGGGCAAAGGCTCCTCTAGAGCTCGTTCACACGGACCTCTGTGAAAAGATAGAGACAGAAGCTTTGGGTGGTTCCTACTACTTCATGACACTGATCGACGACTACAGTAGAAGGATATGGATATACTTCCTGAAGACGAAAGACGAGGCTTTCAGTAGGTTCAAAGAATGGCATGTAATGGTCAAGAAAGAATCGGGGAGGAAGGTGAAGAAGTTGAGATCAGGCAGATTTGGAGAGTTCACATCGACTGAATTTGAAAGTTACTGCAAAAGTCACGAAATCAAGAGGTAGAAACCCCCGCCACATACATCACAACAAAATGGAGTAGCAGAATGCAAGATGCGCATCATCTGTGAAATGGGCTGGAGTATGATGAAAGGGAAAGATTTGCCAAAGACTTTCTAGGCTGAAGCATGTAACACTGCAGTTTACATCCTGAATCGTAGCTACACAAAGGCTGTGAATGGGATGACTCCACTGCAAGCCTTTTCTGGTAAGAAACCTTTAGCTGCATATTTCAGAGTTTTTGGATGTGACTGTTTTGAGCATGTCCCTAATGCTACCAAGATCAAATGGGAACGGAAGAGCCATAAGTGTATTTTCTTGGGCTATAGTGAAGAGGCAAAGGGTTACCGTCTCTATAACCCTGTTACCAAGAAGGTAATTGTAAGTCGCGATGTGGTCTTCTCAGAATAGCTGCATCAATTGGAGGAGTATGCTTCCTTCTCAGACAACCAAGACTAGGATATCCATCTAGTATCGCCACCAACAGCAGACCGAACTCCCCCAATGGTGCTTGGGAGGACTCAAGATAAAGAAGATGAAGAAGAGCCAGCAGAACCACAACGGCAACAATCATTCCCAAAGTGGGTAAAGCAGCATTTGGATGGCAGAGAATCTCTAGCCATTGAGGAGGAACCATTCGAACACTGCCAGTCCAAGAGAGTAGAGGAGCAAAGAAGGGCGCAGAAACAATTTGTGAACTACGCGTGGATGACAGAGGTGATCCGTGCTGAAGAACCCAAGGGTCTTGAAGAGGCTCAGGGTGATGGTAGGTGGATGGAGGCTATGCAGTCAGAGTATGGCTCCATAATGAAGAACAACACTTGGGACCTTGTGGATCGACTATCAAAATGCAAGGTAATCGGCACCAAGTGGGTGTACAAGACCAAGTACAAGTCCGACGGCATGTTGGATAAGTACAAGGCTCGGCTCTTGGCAAAAGGATTTGCACAGGTACATGGTTTTAATTATCAAGATACTTTTGCTCCCACAACTCGACTAACCACAATTCACACTGTTTTGGCTTTAGCTGCCCAAAGAAGTTGGCCCGTGTTTTAGATGGATGTGAAATCCTCCTTTCTAAATGGAGATCTCAAGGAGGAGGTATACGTGGAACAACCACCAGGTTTGGAGATCCTTGGTTCAGAAGGTAAAGTCTGCAAACTGAAGAAGGCACTTTACGGGCTGAAACAGGCCCCAGTACCAGGAATTGATACCTACTTTCTTTAAAATGGGTTCAGGAGGAGCCCATCAGATGCAAATTTGCATATCTTCACAGAAGGAGGTAGATGTATGATTGTGGTCCTTTATGTGGATGACCTTGTCATAATAAGGAACCATGAAAAGAAGATCTCACAGACGAAGCATTTGTTTGAAATGACAGACCTCAGACTGATGCATTTCTGTTTGGGGATTGAAGTTTGGCAGGAGCCGAAACAGATCTTCATTTCACAGCCGAAGTATGTTGGAGAGATACTGAAGGCATTTGGCATGGCTGAGTGCAAGACAGTTGGTACCCCTATGGAGGTTGATGCGAAGCTCTCAAACGAGGATTCATCACCACAGGTGGATAAAGCAAAGTACAGAAGGCTTGTGGATAGCTTGATTTACTTGTGCAACACACGGCCGGACATCAGTTTTGCGACTGGTATACTAAGCAAGTTTTCCAATAAGCCCCGGGAGAACCATTGGAGGGCAGGGATGTGGGTGCTGAAATACATCAAAGGCACACTTGATTATGGTATCACCTATACCAAGGGCAACATCTTGACCGAATTCTATGACTCGGATCGGGCTAGAGACGTGGGCTAGAGATGTGGACAGCAGGAGATCAGTGATAGGGTACTGTTTCTCACTTGGATCTGGAGTTGTGTCATGGCTTAGCAAGAAGCAACCCATAATTTCTCTTTCTTCTATCAAGGTCGAGTACAAATCTGCATGCTTTGCTACTTGCGAGGCAGTGTGGTTGAGGAGGATTTTGGGAGACATGGGTGCAGTGTAGAACAAGCCTAGTACGCAATTATCATGTAATAATCAGAGTTGCATGGCGATTACAAAGAACCTGCTGTTCCACACTCTCACAAAACATATTGAGATTCAATATCACTTTGTATGGGAGCTCATCATGGAAGAAGAGGTCGACTTGGTGTACTGTCCAACTACAGAGAATGCTGCGGACATCTTCACGAAGGCTCTTGGAAGAGACTTGCTGTAGAGGCATCTTCATCGACTTGGCATTGGGCCGAAAAAGTAAGTTCACTTGCGGGTGGACATTGAGGGAGGGTGTTAGATGTCAATGCTCCACTCTCATGTAACTACGCGGGAACCTGCTAACTCTACTTGTAAGCCCCCCATATGAGAAGAAGGCATTGGAATAGCTCGGTTATCCGGTAGGTCTTGGTTTAGACACCAGATGGGAGCCATGTGTGGCCTGATGGCTGGAGGACTTCAGATAGAGTTGGCACATCGCCAACTAGGCTACATGCAAGTGCGGGAAGGCATCCCTTGATTGACCGTGGTGAGGTAGATGGAGCATTTCTCAACGCAGCCCACTCTCAGATAGTGAGGCCCATTTGGAGCCTCAGATTATTCCAGATGGCTCTGGGCCGAACGGTGACCGTAGGTTAGTTGCTCTGTTTTGTGCACCAGTTCTATCATATGGTGGGTGGCCTATTTCGAGACTGACCCCTAGTCGACCATTTCGGGCGGACTAGGTCGGTCACCCAATTGAGCCTAACTGACTATGATTGGTGGCTATATAAGAGCAAGCCCGTAAAGCCCATTTCATCATTGGCTACAGCAACCTTGATTCCTTAGCATCCAGCCTCCATCTTCTACTATTTTTAGCATGCCATCGAAGCTTCTTTCATAGGAGCGCAGGGTTGGGAGGTAGTGCCATTGATTGTATCAGTTCTACAGCAATCAAATCTTTGATTTTTCATACTATCTTGTTTTCTCTCTTGGGTAGGAGGTCCTGTTATTTGTTGAGCACAGACGCTGTATTATTTTCTTACATTGTATCAGAGCGTGGACTCTAGCAAGAAGATTTGGTAGTGTGTTTTATGTTTGTGAGTAAATTGTGAGAGATGGCCCAGCCCACAAGACTACAAATCCCACCGTTCGGCGAAAGCAGAAAGTTGGACGGATCTAACTATCCACTCTGGAAGTTCAAGATGAAGATAATTCTAAGCGCATATAATCTTTGGAACACTGCTACTAGGGTGGATGTCAGGCCGATTGCGAAACCAGATCCACTAGCCAATGCAGAACAACAGATAGTACCAACTGCAGATGAGATTCTCGTGTGGACAAGACGAAATGCAGATGCACTGTGTTCTATTGTTTGCAGTGTTAGTGATTTTGTCATGGCGTTAATTCAACATGTCACCACATTGGAGAAGATTCGGCTTTCTAGATCGGATCAAAGAAAGGTAAGGATAAGGACTCTGGTAACCCATCTTCTTCTGAAGATAAAAAGAGAAAGAAGAAGATCAAGTGCTTATATTGCAACAAGGCAGGGCACAAGCAAAATGAGTGCCAAAAGAAGATTGCAGATGAGAAGAATGGAGTAAAGAAAGAGTCCAACAATAGCGCGTAGGCAGTACCAGTAGAGCTGTTCATTGCAATTGAGGAGATTTGCATAGAGACTGTTCATGTTCCTGCAGATGAACCGTGGATCATTGACAGTGGTGCATCGTGCCACATGACCAGTCGGAAGGATTGGTATACCTCTCTACAGCCAATAGGGAATCACATCCTGGTAGCAGTCAGATGGAGTTGTAAAACAGTTGTCTGATGTTCTTTATGTGCCAGATATCAAGACAAACTTGTTGTCCATTTCTGTGATCACAGATCGGGACCTCAAAGTCCAATTCGATAAGAATGGTGCATAGATCCTAGATCTTCAAGGAAAGGTCGTTGGTAAAGGTACACGATGCAGCAATATTTAGGAACTCAGCTTTCAGTGCTCGAGCGGATGTGAAGAACAAGCTGTGGCATGAGAGGTTTGGTCATCTAAACCTTAGCTCTTTGAAGGAGATGCATAAAAGTGGAATGATTGCAAACCTACCAGAAATTTTAGATCTGCCCGATGTATGTGAAGCTTGCATAATGGGCAAGTAGCATTGGCAGCCCTTTCCTAAAGAGGCCAGTAGGGCAAAGCTCCTTTAGAGCTCGTTCACACAAGACTTCTGCGAAAAGATGGAGACGGAAGCTTTGGGTGGTTCCTACTACTTCATGATGCTGATCGACGACTACAGTAGAAGGATATGGATATACTTCCTGAAGAAAAAAGACGAGGCTTTCAATAGGTTCAAGGAATGGCATGTAATGGTCGAGAAATAATCGAGGAGGAAGGTGAAGAAGTTAAGCTCAGACAGAGGTGGAGAGTTCACATCGACTGAATTCAAAAGTTATTGCAAAAATCATGGGATCAAGAGGCAGAAACCCCCACCACATATATCACAACAAAATGGAGTAGCAGAATGCAAGATGCGTGTCATCTACGAAATGGGCCGGAGTATGATGAAAGGGAAAGATTTGCCAAAGACTTTCTGGGCTGAAGCATGTAATACTACAGTTTACATCCTGAATTGTAGCTACACGAAGGCTGTGAACGGGATGACTCCACTGCAAGCCTTTTCTTGTAAGAAACCTTCAGCTGCACATTTTAGAGTTTTTAGATGTGACTGTTTGTGCATGTCCCTGATGCTACCAGGACCAAATGCCAAACCGAAGAGCCGGAAGTGTATTTTCTTGGGCTACAATGAAGAGGCAAAGGGTTATATCTCTATAACCCTGTTACCAAGAAGGTAATTGTAAGTCGCGATGTGGTCCTCTCAGAACAGCTGCATCAATTAGAGGAGGATGCTTCCTTCCCAGACAACCAGGACCAAGATATCCATCTAGTATCACCACCAACAGCAGACCGAACTCCCCTAATGGTGCTTGGAAGGATTCAAGATAAAGAAGATGAAGAAGAGCCTACAGAACCACAACGGCAACTGCCATTCCCGAAGTGGGTAAAGCAGCTTTTGGACAGTAGAGAACCTCCAGCCATTAAGGAGAAACCATCTGACCACCGCCGGTCCAAGAGATTAGAGGAGCAAAGAAGGATGCGAGAACACTTGGTCAACTATGCGTTGATGACAGAGGTGATCCATGCTGAAGAACCCAAGTGTCTTGAAGAGGCACAGGGTGATGGTAGGTGGATGGAGGCTATGCAATCAGAGTATGGCTCCATAATGAAGAATAGCACTTAGGACCTTGTGGATTGACCACCAAAACGCAAGGTAATCAGTACCAAGTGGGTATACAAGACTAAGTACAAGTCTGACGGCACGTTGGATAAGTACAGGGCTCGGCTCATGGCAAAAGGATTTGCATAGGTACATGGTTTTGATTATCAAGATACCTTTGCTCCCATAGCTCGACTAATCACAATTCGTAGTGTTTTGGCTTTAGCTGCCCAAGGAAGTTGACCCGTGTTTCAGATGGATATGAAATCTTCCTTTCTGAATGGAGATCTCAAGGAGGTATATGTGGAACAACCACCAGGTTTTGAGATCCTCGGTTCAGAAGGTAAAGTTTGCAAACTAAAGAAGGCAATCTACGGGCTGAAACAGGCCCCATGAGCGTGGTACCAATGAATTGATGCCTACTTTCTACAAAATGGGTTCAGGAGGAGCCCATCAGATGTAAATTTGTATATCTTCAAAGGAGGAGGCAGATGTATGATCGTGGTCCTTTATGTGGATGACCTTGTCATAACAGGAAACCATGAAGAGAAGATCTCGCAGACGAAGAATTTGCTAGGAAGAGAGTTTGAAATGATAGACCTCAAACTGATGCATTTCTGTTTGGGGATTGAAGTTTGGCAGGAGCCGAAATAGATCTTCATTTCATAGCTGAAGTATGCTGGAGAGATACTGAAGGCATTTGGCATGGCTGAGTAGGAGGTGACATTGAAAAGCCTCTCTCAACCTATCTTCATGAAAGGGTTTTTCCAAAGAAAACTGATTGAAGCAAACCATCAAGGTAGTTTCGCCAGCGAAACCCCTTTGAAGTAGGTCTTCCAAGGTAGTTTCGTTGGCATAACTTTCACATCCAATGTCCAAATATAGTCATTCAGCCACTCAAATTGATCAAAAAATCCCATTTGAGCACATCAATGGGGTTAGATTTTAGAAAATCTTGCATATATAGTATTAAACATTACATGTATTTTATGAGAGTGATATATAAGCCCAAGTTAATACTTATTTATAGTAATTTAAACTTCTAAAGTGTTTAATAGATAATTATATATGTATAATATTATTACAATGAGAGTGATTATGAGGGATGTTTCTTAAAGGAGTTATTTTTCAACACTTTTTTAAGGTGATAATAGGGATACAAAAGAATGTCTATGAATAAGAAAATTGATGTTATGTAAAAATGAATGAGTGACTAGTCTATATATTTTTATGATAAAGGGATCTAATTTCTAGTAAAATAAAAGTGTAAAAACCATGTTTCCTAAAAAAATATGATTTTCTAAATCTCTTGAAAAACACGCTCAAATAAACCTGCTCATAGGTTTTTGCTCGTAAAATTGACGCATTCCATCTCTTGGATCCCATGCATATCTTCAAGAATGTGGAGGCTCCTATTTGGGCACAATTAGTGGGCTCCAAAGACTTGAGAGGAGTGTAAGAAGACTTACGCACTATGAATAGGATGCCTCGTTTGTGGCCCCAGGTGTGTGCTCATAAAGTTGTCCTCCTGAAAGCAACATGGATCCTCTCTAAGAGAGAGGAGGCAGTGGTCAAGGCGGACATGGCCTCTTTTGAACACCAATAGGGTACATGCATTGCTTGAAAGGAGCATTTTCAAAGGACAATAAGTTGAGTGGGCTCAAGTCCCATGATTGGCACAAGGTCTTATAGGCATTCTAAGCAATAAGATTAGTGTATCAATAATCGTGATGCGTTAGTGTAATTATGATTATGTTATATTATTGATGTGACTTCTTTGTTGCTTGGATAGTTCATCCTCCCAATTAGATGTGAGAAAGGCTATATTCAAGATCAGTGGTATTGTGAGGTATGCTTACTATCAAATCACATTGATTGCATTTTCTTCAATTTAAGTTGAATAATCTGTAGACTGATTATGA
Organism: Dipteris shenzhenensis; assembly: GCF_047967505.1. Taxonomy (NCBI): domain Eukaryota; kingdom Viridiplantae; phylum Streptophyta; class Polypodiopsida; order Gleicheniales; family Dipteridaceae; genus Dipteris; species Dipteris shenzhenensis. Next base: position 20,608,811 of record NC_141626.1, on the reverse strand, counting down.
ATATATCTTACATGGGCATGTGAAATAGGTGGGTATCTCAAAAAGAGGTCTCCATATTGAGCATCGAGAAGGCTAGGGTGGAGTCCATCCAAGCCGTATGCTTACTTGAGAAGCACTTTTCCTCGAGCATTGTGACAAATCAAGTGCACTTGCTTGTGCACATAATTGATGAGGTGTTCATTTCAGGTACCGTTCATAGTCGGTGGATGTTTTTTCTTGAGTGGTTTATGAAAACTTTTAGGGGATTTGTAAGGCAAAGAGCAAGACTGGAAGTAAGCATGGCAAAGGGATGGCTTGTGCAAGAGTCATTAGTGTATATCATGAGTTTCTTGCACCCATGGATCCCGATATGCTGCAGCAAGGATGATGATTGCATCGTTGGTGAGGTTCCCCAAGGAAAAGAGATTGAAAGAAAGATGAGCGAAGAGCAAATACAAAAATTCAATAAGTTTGTATCCTCAATATCAAGGAGATGTAGAAGTGGATTGAGAGACATGAAGCGACCAAAGCAAAAAGAATAAATGCAAGGAGGAGATTCAGAGTAATGTACAGACAATCACAACCATATCCACGGGATATTGCCCTTCTCCCTAGTCATGTAATTGGATTGTCTACAATTGGCTCTACGTAAAGCCGAACCCAATGGAGAGACAATAAATGAGCATAAGTGAGAGTTATCATCTGAATGTATGATGCATGTAAGTTTCTTACCTCTTGACATAATTAAGTAATTATTTGTGGCAATAAACTCTATAAAATACATGCATCCTCATTGTTTTAATGATGCTCTTTTGTAGTACAAAAAGTACAATGCATTATGGTCATATCGTCAACATTTGCATGTGGAATGTATCCATTAAAAGAGAGTCCCATTGAAAGAGAGTCACATATGATTGTGGAGTCATGGCTAACTTCACAAAACATAGCCGAGCAAGTGCTTCAGATATCAATTTTCTCTCCTCGTAGTTGGATTATTGTGGGACCATACACAAAATCTATGAAATTGATTTCAAAAGATTTAGTATTTTCATTCTTTATGTAAAATCATTTAGAACTATTTACAACGGCCCCCATGCAACAGTAAGGAAAGACAGTAGTGGTGTCTTTGCAATAGACTCCACCAAACTTTGGACTAATGAAAGTGATACTTTTGTTCTTCCCGAGCATTGTGAGTAGGTGCATACTAATGATTTGAGTAATCAAATCTTTTGTTTTTAAAGATCAATCGGTACATGTACTTAAGCATAATTATATATATATAATTGATGGCATTTGGCACCCACCTTCAACATAGGTGGTTTTTCATTCGGATCATCTGATGCAAGATGGTGGTACATGATTCAAGTTGCACTACGAAGTAAGCCAATTCTTGAAGATAGAGATGTGGTATGGAGAGGCCACTACCAATGCCGCATCCAATTAATCAAGATGGTTTTATCGAAGAAGATGACGATCACAATATGAGCCAAGAGGAAGATGTGCATAATGACATCGTATGGGAGGAAGATGGAGATCACGATATTGAGGAATAAGATGACGATCATCAAGAATCACTTGAGTTTATTAAAGAAGATGATCAAGTCTTAGGTGAATATACAATGCTAGAGTACGATCTCGGGGGGGTCACTCATCATATGTAACCCTATCACGTGAGTTCAACAGAAGGATATTTTTTATTTCTAAAATTTACAGAAATAAATATACATAAGGGACTATTTAAAATAGTTTTGGAAAAAATTTACAGATTTGTATAGAAAAGGGGTACATTTTATTAATGAAAATTTTATAGATAAGGGATTTTAGAAATAGGCCTTGAACGCACGTGGTATAGAGGGTTTATACATAGTGACCCCCCCCGAGAGTACGATGATGATATAGAGATCAACTCGGTATAGAGTTGGAGATAGACTTGTTTGGCATGCCAGACTTGGCGCCATTGATGTAAATGCTCTTCATTGATTTTTTTAATCTCAAACTTAGACATAAATATATGAGCTTCAAACTTGACTATCTTAAAACGTCGATATGGAAAAAAACACTCTGTGTAAAACGTCGCTATAGGAAAGTGTCTCCATATAGTGACTCTATATAAACGTCACTATATAGCGACCTTTATATAGAGTTTCTATATAGCGACACTTTTCTAAACCCGCTTTGCTTACCAATGATTAGTGCCCCACATGCATTAAACGTCGACAGTTAACCTTTGGAATAAGGCCCATGTGTAGTAGTGAGGTAGGTCCCCAGGATCCTTCATGTCTCAATAATTGAATCCACCTAATGCATTACCAATCTCCTTTTGAAATGACTTTTGAGAATGAGTAGGAGTCACCCTTTCTCCAAATCAAGGGCCACCCTTGATTTTTGGAACAAGGGTCCCTGATTCCCTTTCTTTCAAGTTAGGACAAGGATGCGGATTGTCATCACATTTCCTAATATTTCAAACCAAACCAACCGTCATCCTCTCAATTCTTCCCATCATGAGTAATTACCATATAAAAGTAGGTTCTTGAAGAAGAATATGAACATGATAATGATAATAGATGAGATGTACATGAACATGGGTTAGAAATGAGTAGAAAACGAAATTCTAGCGAGTTCATAAATAATAGAAGGAAGACAATATAAGGAAGAGACCAATGATACAAACAAAGAAAAAGAGTTGATGGAGATGGGTTGAAGATGGCGACAATAATATAAAGAGAAGATACCGACTGGTTTGAATGAAAATGTAGAAAGGAAGAACATGTAGAGAAAGAGGCCCATGACCAAATACATAGAAAAGGAGGATATTGACTAGTTTGTTTTAAAATGTTCAATGAACATGCCTTTATCCATTTTCATCTCTTTCTTTGTGTTATAGTCATGGGTCTTTTCTTCTACACCTTCTTCCTTCTCTTACTCATTACCATACCACATGTTTTTAAACCACTCGCAATCTTGTTTTTATTGTTGTCCTACCAACCATCTCTTTCTCCAAATTTAATTTATTACTATCATTGTCATCAAAGAAAACAATAGGGGCAAATATTAGTTCTATGGTGAATATAGAGCCTTCTGCAATTGTCTAGGCTAGCATTTATAGCGCTTTTTAAAAAAATATTTGCATCTTTGAATTTCACAAATATGCCTATAAATAAACATAAGCTTGTCATACAACCTCAAAATTTAGCCCTCTAAGTACTCAAATCTCATTCAAGATGCTAGTTGTGTAATGTTTTGATATCAAATTCAAGATTAGAATGTGTATATTGGATTAGACACCAAGTTTAATCAAGCTCCATTGAGCAATGAATAAGTAAAACATTGAGAAGCTGTCCATATGAAATATATTCCCCAAACTTCACAAAAAAGGGCTTCAACCAATCATGCATTGGCCCTCTATTGAAGGCACACAAATAGTCAATTTTTTCTAGATGACACTCTTAAGAATTAAAGAGCCTCCATATGCTCATGCGATTAGGGTGTAGGTGGAAATCATAGGACCTTGGCTTTTTGTTGTTTTGCATTGTCTAAGTATTAATAATATGGCCTTTTCAAGATCCCATCACCCATCATCATAGAATGAGACGATAAAGTGTTAATGTATGATAGCATTGCTCAGTGCCGTTCCTCAAGGGGTATGACTATGGAGTATATACCTTTAGATTTTAACACTTATAGGTTGAAAATAAAGAAACAGAGAGGATGGAGAGAAAATTGGAATTGAAGGACCTACAAAGTATACGAATCCATGTATACGAATACATGGATATTGAGACCCACAACACTGCTAGTAATTGGTTAACCATCATAGTAAAAAGATAATGCAAATTAGCAATGTGTCAAATCGTTGCTTGCCATCTCATGTGGGATATGAATCTGGAGGATAACTTTTAGGAGAAAATAAGAAAATTTTATTTAACCATTAAATTGAGAGAAATTAAAGGACCTTTATATGATCATGTGATATGACTATAAAAGGAAGTTAAAGAGATTTTTTTTCCCTTATTTTCACTATATTTTGGTATCAATCCAATGGCCTTACCACTACAAGGCACAGGCCCTTTTCCGATGGAAATACTGACCTTTTTTGCACTAAAAACTTTTTTTTTGACGGGTGCAAAGTTAGATATTTACATCGCTATTAGCATCGAAAAAGAACAGTCGCTATATAAGCATCGCTATATAATGACACTAATAAATGTCACTATATAGCGACACTGGTAAGCGTCACTATATAGCGACACTGGTAAATGTCGCTATATAGCGATGATTAACAGAAGCTAAAAAAAACATTAGTGGGGCTAAGCAGGGCCTTAACAAGCCCTATTTTTCCCCACTAATTATTTTTTTAAAGTAATCTCTTGCCAACAACATTGTATTGGCATCCACCTAGGCTTATCCGTCTTGTCTTGAGGCATTGCTTCTTTCTTAGGTATTGTCTACGAATGTTGTTTGTTACAAAATTTTCTTTGTGAAAAGGGTGATACACAACAGGACAAAGCACCCATAGACATGCATGCAGATGTGTTTACTGAACTAAATAAAAAACTTACGGGCACGTCTATTTGTGCGTCTATTTTTGCATCTAGAGACTCGTGTCTAACAGCGCGTCTATATAGCAGACACGTGCATATAGATGTGCATTTAGATGCTTAAATAGACGCTTTTATAAATGCATTTATAGATGCAAAAATAGACGCTTGTCGAACAGACAGACGCGTTTATAGATGCACTGATAGACGTGCTTTATAATATTTTTTTTTAAATTTACAGAATGCTGTGTATGTTGTGTATGCTATATAGCTACAAGAATCCCATTTCCACATTGTGTAATTCAATTCTTACAGCCAACCGCATTTTAATTACAATTCCAAATAAAACATTACAACTCCAAAACGCAATAAAATTGAAAGCTCAAAAAGTGATTGTATGTACATATAGCACGAAGCTAAGCCACGTCATGTGGCTTCAAGTACAAAAAATAAGGAAGCTAAGCCACATCATGTGGCTTCAAGTACTAAAAATAAGAGGAGTGTATATACAAGAGGCACGAAGCCAAGCCAGTGGCTTTAAGTACAAAAGAGAGTAGCTAGCACTACTTCTACGACTAATCCTCGCTGCCTTCCATGCTCCCTTTAACGCTCCCTTCTGCGCCTCCTTCCTCCTCTTCTTCTTGTCGTCTTGTGCACGGGCCTATAAACAAGGGACAACATATATCAATGTATGAAAAATCAAATCTTTACTTATAATATTAACATTATTTAATTACTTTCAAATACCTCGGGGGCCGCTCCAGTAGCCTGGATATAATGCTCCTCAGTAATCAACCCATCATCATAGAAGTGCCTCCATGTATCTCCTCTGCGATGGTGGTAGTGGTAGGTTATCTCGACAGGAGTAGGGTATCTGCCCACGATCTCAAGCTACAAGACGACACAATTTGCAGAGGGATTAGTACAAAGAAACAACCTCCTAATAAACTACATAGGCAATATAATTTGAGATTGATACTTATAAATTGGGCCTCCCATGATTCAACACCCCCCGCTCCAAAATGCGCACTTCCATATTGCTCCATCTGGATCCTTCGTGCCTCCACGTGCTGCAGACTGGGGTCCTCCCTTGCTGACTTCATTGCTTTCTTCCACTCACACTTGTGAGTGGTGTGGGGCGGGCCTCTTGGTGGTTGACCTCCCTCCAACCTGGCAAGCTCTGCTAGTGCCTACCTCTTAAGCAAAGATCTTTTATTGCCAAGTATCGTAAAATCTTTGACTTGGCCCATTTATCTGTGAACTGGCGATTGGGGGGGTTAGGATACCAAGAGCGAACAACAGTGAGCATCTCATCAACCAACCTCTTTGGCTGGTCTTTGAAATGGATAAAGCAATCTCTGTAATTGTTAGCAATTATAGAGTGCATGAAGGCCATGATGTCCTTCCCTCATGCATCCATCAAGATGCCTCCTGTTTGAGTGATGTCATAAAATATCGTACCATCACCCGGAGGCACATCTAAATCATCTGAATCATCATCATCCCCACCGCCACCCCTCCCAAAGCACTGTGCCATGCATCCCCCACTGTTCTCCTGCTACTACGCCTGCTACCATGTCATGTTGAGCTAGTACGCTGGCCACTCGTAGCTGGAGACTGCACGAGACTACGCTGACTACTCATAGCTAGAGAATCGAGTCTTGACGGCACAAGAGTATGTCAACGGCTCTGCGAGACAGAAGGACCTCCTGACGGCATGGGGGAAGGGGCATAAGATGGCATGGTAGAAGGGGCATAAGAGGGCATGGGGGAAGGGGCATAAGATGGCATGGTAGATGGGCCTGCGCTATGTAGCCGGCTGGGCTGTGCTGACTCCGCTAGGGTGATCTCAGCTAGTGTGGGGTGGTTTGGAGTCTGTAGTGCTGACTCCTGGGGAGTGTTTAGAGTACCCATCATATACCCATATAACTCCACAGGACTAGGAGGGTGCCCTAAAAGGTTATATAAGTCCCTAAAAATAGAATCCCGAGGATCAGGTGAGCTCGAAGCGCTTCCTGGCCACATGATGGATGAACTGGAAAAAAGAAAAAAAAACTATTACTGATGAGCTGAGAAGAAAGGGGAAGGGAAGAGAGGATTACGTTCGGAGCACGTCTATAGACGCGTCTGATTAGCACGTCTATTTTTGCGTATAACAACGCGTCTATAGATGTGGCTGTTTGTGTCTGCAAACAGGCTAGACGCGCGTCTAGACGTGCCTGTAGACGCGATTTTAGACGCGCTCTGAGATGCGCCTATAGACGCGCTCTGACAGACGAACTTTTCTAAAAAGTAGAAAAGGACATGCGCCCAATACACCAACATAACACTAATACCCAAATCATGCGTTTTTTGGATACAAGAAAGTACAAATCCAAAGAGAGCATCCAAAAAAGATCAACTACAAAAAGACTTACCTTGGATAGAGGTATGGAAGGTTCTTCTCCTATTTCAAAGTTGCTTCTCCTCCTTGTTTGCCCTTCTCTCCTTTAAGCTTGGAAGTAAGTGTGGGTGCCTTCCTCTTAAGTGTAAGCTTGGAAGTAAGTGTGGGTGCCTTTCTCTTAAGCATCGAAACTGTGGATCTGCTATGAATGAAGCAAGCAAGCCGTGCAAAGTGTAAGTAATGTGAAGAAAAGCGAAGCAAGCACGCTAAAAGCAGGTTTAAAAGCCGCGTCTATAGGTGTGTTTAATAGCGCGTCTATAGGTGTGTCTAAATACATAGGGTAGATGCAGTTTTAGACGCGCTTTTAGACGTGCACCACAGAACAAATATATGCACTTTTAGATGCGCCTTTAGATGCGCCACAGAGTTTAAAATTAAATATTTGAAGAAGAGCAAATTTTTTTGGGTTGTTTATTTGTAGGATGTCCATCTTCAACAAGTAGCTCCAGTGAGGATGAATCCCTCCGTATCCACCATCGCGAAATGTGGTTGGAGCAAAAAATCAAATGTATGTGTGATCGATGTCGAGGAAACATGTATCATGCAGGCAGGATTACACTCAATCACATCTCAAAGTATGGAGAATGGGATGTGACCGTAAACATGGTAAGGGTTTGTAAGTTAAGGTTGATTGAGATACCTATGGGTGTTCATATGTTTGAGTTATGATCCCATTTTGATTTGATACAGGATGCAGTGCCACACCCGCATATGTTGCCCTATGCTCGCTGTGAGGAGGCGAAGCGTCGGCGATATGAGGTGGGATCTTTCGGAGGGACCGTTACGGATGCATCGAGTGATGGTGATAGTAGCCCTCTGCGATTACCTCATGAAGCCATGGAGGAGGAGGTGTTTGATGATATGGTGTGGGATTTATATGTCCATCAAGGGAGGGATGATAGCATGGAGCAGGATGATCTTTTTACTGCAGCATCGACTCCACTGTTTGAGGGGTCCACATTCTCTATTCTATGTGCCTCCCTTGAGTTACTAAACTTGCAAACCATCTATGGATGGATCAATGCAAGTTTGAATGCATTAATGAAGTAAGCTTTAAAGTCTATTTTGCAAACATGGGGAATTATGCTAGTGGGTCAATTACTTGAATGCTTTTCCTCATTTATGGTCTTCACGTGCAGGCTATTGTGTAAAATGCTTCCAAGGGAGAATAAATTACCGACCTCAAGAGATATGGCAAGGCAACATGTGACCTCTCTTGGAGGATTAGATTACAAGCACATCCATGCATGTGTCAATGATTGCGTTTTGTTTCGTGGACTACATAAGGATGCAAGAGAGTGTCCTACTTGTGGAGATGCAAGATATAGAGCAGATCTCAAAACTTTGGACGTGCCTCGTAAGGTTCTGTGACATTTTCCCATAATCCCTTGCATCCAACATATGTTCAAGTGCAAATCTATTGCAGAGCTCATGTCATGGCATTCCTCCAATCGATCAACCGATGGCAAGTGGAGAACTCCCGCAGACTCTCCTACGTGGAAGCATATTGAAGACACATGGCCAAGCTTCAAGGAAGAACCTAAGAGCTTGAGACTTGGATTGGGTATGGACGGTGTGAACCCATTTCGTCTCAAAAGTATGTCTTATAGTGTATGGCCAGTGATATTGGTGAATTATAATCTTCCACCCTCTATGGCTATTAAGAAAGGACATGTTATGCTGTCTCTTCTAATTCCAGGGAAACATAAAGTCAAAAACCCTGATGTTTATTTGGAGCCTTTGATTGATGAGCTAGAGATACTTTGGAGAGGTATCGAGGTGCATGATGTGAGCAGGCCTCCCTCATCATGAGACTTCAACTGCAAAGCAGTCTTGATGTGGACAATGCATGACTTCCCAGGCTATGGCAAGTGTTCAGGTAAGCATTGCACTTCTAATTATGAATAGGCAAAGGATGTGGCACCCTAAACCCACCTTCAACTCTTAATTGCATCTATTGTTCAGGTCTCACTACATCGGGTTACCATGCATGTCCTGTTTGTGGTCCTTCGCTAGTTGCCTCACGGGCAAACGCATTGAATAAGGTCATCTATGAGAATCAGCATTGATTTCTCCCACCTAATCATCGTAGATATGTTGCCCTTTGGAATGAAGTCCTCCCACAATCACTCACCGCGGGAGATTGGATGAGAATTTGGGATGGTTCCATGACTCCTCCACCACTTGGCATGAGTTGGTAAGGGTTTGTAACTATTGTGTGCTATATTGGCTGGAAATAAAGATTGCCCGCTAACACCAACTTTTGTTTAGATACTCCATCTTTTATCGTTTACCATATTGGTCCCACCTCAAGATCAATCACCTGCTTGATCCCATGCATATCTTCAAGAATGTGGCATCTACCATTTGGGAGCATTTGAATGGGACACGAGATTCCACAGGCATAAGGGAGGATCTACGTACCACAGGGAGGATGCGTGAAGCTTGGCCACAAGAGAGACCAAATGGGCATGTTTTTTTACCTCGTGCACCGTGGATGTTATCAAAGCTAGAGATGGCGATGGTGAAGCACGCTATTACTACAATTCATACTCCCACTGGATGCATGAGGTGTTTGAAGGAAGCCTTTACAAAGAGCAAGAAAAGAGGTGTAGAGCAATTATATGGCTTGAAATCTCATGGTTGGCACAAGATGCTCCAAGTAAGTATTTTATGTGCATAATATCTTTTTCCTTTCAAATTTGTGAGTGAATAATTATAAGCAACTAATCAACCACCTCCTCGTGGGTTCAATTCATACTACCTACTAGCATTTCACGTAGTGCATCGAAGGATGTGAAAGATTGTATTTACAAGATGGGCGAGCTTGTGAGGTACTTTATATGATACAAAATATGATGTGTATCAATGCTCCATGCAAGTTTGAATGCATATTGCTAATATGGTGTATTTTTTCATTTCTAGGTATGTGAGCTCAAAGGAAATAGATCCCACCATGCTTGAGAATACTCGAGTTATGTCAATGGAGGTGATTTGTTTAGTGGAGGAGACATTTCCACGTTCTATTCTCACAAGCCAACTACATCTTATAGTGCATTTGGTGGATGAGATTGCTATATGCGGTACTATACATGCATGATGGTTGTTCTTCCTCGAGCGCTTCATGAAGACCTTGAAGGGCTTCGTGAGACAAAATGCAAGACTCGAAGGTAGCATGGCCGAGGGTTGGTTGGTACAAGAGTCACTTGTATATATTTTTGAGTTTCTTGTTGATGTGGATAGCTCTCTCCCACGACTATGGAGAGATGATGAAGACCTAAGGATGACCTCTATTGTGCCTCAAAGGAAAGGACTCAACAAAGTAATAGACACGGAGTTGCATAATAGTATCCACCTCTATTGCGTGCTTAATAGTGATGTGATGAAAAGATGGGTGACAAGATACAAGGATCCAAAGTCAAGAAGACAAGAAGAAAGGGCCCTCTTTCATACACACCACAGATCTCGTGTGCCATACCCTCAGTATCTAAGAGCACTTCCAAAGGATATTCATGTGGATTGGATACTTGATGAAATGGAGAAAGCAGAGAAAGACGAGGGGATGCATATCACAATGGAAGAATGGGTGTATGCTAGGGGATGCATGAGCAAGGTCGGTATATATAATGTTATGCATAAGTTAGGAGCTTTCAATAATTTAGATTGCTTATTTAATTGACTTTGTCTTGGTTTAGTGCACTATGTTCAATGCCATATGGTGTGAGGGCAAGCATTTTCAAACACAACGGATTGATGATAAGAGAAACACACAAGATTGCGGCATCATTGCTAGCTTTGAGGGAGCTAATGGAGCCATGGATGATTATTGTGGCATAATCCAATATATTATTAAGCTTGACTTGCGATGCTTCTTTGTGTATGTTTTGGATGTAAAGTGGTTTAAGGATGTGGTGGAAAGAGGCCCTAATGCAACAATCAAATGCCATGCAAGTGGCTTTGTAACTATTGACTCCACAAAGTTTTGGCAAAGTAGGAAGGACACACTAGTACTACCGCAACAATGTGAACAGGTACTGTGCACACATATAAAAATACTCGCTTTTAAATATTTAATGCAAGAAAAATAACATGATTGTATTTGTGTTTGAATTAGGTTGTCTATCAACCAATGGCGGATAATAATAGATGGTGGCATGTCATACCTATTATGCCACATTCCAAAGTGATGTATAGTACATTTACTAATATGGAGCGTATGGAGGATGATCATGTCCATGGACATGATGATGACTGTGATACGAGAGAGGAGGATGATCATGAGATAGGAGATACAGATATTGAGGCGATTACCTGTGAGGACGAGCCTACCATTGGTGATCCTGATTTCGATGAGCACATGAGTAGCACAAGTACTAGTGGGTTGAATGTATTTGTAGACCTAAACACTTGTTTGGATTTTGAAGTAGATAGTTTGGCAAGGGTTGATCTCATTGAGGATGAGATTGAACCGTAGCCCCATCATTGATATTGGCAAAACTATTTTACATATTGTATCGTTCTCCTCACCTCACTTAATTCTTGTATATGTGGGCTTGCAAAAAAGTATTGATGTTTTTGTTAAAATTATGTGCTTTGGTAATCATGGGCAATGTTTGGAAAGCAATGATGTACACCTAAATCTCACTTTCTATATTCTCTGGTTTGCGTCTATATACGCGTCTAATTGTGTGTCTAATTCGTAGTGTAAACGCGTAAATAAACACACTAATACATGTGCAAATAGACACGCTGATAAATGCTATGTTAGACGAGCTAGTATTTTCTCAGTTTAGATGCACAAATAGACGTGTTAATACATGCGTAAATAGATGCATTGATAAACGCAGTGTTAGACAGGCCCGTATTTTCTCAGTTTAAGTGCGCAAGTAGATGTGTTAATACATGTGCAAATAGACGAGTTGTTAGATGTGCATTTAGATGCACCCGTAATTCCTCTAGTCAAGCAACGCCTATAGACGCGCCCACTATTTTGCACGTCTATAGTTGCTTTGTGTTGTTGTGATACAAAATCGCTCAAACGAGCCGAGCGATAGAAGCATATACATGTTGAAGATATACAACATTGTTTGTTACAAAATTACCCTTTTGAAAAGGGTGATACAAAATCACTCAAACGAGCTGACATATAGAAGCATATACATGCAGAAGTATATACAAACTACTACTAATGCTACTACTACTACTACTCATCCGAATCATCATCCTTGTCCTCGTCCTCATCATGGTTGTGCTAGCCTGTTCCCTGGCCCTCATGAGCCATGCCTGATCCCTAGCCCTCATTGAAGCTGTGTAAGCCAAATCTCTCATCATCATCACTCACCTTCGCTGATGGGACATTTGAGCTTGCACTCTAAGAGTGAAACCATATTAATTGGAAATTAGGTTGGAACTTAAAGAATAAAACAATTTAAAAAGTGAGATTATAAGTAGGAGTAGACACCAGCCACATCAGCCCAATCGACCGTCGCTCCCATGGCCTCCATCTCAATAAACCATGGCTTTGTTCCTATATAGAATGTGCATCTCAACTCTTTGTCTATGGAAAGGCGACCCATCACACCTGAGCATAAACATAGGAAAATGCAGATGCTTATGAAAGAGAGGAAATAAGAAAGGGGAAAAGAAGAGAAGGAAGAGGGGGAAAAAGAAGGAAAAAAGAGAGGGAAAAAGCATATGAGCATATGAGCATATGCTCCATGAATGCATAAGTATAAGCATATGAGCATAAGCATAGGAAAATGCATATGCTTATGAAAAGAAGAGAAGAGAGGAGGAAAGAGAGGAAATAAGAGAGGGGAAAAGAAGAGAAAGGAAGAGGGGAAAAGAGAAGGAAAAAAGAGGGGGGAAAAGCATATGAGCATATGCTCATGCATAAGCATAAGCATATAAGTGATGATGTGCCTAAGTACAAGGCCCATTTGGTTGCTAAAGGGTTCAAGCAAGAGAAGGGTGTGGACTTTGATGAGATATTCTCTCCGGTTGTGAAGATTACCACACTTAGATGTGTACTTGGACTTGTGGCAATAGAAGATACATAGCTTATGCAGATGGATGTCAAGATAGCTTTCTTGCATGGGGATTTGCATGAGGAAATTTACATGATATAGTTGGAAGGCTTTTAAGAAAAGGGCAAAAAGCATTTGGTTTGCAAGCTGAAAAAGAGTCTCTATAGCCTTAAGCAAGCGCCTAGAGAATGGTATCACAAGTTTGAAGCTTTTATTCAGTCCTAGAGTACACTAAAAGGGCTAAGGATAATACCCTGATACTCGTGGCACTTTATGTGGATGATATGTTATTGGCTAGCAACAACACTTGTGAGCTTGATGCATTGAAGGCGAAGTTGCATGAGGCCTTTGACATGAAGGATTTGGGACCTGCAGGTCATATTCTTGGTATGTGCATCACGCGTGACCAGAGTAGGAAACTTTTTTGGCTCTCACACATGGCTTTTGGAACTGCACTTGTCAAGATGGGTGGGATGTGTGGGAGGATGTGCAAAGCAAGGAGATTGGCAGGATATGCTGAACATCGGCTTGCTAATGAAGCACTGATTCATGTCTTGAGTAGAAGAAACTCACGTATTTATCTTTATCTAGCATCTACATATTTGTGACCCTTCTACTGGTTTGTGCTAGGCTAAAAGTAGCAAAAAGAGGTTACAAATACATGCTGAAATTGCCAGACAATTATGAAAACATACTTTTCCTAGCAGCACCTTGGTTGACATGTATGACAAATGTGGCTTGCTTGGAAAAGCACTAGAAGTGTCTCACAAGCTTCAAGTTCAAGATATAGTCTCCTAAACCATACTAGTTGGAGGGTATGCTACTCATAGGCTTGGCAAGGAAGCACTGAGCTATTTCAAATGGATGCAATTGGAGGGCATACATGCATCTACTATCACATACATTTGCATCTTGAAAGCTTATGGTAGCATCCAATCCATATTAAAAGCTTGTGGCAGTACCTTGGTTGATGTGTATGCCATATTTGGATTCCTTGTGAAATCAAGCAATGTATTTGATAGGGTTATGCTCATAATGTAGTCTCATGGATTGCAATACTTGGAGGATATGTTGAACATGGACTTTGTAAGGAAATACTAAACTATTTTACCAAGATGCAACAAGATAGTGTGTCTTCAAATTTTGTTTATGGCTTGAAAGCTTGTGGCAGCATCAGAACCATAGATAAGAGCCAAACATACATAATGAGATTGGAAGATGGTGGATAGCAGAAGCAGCAAGCCATTGTATCCAGACTAGTGGGGTAAAGTTCTCTAGTTTTGGATTGCCTACTAGCCTATAAATAGCCTCCATTGGGTTGGTCTTATAACTTTTGGAGACGAAATCTGCCAACTCTCCCCACACACATAGCACTTTGTATCCAACACATAAACAAATAAACTTAACCACACACAAATGTGTGGTTAAGTTTATTTGTTTATGTGTTGGATACAAAGTGCTATGTACTAAATGCAAAAATATTAGTCAGTCAATCCTATGCACATGCTATATGAAAAATACTATGTACAAAATACAAAATCTTACATTTCTAAAAACAAAGTACCATGTGCAAAATGCAAAATGCTATGTTCTATATCCCAAACTCAAATTGCTACATGCTATATGCAAAATAGTATGTGAAAAATGCAAAATGATATGAACCCAAGGAAGGGCACATTCCTTGGTCTTATAATTTTTGGAGAGAAAATGTGCCGACTCTCCCCCCACACAAATGTGTGGTTAAGTTTATTTGTTTATGTGTTCGATATAAAGCGCTATATGCTAAATGCAAAAATGTGCTAGATATTAATGCTCCACTCTCGTGTAACTACGCGGAAACCAGCTAACTCTACTTGTAAGCCCCCCATATGAGGAGAAGGCATTTGAGTAGCTCGGTTATTTGGTAGGTCCTAGTTTGGACACCAGATGGGGGCCATGTGTGGCCTGATGACTGGACGGCGGCTTCAGATAGAGTTGGCGCACCGCCAACTAGGCTACATGCAAGTGCGGGAAGGCATCCCTTGATTGACTACACTGAGGGTAGACAGAGCATTTCCCAGGGCAGCCCACTCTTGGGTTGCGAGGCCCGTTTAGAGCCTCAGATGATCCCGGATGGCTCTCAGGCCGAATGGACTCCATAGGTCAGTTGTTTTGTTTTGCGCATCGGTTCTATCATATGGTCGGTGGCCTATTTCAGGACCGACCCCCAGTCGACCATTTTGGGTAGACTGGGTCGGTCACCCAATTGAGCCTAACCGACTTTGACTAGTGGCTATGTAAGAGCAAGCCCATGAAGCCCATTTCATCACTGGCTACAGCAACCCTGATTCTTTAGCATCCAACCTCCATCTTCTACTGTTTTTAGCATGCCATCGAAGCTTCTTTCACAGGAGCGCACGGTTGGAAGGCAGTGCCATCTATTGTATTAGTTCTATAGTAATCCAATTTTTTATTCTCCATACTATCTTGTTTTCTCTCTTGCGTATGAGATCCTGTTATCTGTTGAGCACAGACGTATTATTTTCTTACATGGTATCAGAGCCTCGACTCTAGCAAGAAGATTTGGTAGTGTGTTTCCTGTTTGTGAGCAAATTGTGAGAGATGGCCCAGCCCGCAAGACTACGAATCCCACTGTTTGGCGAAAGTGGAAAGTTGGATGGCTCTAACTATCCACTCTGGAAGTTCAAGATGAAGACCATCCTAAGCACATATGAGCTTTGGGACACTGCTACTGGGGTGGACGTGAGGCCAGTTGCGAGACCGCGAATCCAGCCAATGCAGGACAATAGATAGTACCAACTACGGATGAGATTCTCACATGGACAAGAAGAAATGCAGATGCGCTATGTTCTATTGTTTGGAGTGTTAGTGAGTCCATCATGGCGTTAATTCAACATGTCACCACAGTGGAGGAGGCATGGACGGTCTTGAAAAATTAGTACGAGACCACGAATCAGATGCGAATTCAGAATCTGGAGACTCAACTCATGAACGAGAAGTTGTTTGAGTCTGAAGCAGTAGAGAAGTTCATCACCAGGGTGAAGAATCTACGCGATCAGATGACTGCGATTGGCATCACCATCACCAGCGAGAATCTAGCAAGAAGGTGCATATGGATTTTCCCACCAAAGTACGATGGTCTTATTATGGTGTTGAATACGCAGAGAACAGAAATCCACCCCTCAACTTTGAGGATTTCAGCGCGATGCTTCTGGAGGAGGAAATGCATCAAAAGATGAGGACTGGAGAAGATTCGGCTTTCTGGACCGGATCAAAGAAAGATAAGGGTAAGGACTCTGGTAACCCATCTTCTTCTGATGATAAAAAGAGAAAGAAGAAGATCAAGTCTTCTATTGCAACAAGGCAGGGCACAAGCAAAATGAGTGTTGAAAGAAGATTGCAGATGAGAATAACGGAGTAAAGAAAGAGTCCAGCAACAGCACGTAGGCAGTACCAGTAGAGCTGTTCATCGCAATTGAGGAGATTTGCACGGAGGCAGTTCATGTACCTGTAGATGAACCATGGATCATTGACAGTGGTGCATCATGCCACATGACCAGTCGGAAGGATTGGTATACCTCTCTATAGCCGGTAGGGAATGACATCCTGGTAGCAGTCAGCAATGATGCAAACTGTCCAGCAAAAGGAAAAGGTACGATTGATCTCAAGTCAGATGGAGTTGTAAAATAGTTGTCCGATGTCCTTTATGTGCCAGATATCAAGAGAAACTTGTTGTCCATTTCCGTGATCACGAATCGGGACCTCAAAGTTCAATTTGATAAGAATGGTGCACAGATTTTGGATCTTCAAGGGAAGGTCATTGGTAAAGGTACATGGCACAACAACATTTACGAACTCTCAGCTTTCAGTGCTCGAGCGGATGTGAAGAACACTAAGCTGTGGCATGAGAGGTTTGGTCATCTAAACCTTCGTTATTTGAAGGAGATGCATAAAAGTGGAATGATTGCAGACCTACTAGAAATTTCAGATCTGCTTGATGTATGTGAAGCTTGCATGATGGGCAAGCAGCATCGGCATCCCTTTCCTAAAGAGGCCAGCAGGGCAAAGGTGCCTATAGAGCTCCTTCACACGGACCTCTGCGGAAAGATGGAGACGGAAGCTTTGGGTGGTTCCTTCTACTTCATGATGCTGATCGACGACTACAGTAGAAGGATATGGATATACTTCCTGAAGACTAAAGACGAGGCTTTTAGCAGGTTCAAGGAATGGCATGTAATGGTCGAGAAAGAAACGGGAGGAAGGTGAAGAAGTTGAGATCAAATAGAGGTGGAGAGTTCACATCAACTGAATTCGAAAGTTGGTCCATCTCTAGATCCACAATTATCTCTCAAAAAAACAAGGGGAAAAAAAAACAAACAAAGATTATGAAATGGAATTTTTGGAAGAAATGTCGTTTCCATTTCTATTTCAAAGTTTTTGTTTCCAAGCCAGAAACGGCCATTTTTGGTAACTATGGAGTAGAGGATGAGGAGATAGATGACAAGAAGACCACATGGACCGGTGGGATGAAACCACGTAGAGGGACCACGGATCAATTGCAACACAGAGACGAACCAATGCATGCATGATAGGTCCAACCCATCACTACCTTACTAGGAGGAGAGGGTCGCCCAAACAAAGGTGTCACGCTAGATATGGCCATCATATATAGAGATCCCAGAGACCACATCCACCTCAAACACCACACTCCTAGATTCACTCATTCACACCTACTAACTAACACATCATCAGTCACACCTAGCTCAGGCCCACCTACACACACCATGTGTTCACACACTCACAACCATAGACCTTATGACACTAGGTATGATCCCATTACATTAATTTGTCCTTCATTCCCCCCCAAAAATTGATTACCTCATCCCTCAACAGTAGTACATGGGATGCTCCATGGCTTGCCCACCATCATGTGGCGACACACATGGCCCCAACCTGTGACTCACTCCTAGGACTCTTGGTTTACAACTGGGAGATAGACAATGACTATGCATGGGAATACCCTTAGATCCAACAGGGTAAAATATAAGACTAACAATCATTTGAGGGAGACATCCCAAGGCAGAGAACCCTTATTGACCACACACACACCAAAAAATCTACTTTGAAAGATGTGGGGAAATTCCCCCCTTTGATGGCATATCTTGTCAGGACTTTTCCTCCTTCTCTTCCAAGCTACCATAGTGTGAGGTACATTGTCATTGGACAGGGTCTTGGTGTAGCCCTTCTTGTAACTCCTTTTCCCTTTGATCTTTCTTGCATCCCATATGCCTTCACATAAATCAAATATGAAGAGGGTCTTACCACTAATTGTTAGTAAAACAATGGCAGTGTCTACTCTTGTACATAGAAGCTCATGAATGCATGGCATAATGCAATCATCCAAATGTAAATACACTTCAACTATAATGATAGAAACTACATTCATCACTGAGCTACCTTCAAGCATCAAATAGGCTACATCATTGTTGTCAACGAAGCTCATCATCCAAACATATACATAGTCAAACATAGTCAAACTAGACAGCAACCCAAAGATCAATCTTGAATCGATACTAGAAGAAATTATATGGACAGATGACCAAAAGCAAAAGTGAAAAATGATAAACAAGGAAACTTTTGAGCATCTAACCACTTGCAAAGATTCAGCCCTGAAGGAGATTTGAGAAAAATCCCCAAATCAAGCAAACACAAATTGGAGGATTGAATTTGACCTATCCTGAGTAGAAACCAAGAGGCTTTTGGGTGAAAATTAAAGCCCTTACTGAGGCCTACTAGCAGCACAAAGGATGGGCGAAATAGTATGCACAGTAATCCAGCATTACATCAGGAAATTCGGCCAAAGAAATAGTGATATCTCCCTTGTCTGGTTGTATTGATCTTACATTTTGGTAGCAGCTAGTCATAAGTGTTGTTCAAGTGCGGCTAATAGGGCAGGTCTAAATTGTGAATGTAGAGGCAGAATTGAGGGGACGTTCGGCGACCAAAGAACAAGGCGGCACGGTAGCTCAGAGTACTTGATTCCGTTGATTCCAATAGTGGAGAGGTGAGACCTAGTGTGGGAAAGTTGCCACGGAAAGGATTGCAAAAGTTAACGGTTGGATGTGGAGAAATCAATGTTGCAAGATTCTAGTAGAATTAGGGAAAATGGGATAGACTTGGAAGAGGTGGAAGAAGGTTGAAGAAGATGATGAGGAGGTGGCACTAGGACGTGGGTGGAGGCTCAAGGAGAGTGGAAAGTCTCTAATACCACATGTTGGAGTAGCATGGAGACAAGATGGAGAGACCAAGATGATGGAAAGGGACTGTTTATTCATGAGAGATATGCCCAATGTATAGGCACAAGTTACATTCAAGAGTAAGATCATATGTGAGCTCAAGAGAGCATCTCTAGATCCAAAATTATCTCTCAATCACACACCACACTCCTAGATTCACTCATTCACACCTACTAACTGACACATCATCAATCACACCTAGCTCAAGCACACCTACACACACCATGTGTTCACACACTCACAACCATAGACCTTATGACCCTAGGTATGATCCCATTACATCAATTTGACCTTCACAAGATATGTTCAAGTGCAAATCCATTGCAGAGCTCATGTCATGGCATTCCTCCCATCGATCAATTGATGCAAGTGGAGAACTCCCGCAAACACTCCTGCATGGAAGCATATTGAAGACACATGGCCAAGCTTCAAGGAAGAACCTAGGAACTTGAGACCTAGATTGGGTATGGATGGTGTGAACCCATTTGGTCTCAAAAGAACCTCTTACAATGTATGGCCAGTGATATTCGTGAATTATAATCTTCCACCCTCTATGGCAATTAAAAAAGGACATGCTATGTTATCCCTTCTAATTCCAGGGAAACACAAAGTCAAAAATCCTGATGTTTATCTAGAGCCTTTGATTCATGAGCTAGAGATACTTTGGAGAGGTATCGAGGTGCATGACATGAGCAGGCCTCCCTCCGAGACTTCAACTACAAAGCAGTCTTGATGTGGATGATGCATGACTTCCCAGGCTATGGCGAGTGTTTAGGTAAGCATTGAACTTTTAATTATGAGTAGGAAATCGATGTGGCACTCTGAACCCACCTTGAACTCTTAATTGCATCTATTGTTTAGGTCTCACTACATCGAGTTACCATGCATGTCTTGTTTGTGGTCATTTCGCTAGTTGCCTCATGGGCAGACGCATTGAATAAGGTCATCTATGAGAATCACCATAGATTTCTCCCACCTGATCATCCTAGATATGTCGCCCCTTGGAATGAAGTCCCCCCACAGTCACTCAGTGCAAGAGATTGGATGAGAATTTGGGATGGTTCCATGACTCCTCCACCACTTGGCATGAGTCGATAAGGGTTTATAACTATTGTGTGCTATATTGAATGGAAATAAAGATTGCATGCTAACACCATGTTTTGTTTAGATACTCCATCTTTTATCGACTATGATATTGGCAATCACTTGCTTGATCCCATGCATATCTTCAAGAATGTGGCATCTACCATTTGGGGAAATTTGAATGGGACATGAGATTCTGCAGGCATAAGGGAGGATCTATGAACCATGGGGAGGATGCGTGAAGCTTGGCCACAAGAGAGGCCAAATGGTCGTGTCTTTTTTCCCCGTGCACCGTGGAGGTTATCAAAGCTAGAGATGGTGGCGGTGAAGTGAGCTATCACCACAATTTGTACTCCCACTGGATGCATGAGGTGTTTGAAGGGGGCCTTCACAAAGAGCAAGAAAAGAGGTGTAGAGAAATTATATGGCTTGAAATCTCATGATTGGCACAAGAGGCTCCAAGTAAGTATGTTATGTGCATAATCTCTTTTTCCTTCCAAATTTGTGAGTGAATTAGAAGCAACTAATCAACCATTCCTCGTGTGTTCAGTTCATACTACCTACTAGCATTTCTCGTAGTGCATCGAAGGACGTAAAGGATTGCATTTACAAGATGGGCGAGCTTGTGAGTTACTTTACAGGATACAAAATGTGAAGTGTATCAATGCTCCATGCAAGGTTTTCATATTGCTAATATGGTGTACTTTTTCCTTTCTAGATATGTAAGCTCAAAGGAAATAGATCCCACCATGCTTGAGAATGCTCGAGTTATGTCAGTGGAGGTGGTTTGTTTAGTGGAGGAGACCTTTCCATGTTCTATTCTCAAAAGTCAACTACATCTCATAGTGCATTTGGTGGATGAAATTGCTATATGCGGCACTGTACATTTATGATGGTTGTTCTTCCTCGAGTGCTTCATGAATACCTTGAAGGGTTTCGTTAGGCAAAATGCAAGCCCTGAAGGTAGCATGGCCAAGGGTTGGTTGGTACAAGAGTCACTTGTATATATTTCTAAGTTTCTTGTTGATGTGGATAGCTCTCTCCCACGACCATGGAACTTGGATCCCACCCACACGCACACACTTGGACATTATCCTATCTTGTGCAATCTTCTCTTTTACATGAGCTAGCAGGGAATCTATGTCTATAATCCGTGCGACGTGGGGAACTGGGTTAGGGTTTTGGAAGAAAAGCCGTGGGTGATGTTAGAGCTATATATAGCTTGCCCTAACTCAGCCTTAGTCCTCAACTATATATATGCCTATGATCTATGAATAGAATCACTTTTTTGGGAGCAAATCTTGTGTCAATCTCTCTCCTCTTTCTCTTCCTCTCAACACAAATCTTGTGTCCATCTCTCTCCTCTTTCTCTTCCTCTCAACATAGTATTAGAGCTTGGCTACACTCTAGTGTGACTGTGAGGAGAAAGCAATATGTTTTTTGTCAATCTGGCAACTTGATCATTCATAGAACGTTCTTTCTGATTGTTTCGATTGCTTGATCGCTAGGTTTTGAGTTGATATGCAAAAGTTATCAAAGATGCATTGCAAATCAGCATTATGGTCATGAGTGATGAAAATGGCCTATGTGGGATTGTTTAAAGCGTATGCGCCAGTTATTTTGACTGGTTGGATCACTATATTCCAATTTCAGGTAAGAAAGTTATGGTTATTTCTTTTTGCTTCACGCTGTTAATAAACTGGTAGAAGAGTGTTTGGATAGGAAGATGAATAGTATTCATAACAGAGAAGAATTGATCTAGGACATGAGGATGGAAAAGGTTCATACTTTCATAGAATCAACAATATTTTAAGCAAAAGCAAAAGCAATGAAAAAAACATACTTAATGATAAGAAGCTTCCTAATACAATGTTGCCCTCCCACTTTCAGTCTCCACCAGTTGATCACACCATCTTGCACTCAGTATTTGTGTTCCCTTGGATTAACACACTGACATATCATGCTTTTACATTCCCACATGAAGAAATAAGATGCTCAATCACATAAAGCAAACTGCTTTAGCTATAGGACTCCATAAAAATTTAGATGAAGAGGAGACCCAACACCCATTAGTCATATCCATAAAAACCAAGAGCGCAAGATTATTGTTGTAAGCGTAGTCAATCTTTAGGGATCAAGATCTTGTCTAATCGATGCCACAAGTAGAGTCTCATCTTGTCGTTAAGAGTAAGGTAGCCCAATCTACATGCTTTTGCAGTGATAATTATATGCGTTCACTGGACAAAAGGTTATCTATCATATGAAAGCAATTTTTTATTTCTATTAGGTCATCAATGAAAACAAGAGTTTAGCGCTTCAGCACTTGTGGTTTCATGTTGCTTTTGCAAAAGTAAAAGCCAATGATGCTTCACATATATTAAGCTAGTTTTTATTTAGTGCATCCTTTATTGAGCAGTTTCTTATTTAGTTCATCGCTTGCTGAGTCTTTGTGTGAGTGCTTTACTACTCAACATTCATAGAACGTCCTTCAACCAAAGAGCTCTATCTATATCTATACTCGGGTGCCTCACAAAACTTGATTGTTTTTCAGCAATCACTATGACATACATCTATCTATGTGTTGGAGCTTTTCTTTACCTGTTGGTATAGAGATAAACCAACTTTCATTAATGTTGTACAAGGGAGGACAAAGGAAAAGTGAAGATCGAGGAGATCAATGCAGTCACACATGATAGTGACAACGATGTTCTCTTCATGTCTAATTTATCTGTAGAGTTGCTTACCACTTCAGATGATGCATATTCCCAGTATTGGATTTTGGATTCTGGTGCTTCATTCCATGTTACTCCCCATAGGGAATGGTTTTCCACTTATGACAGTGGAAAGACAGGTTGTGTGCATCTTGGAAATGACTATGCATGTGACATAGTGGGAGCAGGTGACATAAAGTTTCCTTTTGCAAATGGGTCTGCATTTGTTTTGAAACATGTGATACATGTGCCTAAGCTAACCAAGAGTCTTATTTCAGTGGGTCAGCTAGATGATGCTGGTTTTCACACCACTTTTGGCTTTCCGAGTTGGAAAATTCATACGGGCTCTATGCTTTTAGCTAGGGGTGCGAAGTGTGGGACTTTGTATCCCTTACATGTATCAGGGGTACTTGATCATGTTGTTGCAATAACCGAGCAGCCAAGCACTTCTTTGTGGCATTGCAGGTTGGGGCACATGAGCCAGAATGGAATGAAACTCTTATGCTATTTGGGTTATGTACCGCATTTGAGTTTCTCTGATTTTGAATTTTGTGAGCACTGTCTCTATGGGAAGTAGACTAAATCAGCCCATAAAAGAAGGGGAAAGAAAGAGTTTGAAAAGCTTGATTTGGTGCATTCAGACATATGTGGTCCCATGCCTACACGGTCATTAGGCGGGGCTGAATACTATGTGACATTCATTGATGATGCAACTAGGAAAGTGTGAGCTTATGCTATAGCTCGGAAGAGTGATGTGTTCCAGGTATTTCAGAAATGGCTGGCCTTGGTTGAGAATCAGTCAGGTAGAACGTTTAAATTCCTACGGACTGACAATGGTGGAGAGTATCTCTCTCATGACTTTCAGCATTTCTATGATACACATGGGATTAAAAGGGAGCTCACATCCCCTCATACTCCAAAGCAAAATCCAGTTGCAGAAAAGATGAACCGTACCATTCAAGAAAGGTTGCAATGCATGCTTTCCAATGCAAGTCTTTCTGGTGGTTTTTGGGTTGAGGCAATGAAGACTGCAGTGCATGTGATCAATAGATCACCTAGTAAGAGTTTAGATGGTGGTATTCCTAAAGAGGCATGGAGTGGCAAGAAGCCCTCTTACTCTCATTTGCGTATATTTGGGTGTGAGGCATATGCACATGTGTCAAAAGAGCTTCGAAAGAAGCTAGATCCTAAGTCTAGGAAATGCATCTTTCTGGATTATGGTGAAAGTTGAGAGATGGGCTATCGTCTCTGGGATCCAGAAGCAAAGAAGATCATACGCAGCCATGATGTGGTCTTCAATCAGAAGAAGATGCATAAGGCACCCATGAGGGATGTGGAAATGAGGAGAATCACTTTCCAGGATGTGAATCCACCTGCATATGTTGATAGATAGCAAGCTGTCCATGCACCAAATGCGCAAGAAATGGTACCACCAACTACTCCCACAGGTATACAATTAAGGGTAGATGATGGATCATCTATTGGTGGAAATGATGAGCCAAATGTGGCTGATATGCAGGTGGGATAGCAAGCTGAAATGCTCTTGAGAAGATCTTCTAGAGTGTCTAGACCACCTGATAAGTTTATTCCAGGGGTAGACTATGTGATGCTTACTGATTGCGGGGAGACTTCTTGCTACAAAGAGGCTATGATGCACGAGGATCAATGCAAGTGGCAGTATGCTATGCAATCAGAGATGAGTTCACTTATGAAGAATAAGACTTGGGACTTGGTTTCTTTGCCACATGGAAAGAAAGCATTGCCATGTAAATGGGTCTACAAAATGAAGGTCACAGGTGATGATGTACCTAGGTACAAGGCCCATTTGGTTGCTAAAGGGTTCAAGCAAGAGAAGGGTGTGGACTTTGATGAGATATTCTCTCCAGTTGTGAAGATGACCACACTTAGATGCATGCTTGGACTAGTGGCAGTAGAGGATATGGGGCTTATGCAGATGGATGTCAAGACAGCTTTCTTGCATGGGGATTTGCATGAGGAAATTTACATGGTGCAGCCGGAAGGCTTTGAAGAAAAGGGCAAAGAGCATTATTTAGTTTGCAAGCTGAAGAAGAGTCTCTATGGTCTTAAGCAAGCGCCTAGAGAATGGTATCAGAAGTTTGATGCTTTCATTCGGTCCCAGGGTTTTAGAAGGAGTGAAATTGATCACTGCCTCTACACTAAAAGGGCTAAGGATAATAGCTTGATAATCTTGGGACTATATGTGGATGATATGCTATTGGCTAGCAAGAATACTTATGAGCTAGATGCATTAAAGGCCAAGTTGCATGAGGCCTTTGATATGAAGGATTTGGGACTTGCAAGTCATATTCTTGGTATGCGCATCATGCATGATCGGAGTAGGAAACTCCTTTGGCTTTCACAAAAAGAGTATGTTACAAAAGTATTGCAGCATTTCAATATGGAGAGGTAGAAGGCAGTGAGTACTCCATTGCCTCCATATGTGAAACTGAGTCATACAGATAGTCCCAAATCAGATGAGGAAAGGGCCATGATGGCCAAGGTTCCTTATGCATCAGCGGTTGGGAGTCTTATGTATGCTATGATAGCTACTAGACTAGACATTGCATTTGCAGTGGGAGTTGTTAGCCGGTATATGGCTAATCCAGAAAAGAGGCATTGGGAGGCAGTTAAGTGCATCATGAGGTACATGAAGGGTACCAAGGAGATGTGCATCTGCTTTGGTAAAGGAGACATGCGTGTACTTAGGTACATAGATTTAGACTATGTAGGGCATGTGGATAGTAGGAGATCCACTTCTAGTTATGTGTTCACCTTTGCAGGTGGTGCAGTGTCGTGGATGTCTCGCACACAAAAGTGTGTTGCTTTGTCTACCACAGAGGCTGAGAATGTTGCAGCCACAAAGGGTTGCAAGGAGGCTATATGGCTTGATCGGCTAGTGGGAGATTTGGGGATTCATACAGGTGTACTGACATTGCATAGTGATTCCATGAGTGCTATTTAGCTAGCACGGAATCTGGTCTTTCATGCAAAGACCAAACACATTGAGGTCAGGTATCATTTCATCAGGGAGGCACTTGAGGACAAGCGCATAGAGTTTGTCAAGGTTCATACAGATGATAACCCTGCAGATATGCTGACGAAGAGTCTACCTAGTCAGCAGTTTGAGTATTGTCATGTATTGATGGGCATTGGATAGTATGCTCACTGGTTGTTCTCCCTTAAAGGCACATTGTCCTTTAAGTGGGAGGTTGTGGGGGTTAAAGGTCACTGTGCTTTTACCCCGGTTATGTACAATACTCAAACACATATATAAATGAATGAAAAAGAAGATTAGGGTGGTTCTGCACCCACTAAAACTTGTGTGGCTCTCTGTCTCTCTCTCTCCTTCTTCCGTTCTTGCTTTTGTTGAGAGCACTCTCACTTAAAACCACATTTTCCACACCCTAGAGGATGTTTGGATTCAAAGTAATGCCATTTGGCCTTACCAATGCTCCTGCTACCTTTCAAAGATTTATGCAAATGGTGTTTGCTCCATATTTGGGGGTTTTCTTGGAGGTGTTTTTAGATGATTTTTGTATATTCTTGGTACGTAAGGAGAGCATCGTGAAGGTTAGGTTGGCCTTCCAAAGGGTCAATGATGTGAATGGCAGCCTCAACCCTAATAAATGCACCATTGGAGCCACTCAATGGAGGTTACTGGGACATATTGTCTCATCTGAGGGCGTCAAGTTGACCCCGAGAAGGTCGAAGCTATCCTTAAGCTCTCCCCGCCAACAACCAAACATCAGGTACGCTCATTTGTCAATCTAGCAGGATACTATCATCGCTTCATTGATCAATATGCTACTTTGATGCGACCCATGACTATGCTATTAAAAGATGGAGTTGTTTTCTCTTGGGATGAGGATTGTGATCATGGGTTTGTACAAATCAAGAGTGCTCTAGCTTCAAAACCCATTCTATGCAATCCCGATTGATCAAAGACTTTCTATATCAATCTTGGGTTTGGTGAGCATACTCTGGCAGGTATTCTTCTCCAGCAAGGGGAGGATCGGCTCATGTATCCCGTTTGATTTGCTTCTCGACAATTGCTCGAAACTAAATGATGCTACTCTGAGGATGATAAGCATGCTTTGTCTTTGGTCTTTTGCATTGAGAATTTAAGCATTATGTGGCTGGAAAGTCCATCATAATTTACAGCAATGGTCTTGCAAAGCAGGTTCTTCAATCACCAAATCCCATGGGCCGGTTGGCCAAATGGTTGGCAGTTTTACAAGAATATGATTTTTCTTTCAAAATTGTAAGAGGGGGTTGTTCCAACTTGAAGAATGCTTTGATTGATTTAGAGGAGTGCCTTGATGTAACCGTTGTAGTAGCCATAGAAGTTGGGGATCCATGGTATGGTGGTATTTATAGATTTCTGACCACTTTCTCCTTTCCTCCAGAAAGTACTAGCTATGAAAGAAAGAAGATCCGCAGAGATACTAGGAACTACACTCTCTTTGATGGGGTGTTATACCGTCAAGGCCTGGATGGGGTACTAAGACAAGCCATTGATGTAGATGAAGTACCTAAGGTATTGAAGCATTATCATGATGGATTTTGTGGAGGCCATTATGCCGGTGACTATACAACTAAGAAGATTTTACATGCTGGTTACTGCTGGCTGACCTTGTTCAAGGATGTCACTATGTATTGCAAAACTTGTGAACCATGCCAATTCTTTGGTAGGAAGGATTTGTGTTTTGGGCAACATCACCCAGTGATGTCTATCCATTCGTTTCAAAAATGGGGAATAGATTTTGTTGGGCCCCTACCCATGACTGCCCGCAAAAAGAAGTATCTTTGGGTAGCCACTTAGTATGTCACTAAGTGGGCTGAAGCTATCACCCTCCCCGCTGCAAATGGTGAGGTGGTTTCAAATTTCATACTTGAACATATCTACACAAGGTTTGGGACACCCATGGAAATAGTATCTGACCATGGGAGTCCATTCTTAAATGAAGCAGTGGAGTTGCTCGTGGATCACATGGGTATTGATCATCGCACTTCTAGCATCTATTATCCAGCATCCATGGGACAAATGGAGTAGACCAATGGCCTCCTTTGTAAATCCATGGGAAAAATGGCCATAGGGAACAGGAGCCAGTGGGATCAGAAGGTCACTGAAGCTATGTGGGCTTACAACATCACTCATAAAATGTCTACAGCTCACACTCCTTTTAAGTTGGTGTACGGTACTGAGGCAGTTTTACTCCTAGAGATAGAGATTCCGGCCTTGAGATTGGCACAAGAACAGAGAATGACAGAAGATGAAAACGTAGAGGCCAGGTTGGTACAACTTAAGAAGCTAGATGAAACCCGACGCCTTGCACTACATCAAACAGAGATCCAAAAGAATCGACAAAAGGCCTGCTTGGATGCTAAAATTCACAAGGGATGGGAAAGACACTTTGTTGAGGGGGATGTTGTGCTATGCTTTGATAAGGGATTGGACCACCAAATGGATAAGAAGTTCCTGCCACTGTGGACTGGTCCATACAAGGTCATCAAGGAGCATAGAAATGGGTCTGTACAAGTTCAGGAGCTGCATGAGCCATATGGCAAGAAGGTGATCAACAAGCATTATCTCAAGCCCTTCTTTGTGCATGCTGGTCCCAGGCATGGAAATGCTGTGTATTCCCTGCCTGGGGGGGGGAATTATTATGGATAAATTTGACCAAATTAAAAGGCATAAATATGTGTGTGTGCTTGTATGTGTGGCAATAGTATAATAAAATATGGTGTGCATAAGGCCCAGGGTTGAGGTGGCAGGGCATGACCATGTGCCACCCTTCCATGTAAGAGGACCCATAAGGTGTGTTGTACATAATCCATGCTAGTAATAATATAAAATGATAAGGTGGCATGGGTCCTCCATGTACCACCCCTCCACCTAGGTGGTCCCATAACTGCATTGAGTGAGATATGGCCCAAGGACCATGGGAGAAGTAATATAAAATAGGTGGAGATGGATATTATATTAAATTATTCCCTGCATGTAGGATAGGCCCATGTGGGGGGGTGTAGAAAGTCCAAGAATGCGAGTTAAATAATGGAAAAGTAGGATGAGGTGGCAAGATTCCTTGTGCCAACCCTCCACTTGTCCTCCTAGATGTTTGAATGTATTATAAAATTGGGAAGAGACCAATGGAGTATCTAAGACTTGGGATATGGGGGTTGATGTATGTGGAAAAATGACGCAAAGGGTTATCGCACACAATTGAGAGTGTGTAACTGCCTAGCCCACATGGGAGACTCTTCCACACACACCATGCATGTGGGAGGATGCATTTATTGGGAGAGACACCCTCTCTTGGCTATAAAAGGAGGGGGCTATTCCTTGATGGAACATGCTCATTCTTGTAGAGCCACCTAGCTAGTACTTTGATTTCTTCCCCCCATCCTTCCTTTCAAATAAAGCATGACCCTCCTCCCTTGATGTCTCCATCTCTACTTCCTCATCCCATTATGTACATGCTCCTCTTTCCCCTCTCCCTCTCCCCTTGTGCCATAGTCTCCCTCTTCATTCCCACCCTTCTTAATCCCTTTTCCCCACCCATGTTAACGCTTCTCCCTCACGTACCCTTTTCCTATATGGCCCTCGAGCGTCACCATGCCTAGTGTCTAGCATCTTGTCTCGAATTCATTTCTAGTTAATACTACAAATAAAGAAAAAGAATTGATAGAGATGGGTCGAAGATGGGAACTATAACAAAAAGAGAAGATACTGATTGGTTTGAATGAAAATGTAGAAAGGAAGAGCATATAGAGAAAGAGGCCCATGACCAAATACATGGAAAAGGAGGATATTGACAAGTTTGATTAAAATGTTCAATGAACATGCCTTTATCCATTTTCATCTCTTTCTCTATGTTATAGTCATGGGTCTTTTCTTCTACACCTTCTTCCTTCTCTTACTAATTACCATACCACATGTTTTCAAACCACTCGCAATCTTGTTTTTATTGGTTTCCTACCAACCCATCTCTTTCTCCATGTTTAATTTATTACTGTCATTGACATCAAAGAAAAAAATAGGGGAAAATATTAGTTCTATGGTGAATATAGAGCCTTCTGTGGTTGTATGGGCTAGCATTTATAGATTTTTTAATATTAAACTTTGCATCTTTCAATTTCACGAATTTGCCTAAAAATAAACATAAGCTTCTCATACAACCTCAAATTTAGCCCTCCAAGTACTCAAATCGATCAACATAAGTCATCTAGATTCATGTATAAGGTTATATTTTTTAGATTCCGGCTTATCCAAATACATGTATATGAAGTTTAAATGTACTTAAATCCATTGAAGACTTGAACATGCGTAATACTTGTAATCACATACACTTCATAACTATATTCTTGAAAGATTCACTCAAAGACCTACGATTTGGTAAATATGTTCCCCTCTTATTTTTTACCCTATTTATTGTGCATGCATTCTTTTTCATAAGTCTATTTTTGCATCCATGGTATGAGTAATTATATACTTGTTACGAGATGGCCAATGTCCTTTTATAATATAGTTAAAATTGTAAGCTTTCTATAATGTACTACTTCATTTCTTTATTAGAAGAAATGGACTTAGTTCTATAAGCATTTTGTTATATTTTCATGTTCATTGTTTCATTGTGATTTGGTCAAGTATCAGCCAGAGCCATTGAGGTTCCAAGAGAACTAAACTTTTACTACATGAAACCTCTAGAGGTTGTGCAAGGGGTCACTATAAACCTTGTTGTCACTCTTGATATATATTTTGCCTCCATAGCACATATGCAAAGGCTTAAATCTATCATGAGTCATGTGTGTGAGTATGTGCAAGAGAGTGTGGGGTTGCTAGTTAAGGAGGTTATGGAAAGGAACGGTCTTTTTGCATTTAAGGAGGTAGTCCCATGGACCATTCATCCCTTGATAATTGAATTCGCCTAATGTATTTCCAATCTTGAGGGTTGCTAGTTAAGGACGTTATGGAAAGGAAAAGTCTTATGGCTAGTAGTCCCATGGACCATTCATCAATGTATTTCCAATCTCCTCCTGACTTTAACTTTAGAGGAAGAGTAGCACTCACCTTAAAGGGCTCACAAGGACTACTGCATGGTATTTTTGGAGTTCCTTGAACTTGTGACTATTACTATTAAAGGATTTTTTTTTAATCTAAATTTTTATTTTGGCACACTCCCAACTTCCCTTTATAGAAACCACCAAAAGAATATATTTCCATCCAAAGCTATGGACACAATACAAAAGAGATAGATGCAAAGTCCCACTAGAGTACAGTCATTTGATCTTAGCACAAGGTACTTCTACTACCTGTCAGATATCACTAGAACACTGAGCCTGTGTGCTCCACCTTGAGCATATCTAGACTCTCCGTCCAAACACCTTGCTTCCCTAGAAGATAGCCAAGGTCCCAGCCAGTCTATAGCAACTCCTAGTCTCCTCTACCTCCTAGAAGTAGGCCAAAGGGTGTGAGTATAGCTATTGTACAAAAGTTGATAATGATAGGAGGAGTACAGCCCTCCCTTTCCACAAACTAGTTCCTTGCCCTTCTTTTCCACTAATTAATACATCTTTGAATTCTTTTACATTGGGGAATTTGCCTTTTAGTCCTTCCCCTCCTTTTCCCCACTAATTAATACATGTTAGAATTCTTTTGAATTGGGACCTTTTCCCTAGCCACTATGTAATACATCTTTGAATTCTTTTACATGTTGGCTTTGCCTCTTTGAATTATTTTACATGTTGGACCTCTTTTCCATTGGGGAGTTGCCATCATTGCCTCTTTGAATTCATTCACATGTTGGACTTCTTTTTCTTTATTGGGGGAACTATGTAAGTCATGCATGCTTTCATGCTATAAAGAAAGGGTGTGGAGGAAGGAAACGAGTGTATGTGTGTGTGTGTGTTTTGAGCAGAATGGGAGTTGTGGCGCTAGTGTTTGTGCTAGTGATAGGCTATGTGCATGGTAAGGACGTGCTGCAGCTGGGCTCTTCCTTGATGCAAAGCTCACCACCCTTGCATGCACGTTCACTAGAAGGTTTGAGAAATCGAAGTCAACTGAAGCTCTCGTCCTCTCCTCCACAACAACCAAGAAATATTGGCACTGCATCTTTCCTCTAATACCTCTAGTAGGAGGCCCAATATGAGTGAGGTATGTGCAGAACTTAAAGAGGCCAAAGACATGGAATTTCAAACTGACCACAAAAATCATTCAGAGATCACAATAAGTTTTCCCCAAGGGATCTCAAGAATGTTTTCCCTCACACATGTGCAAGCTAGATGAACTAGCGCCATCTAGCTCAAAGTGACTTGGAGATATTTTCTTTTTATTATGGCATATGATTGCAAGATGTGTCATTGCACAATGCATATAAATAATAGCATAGAAATTCTTACTCATATCATTTGTATAGTAGTATGTGCTAGTAAAAAACTGTTCATATCTCCAAGATTTGGTAGGTTTTGAAATACTTTCCTTGATTTAAACTGGAATTTTAAGTTAATCAAAATAGTTTATCTCTACACATTATAGAGTGTCTGAGTCACAATTTTAACTACACAATACCCTATGTTACCATGTGATGGTTAAACTTAAATTTTCAAGGTGACAAGATTTTACCTTTTCATGTACACTAGCTAATATATATTGTTTATTTCTCATATATACTATGTGCTTCAACCAACATGTATGAGCTTTATTGTTCATCTAGTTTTTTATTAAAAGATTCTCAAAAAGAATGAATCAAAACTTTTGATGCATTTGGTGTCATGCTGGTCACTTCAACTTCTTCTTCAATTGTAGGACTAGTATTTGTAGTTAGGAGCTCAATGCAAGGTATAGCTCCTTGCATTAGAAATATCAATGTTGTGTGTTTGTATATAGCACTGAAAATACTAAGGTATTCTTGAGGTATAGTTGAGAGAATAGAAAATAGGTCACTCTTTCTTGAGTATTGCCTCCTAATTTTCTCCTTAACTTCCTACTTAAAATCCCTCAATCATCCTCCCCAGCCTCACGTCCAACTCCTCCCCCATCCTCCTAAGTCTCCATCATGTCTCCATGCTACCTCTTCAAAGTAGATTGATCTTGTGTAACTAGAGAGATCTTATGAAACTAGAGAAAGATAAAGTAATAATTTTGTTGTTTCGTCCTTCCATTGTCATTCTTTTGTCACTCCCATCTCCTTTTCATTAAGTTTCTCTCTTTTCCCCTCTCTTTTCCTCTCTTGCCTCCTCTCTTTCCTTCTCTCTTTTCTTGTCTTTTTCTCTCTTTTTTCTCCTCTCTTTCCTCCTCTCTTTTCCTCTCTTTTCCTCTCTTTTTCCCTCTCTTTTCCTCTCTTTTCTCCTCTCTTTCCTTCTCTCTCTTCTTCTCTTTTCTCCTCTCTTTCCTTCTCTCTTTTTCTCTCTTTCTCCTCTTTTTTTCTCTCTTTTCTCCTCTCTTTCCCGCTCTCTTTTCTCCTCTCTTTCCTTCTCTCTCTTTCTCTCTTTTTCTCTCTTTTCTTCTCTCTTTTTCTCTTTTTCTCTCTTTTCTCCTCTCTTTCCCCCTCTCTTTTCTCCTCTCTTTCCTTCTCTCTTTTTCTCTCTTTTATCCTCTCTTTTTCTCTCTTTTTTCTCCTATCTTTCCTTCTCTCTTTTCCTCTCTTTTCCTCCCACATGAAGCTTCAATAGCCTGACATTGAGCAAGCATATATAGACTTCTATCACTCTAATTCAAAGAATGCAAAAGCCTATAAATGCTTGCTCAATGTCAGGCTGTCACTCTATTTTTTCTTTTGCCCCAATGATTGCATGCATGATGGTAATCTTCTTCTTTTCTTCTCTGCAATTCATCATGTGGCCAAGAAGCTCTTCAGCCTTGCTTGATTTTCGGGATGCACTACTACACACGGATTCTATTGCGATGTTTAAATACTGACGTTTAGCTACGGGGCACTAATCGTTGGTATTGGAAGTGCGCCTCATCAAGGGTCGCTATATAGTGACTTTAGTTAAACGTCGCTATATAGCGACCATTGCTAAAGTCGCTATATAGTGACTTTTATCAAAATTGTAAGTGTCGTTATATAGTGACACTGACATACTTTTTTATAGCAACGTTTTACAGAGAGTTTTTTTTCATATCATCCTTAAAAGTTAGTTTTCTCCAATGGTAATTTTTTTTTATTTTCATATATATTTGATCATTTGAGAGAATAAAAGTACGAGAGCATGTACATCAAGCCTTTGAAGCTCATATATTCATGTCCAAGTTTGAGATGAAAAAAAATCAATGAGGAGCATTTACATCAACAGTTTCTTCTTGAGCCAAGTCTAATGCATTCAAAATGATCCGGATGAAAACCACCTATATTGAAGATGGGTGCCAAATGTCATCAATTATATATATGAAATTATGTGTAAGTACATGTATCAATGGATCTTTAAAAACGAAAGCTTCAATTAATTAAATCATTAGTATGCACCTACTCACAATGCTCGGGAAGAACAAAAGTATCACTTTCATTGGTCCAATGTTTGGTGGAGACTATTGCAAAGAAATCGCTACTATCTTTTCTCATTGTCACATGGGGACCATTGTTAATAGTTCTAAACCATTTTACATCAAGAATGAAAATACTAAATCATCTAAAATCAACTTCATAGATTTTGCATATGGTTCCACCATAATCCAACTGTGAGAAGAGAAGATTGGTATCCAAAGCACTTGCTCGACTATCTTGTGTGAAGTTAGCTATGACTCCACAATCATACGTGACTCTCTTTGAATCGATGCATTCCATGCAAAAATGTCATCCATATGACCATAATGCACTGAACTTTTTGTACTGTAAAAGAGTATCATTAAAACAATGAAGATGCATCTATTTTGTAGCATATATTGCCACAAATAATTACTTAATTACGTCAAGAGGTAAGAAACTTACATGCATCATAAATCCAGATGATAACTCTCGCTCGCGCTCGTTTATTATCTCTCCATCGCATTCGGCTTTACGTAGAGCCAATTGTAGCCAATAAAAAAGACATGTGAGTGGGGAGAAGAGCTAGATCCTGTGGATATGGTTGCGATCGCCTGTACATTACTCTGAATCTCGTCCTTCCGTTTATTCTTTCTGCTTTGGCCGCTTCATATCTCTCAATCCACTTCTGCATCTCCTTGCTGTTGAAGATACAAAACTTATTGAATTTCTCCATTTGCTCTTTGCTCATCTTTCTTTCAATCCCTTTTCCTTGGGGAACCTCGCCAATGATGCGATCATCATCCTTGTTATGCCAAGCTTGCGGCATATTGGGATCCGTGGATGCAAGAAACTTTGTGATATATACTAATGACTCTTACACAAGCCATCCCTCTGCCATGCTTGCTTCTGGTCTTGCTCTTTGTCTTACAAATCCGTTCAAAGTTTTCATAAACTGCTCGAGAAAAAACATCCACCAACTATGAACGGTACCTGCAATAGCTACCTCATCAACTATGTGCACAAGCAAGTGTACTTGAGTTGTCATAATGCTCGAGCAAAAGTGCTTCTCAAGCAAGCATACGGCTTTGATGGATTCCACCCTAGCCCTCTCGATGCTCGATATGGAGATCTCTTTTTGAGATATCCACCTATATCACATGCCCATGTAAGATATTTTCATAATCAGTCTACAGATTATTTTGCTTAAATTGAAGAAAATGCAATCAATGTGATTTGATAGTAAGCATACCTCACAATACCACTGATCTTGAATATAGCATTTCTAACATCTTCTTATAAGCACCCTTTTATTGTAATTGGGAGGATGAACTATCAAAGCAACAAAGAAGTCATGTCAACAATATAACATAATCATAATTACGCTAACAGCAATAAAATAGCATCTATGAGCTTCTTTTTTAGCTTTAAACAATTAGTGCCCTGAAGCATCGCTATATAGCGATGTTTTGTTGTGTTCCATCGCTATATAGTGATGATTTGCTATGTTCTGTCACTATATAGCGACGCTTTTAAATATAAACATCGCTATATAGCGGCTGACCAGCATCTCTATTGTGGAAAAAGTAATCTCTCCTCCACCTCATATCCAACGACCTCGCTTTCCTCCTCTCTATTCTCCACTCCTCACCACTACTCAACCCCTCTCCTAACACTTGTGCTCCCTCTCCACCCTTCTCCCTCTTTGCTTGTGTGAAAAGAAGTTTTTCAAGAAGGTGAGTCTCCTTGAGCAATGTAGGTTCGTTTTTTGTGAGATTTCGTTTTGTGAGTGTTGAAGCATGTCTCTCCTTGTATTCCTAAGGCTATGTGCTAGTTTTCATGCTTGATTTTCAAGGGTTAAAGACAACTCTTCTTTCCCTCTTTTCTCCTCTTCCTTCTCTTCTTTTTCCCTCTTCTTTTTCCCCTCTTTCAATCTCTTTTCCCCTCTTCTTTTTCCCTCTCTTAATTTTAATCTCTTTTTTCCTCCTTTCCTTCTCTTCTTTTTTCCCTCTTTCAATCTCTTTTCCCCTCTTTCAATCTCTTTTTCCCTCCTTTCCTTCTCTTCTTTTTTCCCTCTTTCAATATCTTTTTCCCTCTTCCTTCTCTTATGTTTATGCCCTTTTCCCTTCTTCTTTTTCCCCTCTTTCAATCTCTTTTCCTCTTTTCCTCTCTCTTTCCCCCCCTCTTTCCCCTCTTTCAATCTCTTTTTCTCTCTTTTTCTTTTATGCTTAAGCTTTCTCTCGTTTTCTTTTATGCTTATATGATCATGCATAAGCATAAGCATATGCTTTGTTTCCTTTCCCTCTTCTTCCTCTTATGCTTACGCTTATGCATGAGCATATGTCTCCTTCTCCTTCTCCTTCTCCTCTTTTCTTCGTTTCCTCTCTCTTTCCCCCCCTCTTTCCCCTCTTTCAATCTCTTTTCTTAGGCATATGTATTTGCCTATGCATAAGCATAAGCATATGTCTCCTTCTCTTATGCTCATGCATAAGCATAAGCATAAGCATGAGCATATGTCTCCTTCTCTTATGCTTATGCTTATGCATGATCATATGTCTCCTCCTTCTCCTTCTCCTTCTCCTTCTCCTCTTTTCCTCCTTTCCTCTCTCTTTCCCCCCCTCTTTCCCCTCTTTCAATCTCTTTTCATAAGCATATGTATTTTCCTATGCATAAACATAAGCATATGTCTCCTTCTCTTATGCTCATGCATAAGCATAAGCATAAGCATGAGCATATGTCTCCTTCTCTTATGCTTATGCTTATGCATGAGCATATGTCTCCTTCTCCTTCTCCTTCTCCTCTTTTCCTCCTTTCCTCTCTCTTTCCCCCCTTTCCCCTCTTTTAATCTCTTTTCATAAGCATATGTATTTGCCTATGCACAAGCATAAGCATATGTCTCCTTCTCTTATACTTATGCTTATGAAAAGAGATTAAAAGAGCATAAGCATAAGCATAAGCATGAGCATATGTCTCCTTCTCTTATGCTTATGCTTATGCATGAGCATATGTCTCCTTCTCCGTCTCCTCTTTTCCTCCTTTCATCTCTCTTTCCCCCCCTCTTTCCTCTCTTTTAATCTCTTTTCATAAGCATATGTATTTGCCTATGCATAAGCATAAGCATAAGCATATGTCTCCTTCTCTTATGCTCATGCATAAGCATAAGCATAAGCATGAGCATATGTCTCCTTCTCCTTCTCCTTTCCTTATTCCAATCTCTTTTTCCCCTCTTTCTCCTTTCCTTCTCTCATGAGCATGTCTCATTTTCCTCTTTTCCTCTCTCTTTCTCCCCCTCTTCCCCCTCTTTTGATCTCTTTTCATAAGCATATGTATTTGACTATGCTTAAGCTTTCTCTCTTTTTCTTTTATGCTAATATGCTCATGCACAAGCATAAGCATAAGCATGAGCATGAGCATAAGCTTTCTCCCCCTCTTCCCCCTCTTTCGATCTCTTTTCATAAGCATATGCCTAGCCATCACAAAGGGGATGGCTAAACCCAGTTGGGCAGACAAAGCTGATTGGAAGTTCTTCAAGAAGCAGAATAGGGACCATCTCGAAATGTTCAAGGGTCAGAGGAGGGATGTGAGGAGACGGCTGGATGCCATAGGTACTTCACACTTTGGTGTAGGCAGATGGTTGGTGTTCGAGGCAACCGTGGTACGTCTAATTCTTCTCATTTAATGCATTGTTCTATTCGTTTTACTACATATTACATGCACTTTATCTAACTCTCATAAATTGGATCCACAACAAGTTGCGATGGGTCATCTTCCTACAGATGCAGAGACGCGATGCACATTTTGCATAGGAACAAAGCCGTGGTTTATTGAGCAGGAGGCAATGGGAGCAGCTATCGATTGGGCTAAGGTGGTTGCTCGCAAGGTATAAGTCTACTCCTACTCATAATCTCACTTTTTAAATTGTTTTATTCTTTAAGTTCCAATCTAATTTTCAATTAATATGGTTTCACTCTTAGGGTCAAAGCTCAAGCGTCCCATCCCCGAAGGCGAGCGATCACAAGGGCCAAGGATCATGCGCACCTCACGAGGGTCAGGGAGCAGGCGCAGCTCACAAGGACCAAGGATCAGGCCAGTAAGACGAGGACGAGGAGGACGATGACGACGATTCGAATGAGTAGTAGTAGTAGTAGTAGTAGCAGTAGCAGCAGCAGCAGCAGCAACAGCAGTAGCAGTAGCAGTAGCAGTAGTTTGCATATACTTCACCATGTATATCATTTTGTATATCGACTCATTTGAGCGATTTTGTATCACCCTTTTCGAAGGGGTAATTTTGTAACAAACAATGTTGTATATCTTCGACATGTATATGCTTTTGTTGCTTGATCATTTCATTTGAGCGATTTTGTATCACCCTTTTCGCAAGGGAAATTTTGTAATAAAAAAATTTTTTTGTAGTTACAAAAAAAAAAAAACATTAGTGGGGCAAAACAGGGCTTGCTATGGCCCTGTTTAGCCCCACTAATGCTCTTTTTTTAGTTTTGTTAATCGTCGCTATATAGCGATGTTTACCAGTGTCACTATATAGCGACGCTTATATAGCGACCGTTCTTTTTCGATGCTTATAACGACTTTAATAATGACGTTTGCGCCCGTTTTAAAAAAAATTAGTGTAAAAAATGTCGGTATTTTTGTCGAAAAAGGGCTTATGCCTTGTAGTGATGTCATCTTTCGAGAGTTATATAACATTTTAAGGCACCCTCCCACTCCTAAGGAGTTATACACATACATGATGGGTACTCTAAACACCCCCCAGGAGTTCGCAGTACAAACTCCAAACCACCCCAACCCCACACCTACTGAGATTACTCATGTGGAGTCGAGACAGCCCAACAGGCAACAGGGCCTGTCCCTTGTGTCCAATTATCAGGAGTCCCTTCTCCCTTGCTATCTGGAGTCTCTTCTCCCTGATCATTAGCACTCTCTTCTCCCATATAGTGGTCTGGAGCCCCTTCTCCCCTACCATCAGGAGGTCCTTTTGCCTCGCAGAACCACCAGCGTACTCCCGTGCAGTCGGGAGTCACTTCTCTAGATACGAGTGGCCATCATACTAGCTCGTCACAATAGGGCAACAGGCGTAGTAGTAGGGAGAGCGGTGGGGGATGCATGGCAAGTGCTTTGGGGGGCGTAATGGTGGGCGAGGATGATTCAAATAATGCAGATGTGCCACAGGGTGATGGTACAATATTCTATGACATCATTCAAACAGGAGGCATCTTGACACATGCATGGGGGAAGGATATCATGGCCTTCATGCGCTCTGTAATTGGTAACAACTACATAGATTGCTTTAAATATTCCATATAAAGAGCAGTAAAAAAAGTTGGCTGATGAGACCATCGTTGCTGTACACTCTAGGTATCCCAATCCCCCCAACGTTCAGTTCACAGATAAATGGGCAAAGTAAAAGATTGTTATTATACTTGCCAATAAAAGATCTTCGCTTAAGAGACAAGCACTAGTCGAGATTGCCAGGAGAGAGGGAGGTCAACCACCAAGGGGCCAGCCCCACACCGCTCACAAGCATGAGTGGAAGAAAGCAACGAAAGTAGTGAAGGCAGACCCCAGTCTACAGCACGTGGAGGCACAAAGGATCCAAATGGAGCAATATGGAAACGTGCATTTTGGAGCAGGGGGTGTTGAATCATAGGAGGCCCAATTTGTAGGTATCAATCTCAAATTATATTGTGTTTATGTGGTTTATTAGGAGGTTGTTTCTTTGTTCTAACCCCTCCGCAAATTGTGTCATCTTGTAGCTTGATATCAAAGGCAAGTACCCTACTCCTGTCGAGACAATGCCCTACCACTACCACCATTGTAGAGGACATACATGGAGGTACTTCTATGATGATGGGTTAATTACTAAGGAGCAATATATCTGGGCTACTGGAGCGCCCCCCACAGGTATTTAAAAGTACTTAAATAATGTCAATATTGTAAATAAAGATTTGATTTTTCATACATTGATACATGTTGTCCCTCATTTACAAGCCCCTGGGACTGATCAGGAGGAAGAACATGAGGAAGAAGGCGACGAAGAAGGGAGCGAAGAAGGGAGCAAGTACGCGAAGAACTTAGATTAGTCGTAGAAGTAGTGCTAGCTACTCTTTTCTGTACTTGAAGCCATTGGCTTGGCTTCGTGCCTCTCTTGTATATACACTCCTCTTATTTTTTGTACTTGAAGCCACAGAACGTGGCTTGGCTTCGTGCTATAACATATACATACAAGCACTTTTTGGGCTATGAATTAATATACACCCCTTTTATTTTTTTCCCTTTCAATTTCCTTGTGCAACATTCTATCAATGAATGCCTTGTGAACTAAATGTTTTGGAGTTGTAATATTTTATTCAGAATTGTAATCGTCGGTATAGACGTGTTTGAAATCATGCTAATTAAAATGCGATTGGTTGTAAGAATTGAATTGCACACTGTGGAAATGGGATTCTTGTAACCACACAACATACACAGCATTATGTTCAAGAACACAAAATTCTGCTTTTATTTAAAAAAATAATTCTATAGAGTGTCTATGAACTCGTCTTTCTGTTTTTTTTTTAATTTCTACAAAGCATCTAAAAGCACGTCTATAGGCATGTGTCTGTTATATGGATGTGCCTATAGACGCGGGTCTGTAGATGTGCTAATAGACGCGCAAATAGACGCATCCATAAGTTTTTTTTAAAGTTAAGGAAACGTGTCTGTGTGCGTGTCTATGGGTGCTTTGTATTGTTGTGGCACCTCATATCCTCTCGGAAGAGGAAGTGCCTCTCACTATGGCAAAAAAGCAACCTTCTTCTAGCCTTATCCATGATATACCTATCAGAGGAAGAAGTCTCACCCACGAAGGAAAAAGTTATGCAGGGTTGAGGAAGCAACCTTGATAGGAAGTGCTTACCTTATCAAAGACAAAGTGAAAAGAGGACATAATTTTTTGAGAAAATGCTACCTACAAGCCTACAAGCGGGAGGGATTGATACGAGCTACCTAGAACTAAACAAAGTAAGGATACAACAAAATAAAAAAACTACAAGTCTAGCTAGAGACCAGTGCATATGTTAAAAAAAAGACCATAATTCAAAAAACAACACACATAGATTGGCAGAGAATTCTACAGCGCAATCTCTACACTATTGGTTGCAAACATAGCAAGCAAACAAACCTCTCCACCATTGCTCGAAGACACAGACAATGCTAATAAACATGTACTAGTTTACAATTATATAGATTTTTGACATCTACTTGCTTACAATTACATAGATTTATGAGAAAAGCATTTGCACTTGAATCATAAAATAAAGCTAAAATTTGACAAGCGGCTCAAGGAGAGCTAAAAATAACCCAAACTCCTCCTAAGGGTGTCTGCCTAAAAAATTTAAAGAGAAAGGAATAGGCCTTGCATGCACTTGCTATAGAGGGTTTATACATAGTGACCCCATGATATGACGCACCTGATATAGAGGGTTTATACATAGTGACCCCGTGATATCAAGATTATTTTTCGTTGTTGGTTTCTTACTA
This sequence comes from Dipteris shenzhenensis, assembly GCF_047967505.1. Classification (NCBI taxonomy): domain Eukaryota; kingdom Viridiplantae; phylum Streptophyta; class Polypodiopsida; order Gleicheniales; family Dipteridaceae; genus Dipteris; species Dipteris shenzhenensis. The sequence continues at coordinate 20,566,716 of NC_141626.1, read as the reverse complement.
GTTAATTACCATATTTTGATAAAAAAGTAGAATTTGTAATCATTTATATAATTTAAATTGGTTTAAAATTGGGTTTTAAAAGTAAAATTGTTTTATAAAAATCAAGCCCTTAACTTCTAATTTGTCTAATCTTTTCTGCAGAAACAATAATAGAACTTTATATTATTCTTCACAAGCACAACATGGGCGGCAAGGTTTCCAACGAGTATAAAACATAGATTGACATTTATTCCCGGGCTTTTGGGCATGAGATGTTGCGAACAGTGAATGTTTCTGAAAGACGAGAATTGAACGGAAGCTGAGAAACGTCGGGCTCCTCGGTGGCAAGCGAGCCTTCCAGCATCTGCACAACCCTTTCCATGGATGGCCTACAGAAGGCCACCTTCAGCACTGCCCTCGCGGCTCGTAATCCACCATCGGCCCTATCCTGACATCCACCACCTCCTCCACCCTCCTCTGATAAGCCCAAGCCGCGAAACACCATTTGCCGTCCGGGTCATTCAATGCCGATTCTGAGAACAGATAGTTGGTCCTCCCGCTCGCTCACTATCTCTAGCAGCAGCATCCCGTAGCTGTACACATCCGCTTTCGAGGTTATGGGCAGATTAGACAACCACTCCGGTGCCTGATACCCCCTCGTTCCCCTTACGTTCGAAATTGTAAGAGTATGATCTCTGCTGAAAAGATACGCCAGCCCAAAATCAGCTACCTTTGCATGGTAGTTCTTGTCAAGCAGGATGTTCTGTGGCTTGATGTCACAGTGTAGAATGCAGTCAAGACATTCCTCATGCAGGTAAGTGATGCCCCGTGCTACAGCCACGCAAATCTGAAATCTGGTGTCCCAATTCAACGGATCATGACCCGAAGAGTGATCGAATAAGATTTTATCCAGGGAGCCATTCTCCATATATTCGTAAACCAGGGGTCTATGTTCGCCTTCTGCACAAAATCCAAGAAGGCTGAGCAAGTTTATGTGATGAATCCTACCAATGGTGGCTATTTCTGCACGGAATTGTTTCTCGCCTTGAGAAACGCCTTCTAATCGTTTGACTGCCACAACTTTGTCATTTGAAAGTCGGCCCTTATAGACTGTACCAAAGCCCCGGGCTCCTAGAGTTTCGTAGAAATTTCGTAGAAATTTATTGTTGCTGCTTCCAATTCTAGGTAGGAAAACATGATAGCAAATCCAGAGACTCCCTCCAGGTCGCCCTGAAGCTTCATATACCGCAGTGTCTTTGCCGTTCTCTGAATCCAGAATGCAAGAACGAGAGCAAAGCATAGGAGCTCTGCCCCAATCACTGCAGCCAAAGATACAGTTACTACTACGCTGCTTTTGTATGCAACTGTTCCAGCGGTTCTATTCACAAGTACGCTAGTTTCATTCGGGATAGACAACATGCTCGTGCAAGAGTTGATGTCGATGATCTAGTTTTGCCTACATCCGTGTAGGCAGGTTCTGGGTTGTATAGGCAGAGTCCATAATCACCGCATAACTGTGCGACTTGCGTGCATACATCATTCAGAGCGAGCCAAACTCTCGTCCATTGCGATGAAGGCGCGTCCCAACTGTACATGCGAAGATTGCCGTCCATGCCAAGGGTAAACCTCCGGGTGGCTGACCAGCCGTGATCATCAGCAAAATTTGAGGCGTTTACGATACCTGGGGAGCTATACAAGGAAAAAATCCCGTTCTGATCAAACTCGATGAGCCACAACTCCCCAAGCGCCACAACTCCCATCTATACTTCTATATCTATATCTATACTATCTATTAAGGAGGGAGATATCTATACTATCTATACTATCTATTAAGGAGGGAGAGAGCCAACCTTGCCACATGTCATCACGAGAGAGGAGCTGGGAGGGAGATCTCACGTGACACGTGTCACGATGGGAGGGTTGAAGGAAGAATGTCAACCATGAATACAGAGGAGCCGTCTGGAGCCGTCACGCCTTCAACGCCATGAATTCTCCCACCTACGCCTCCCGTCTCCTCCAGCCTCCATCGCCCCTCTCCAGCTTCCTCCCGCTGAGCAACTCCATCTTCGGCCTCTCCAACTGTTCATCTGCCGTCCAGCTTCTCCATATCGACGATCACCACCTCCAGCTGTTCTGTTGCTCTCCATCTTTGTCGCCACCTCCAACTATTCATCTTTGTTGCCACCTCCAGTTGTTCATCTGCCCAGCTGCATTCTCTAGCAGCTCCTGCCTGAGCAGCCTTTTGTCTGCATGCTCGAATTCGAAGACCAATGGAGCGATTTCTGTGAATGAAACCCATGGATACTCAGTCGCGCCGTCCTCTTCAAAATTAAGGAGCCCGATCTTCAAATGCCCACGGGCATCCTCGGTTACAGACGCAAGCAAGGATTCTAGCTCATCCCAGTATGACAGTAGCCGACTGGAAGATCGAAACCACCCCAAGTTCTCTTCTACCCATATAACGGAACCACCCCAAGTTCCCTTTTGTACCTCTACCCATATAACAGCCATTCTGAGCTACCAGTAGCTCCTACCTCGACCTTGATCCGCTCCATATCTCGACCTCCAGCAGTGTAAAGCTAACTCCATCGACCAGCAGCCAGCTCCAAGGACTTCACGTCCTCAGTTCACATACACCAGTAGGCTCCAGCAAACATCCTCTGCTCCTGTGTGCAGACTTGAACTAGACATCCTCAGCTCCACATCTTGGTGGACGATTCCTTCAACAACCATTTGTATTGCCAGGTCGATTTGCTATGGTTTACTTTCAGTTGATCGGTCTGCTAAGCGGGTTTATTTTGCATTCTGAGAGATAGTGGACGTGTTGCAATCTTTCTCTCTCTCTCTCTCTCTCTCTCTCTCTCTCTCTCTCTCTCTCTCTCTCTCTCTCTCTCCCCCCCCCCTCTTCCACTTATCTTTCTCTTGCATTGGATCATCCCTCAAGACGGTTTTTAAGCATGTGCAGTAGAGAGAGAGAGAGAGAGAGAGAGAGAGAGAGAGAGAGAGAGAGAGAGAGAGAGAGAGAGAGAGAGAGATTATATGTGTGTGTGAGAGAGAGTGTGTGTGTTTGTGTGTGTGTGTGTGTGTGTGTGTGTGTGTGTGCTTTTGTGTTTTTGTGAGAGAGGGAGAGAGAGAGAGAGGGGGGGGGAGGTTTATAGAATTTTTGTATGTGGTTTTGAGAGAGAGAGAGAAAGAGAGGTGTAGGGGTTGATCGATGCTAGGGGAAGATGAAAGGGCATGAATATCTAAGGAAAGGAGATGAAAGAAAATGAAGATAATGGAGGAACGAAAGAAGGTAGATTTGAGCAAGCAAGGAGAGATTTTCCTGAAGGAAAAGAGGTAGTGTGCATCCTCCTATAGGTCAATCGATCGCCATCGTGCAACCTTGCATGTAGACACATATGCTACACCCTCGTTTCCCTTCAAGTAATTAACTGATTTTAGCATATTCCTTAAGTTAGGGTACATGCTGGCGCCAATCTTACGTGCATTTTGGGAGATAGTGGCATGTGAAGTTTTGTATTTTTGTGCCTCTAGCCTCTATCTATAGCATGCATAGAAGTGTAAGTGCCATTTTTAAAGAGATAGATAGAGATTATGTGTGTATGTGTTAACACCTCTAGCTACGGGTTTTTTGTGTGTGTGTGTTGAGATGTGCATTTCGAGAGATAGTGTCGTTAGTCATTTGATAAACCCTCCCCCTCCCCCCTCCCCTCTCTCTCTCTCTCTCTCTCTCTCTCTCTCTCTCTCTCTCTCTCTCTCTCTCTCTAGCTATGGTTTTGTGTGTGTGTGTGTGTGTGTGTGTTGACATATACATTTCCAGAGGCAGTGGCATTAGTCATTTGATAAACCCCTCGCCCCCACCCTCTCTCTCTCTCTCTCTCTCTCTCGCATTCACAAATCTTGCATGGTGCTCACATTCACACACAAATGTAAAAACATAACGTTTATAATCCTTACAAGCTATATGTATATCTAATCAATTGTGTGTGTGTGTGTGTGTGTGTGCATGTATGTGTGTGTGTGTGCGCTCTGTGTGTGTGTATGTGTTAACACCTCTAGCTACGGGTGTTTTTTGTGTGTATTTTTCTGCCTCTAGCCTCTATCTATAGCATGCACAGAAGTGTACATGCCATTTTTAGAGAAATAGAGAGAGATTATGTGTGTATGTGTTAACACCTCTAGCTACGGGTTTTTTTTGTGTGTGTGTGTGTGTTGAGATGTGCATTTCGAGAGATAGTGTCGTTAGTCATTCAATAAACCCTCCCCCTCCCCCCTCCCTCTCTCTCTCTCTCTCTCTCTCTCTCTCTCTCTCTCTCTCTCTCTCTCTCTCTCTCTCTAGCTATGGTATTTCTATGTGAGAGAGAGAGAGAGAGAGAGAGATGTACAGTTATACGAGCGCCCTTGAGCATCTATCTTCTAACTATTGCCTTCCCTTCCTTGCCTCATCCCATGCTCCTCCAGCACATAACAAAAATCACTTCAAACATCCAAGAAGCTTCTTCAGGGGATGAGGAAAGAGAGGTAATGATGGCTAAACGGGGGTGTGGTAAAGCAAAAGAAGAAGAAGAAAGCAAGGAAGAAGTAGATGAGGAACATCAGGAAGAGGAACGCCGTAGTAAGAAAAAGAAGGCATCTAGAAGGAGAATTAGCTAGTCAGACTTTCCTTTAGGACAAGGCATTGGAAGCTATGACTTGTTGTCCGACCTTAAAGGAAAGGAAGCTCATATCTCCTTTGGTCAATTACTTGCTTTGTCTCCAAAACTACGGAAGGAATGGGGAAAGCTAGCAAGCACAAAAGTGTCAAAGAAGAAAAAGAAGAAAAGTACCATTCCTATTGTTTAAAAGGTAGATATAGATGTTGGTGATGATGTACCTGTGGTTGATGTGATCATTGATGGTCAAGTGATTTCTAATGTTTACATTGATGGAGGTGCATCGATTAATGTCATGAGTGAGAAGACCATGATAGATGCTGATTTAAAATACTCTAGTACTACCTCTCCTTATTGCATCAAATTGGCTGACAACACTAGGGTAAAGACCTTGGGAGTTGTGAAGAATCTAGAAGTGGATGTATGTGGAATTTCTGTGCCGACTACTTTTCAGGTGATCCCTACCAAGCCACATGCACGTGCCTATCCATTGATTTTGGGAAGGCCTTGGCTATGCAAGGTGAAGGTTGTTCAAAAGTGGGATACTAGAGAATTAATTTTGCAGGGAAATGATAAGAAGGTGTGCTACAACATCAAAAGCCGCAAAAAGGACGTTGTTAAGGAGGAGGAGTCTTCAACATCAGAGAGTTCAAGCTCTAACTTAACCGATGAAGAAGAAGAGACAGGGTGTAGCTCCGAGGAGACCAACTCAGAGGGTGAGGTGGAAGGAGTGGCCTTTGGTCTTTGTCTTGTTGCTGATCGGGATGAGTCAGGAGGGAACAAGGTGGTGGTATAAGAAGATCCTATAGAGACACTTCATGTGGAGGATGTGGAGCACACTAAATGACGCCAATGCAATAAAGAGCTTCTTGGTGATTCTCTATCAAGTAGCGAAAAGCTCCAATACTTGGATATGTTAGATGATTTTTCATCTCTTTGCAACAAGCTATTCACAAGTTTGACCAGTCTCTCTTGTGGAGCATAAGATTGAGTTGAAGCCCAAAAGATAGCTAGATGTGCAACGCTTAAGGCGATTGGGAGTGATCCAAGCTGAGGCACTAAAGAAAGAGGTAACACAACTACTTCAGGCGGGATTCATCTTTCCTGTTGATGATTCAGAATGGTTATCTCCTATAGTTGTCACACCAAAGAAAGGAAATAAGTGGCGGGTTTCTATGGAATTTTGTCCTTTGAATGCATACACTAAGAGGGATCATTTTCCTTTGCCATTCCAAGATGAAATACTAGACCAAGTAGCACCGCATGAGATGTATTCTATATGTGATGGAAGGCAAAATTAGCATGGGTGGAGGGCAGTTTTTATGACAGTTTCACCCCCTATTAGTGTTTTGCTCATAACTTTCCACTCAAGTCCAATTTTGATGAAACTTATATCAACATGAAGCTCTCTTCAAGGCGCATTTCTCTATGTGATCAAACCTTGAATCAGATACTATAGCAAAAAGTTATGAGTCTCTGTGTCTTATAGTATGTTTTCATGATAGTTTTTACTCCCATCTAGTAAACTGCCCATAACTTTCTGGCCGCTTCTTTGTTTCTTACAAAACATATATCACCGTGAAGATATCTTCAAGGTGCATGTCTCTATGTGATTAGATCTTGAATCAGATACTACAGCAAAAAGTTATGAGTCTCTGTGTCTGACAGTCTGTTTTCATGACAATTTTTACCCCCATCTAGTAAACCGCCCATAACTTTCTAGCCGCTTCTTTGTTTCTTACAAAATGTATATCACACAAAGTCCATCTCAAGGAATGTTACCATCTTCATTCTCATCGAAAGGAGGAAAGTATGGCATGGTATCTTGGCATAAAAGCTTCTTTTTTATGTCCCTTTCTCAATGATAAATATCTTTGTCACTCAGTTCAAAAGCAATAGGAAGTGAAGAGGTGCATGAAGTTTATTACCCCCAACTTCATGTCACAGTACCCATAGGTCTAGTGATTGCCTGTGCAAGATGCTAGCCAATCGGCCCCACTGGTGGTTGGCTATAAGTGCTAACGACCTCATTTTCTAAAGTATTTTCCCTATAAATATGACCAACCCCTGCCAATAGCTATTACCACCAATTTGGGTGCACCATTGTGTTTTGGTTGTGGAGTGGATCATCTCTAAAAGGATTGTATGATGCAAAGGTCCCCAAGAATAGCCACCACCACAGATCCTAAGACCCAAATTAATTTACTAAGTATCAAAAATATTATGTCTTATGCATGCATGTTATTTACATGTTGAAACCGGTCTTGAATTTTGGATGCATGCATGTTATTTACATGTTGAAATGGGTCTTGAATTCTAGATGATGCAAGATCACGAAAGGATTCATCGGCTACATCTTGCTAGACAAGATCATGATAGATTCATTGGTCATATCTTGCTATCTTGATGATAAGGATCATGCAAGATCATGAAGGATTCAGTGATATCTTGCTAGGGATGGATGATAATCCTTCCATGGTGCCTTGATGGTTGATCAAGGATCTAATTAGAGATGTATCCTTGGTAAATATAGTGCCCTTGCCCTATGGGTGGGGTCCCATGAATTGGGTCCCACATTAGTAATTATATTGTTTGCATGTCTTTCATGACATAAGGGAAGATTTGGGTTTCAAAATGATCTCAAATTAGTTTTCCCTAATCTTTAAGCTTTGATGTGGACCAATGGGATTGTTCCTTTATGTGGGCCGATTCCATGTTCAAGCGGCACCTAGAAATTCATGCAGAAATCTCCCATTGGCTCCTCCTCTTACAAAAAGAGATCAATATTCCCCCCTAAACCTATGCTTCGTTATCCCAATCCACCTCCCACTTGCATCTACCTCTTGTCTACCCCAACCTCTTCACTCAGGGGGGTTGCTCACAAACATGTTATCATAGCACATGGGTTCAACATAAGGGATTTTTAAAATATTTTGTTTGCACATTTTTTACATACAGAAGGGTACCATTTAAAAAGGGTATTCATAGATTGAATAGAAAAAGGGTGTGTTTTATTCATGAAAAATTCATGGATAAGGGACTTTCAAATTACATCTTGAATGCACGTGATATAGAGATTTACATATAGTGACCCCCCCGAGCCTCTTCATCAATGCCGCTGTAGGCCCTTGTGGGAGAGATCATCTCCAAGCTAGTACTTCTTTGGGCTGCTATGCTTCTTTCTCCGAGGGTGCACTACTAAGAAATGAGTAAGAAATCCTATGTATCATGTGCATTCAAGAGGTATTAAAAAAACCCCTCAACTAAAATTATCCCACCAATAAAACCACCCCTCTTTACTTGTTCATCACTTAGACACAATCGTATGTCTTGCACAAAGCAATGGTTCTTGCCATTTTTGCAGCCAATCCTTGGTCTCCTTCTCCTACATTCCTTGTGGTTGCTCCATGCCTCAGTGACTACCTTTCCTAGATCCTAGGTAGAAAGATGGTTTTCTTTTTGTGGATTCTTTGTAGCAATAATGTTCATGTTCATTTGGGACCCTTCTTGGTACAATTTTGTTGGAGAGAGTTTTTGTGTTACGAAATGTCTATATTGGCCATATCTACTAGTGAGCCTTTATCCTAGCTTGTGTGATCTACCCTAAGACTCTGTTAAGATATATGCTAGCAACAATTTCTAGGTCTAGGACCTACAAATACACTAATTACCATGCTTTTTCCAAATTCAAAACATGTGGCATCCACACTTTGCCTCCATCTCAACCATGAGTAACAATATCTCACATAGCCCTAGACATATACACCAATCAATTTGTAGCTTAAAATTCATCCTAAGACATGTGTCCAAGCATCAACAATATCATGGATGCCCAAAAGTTTGTGTTTGAGGCTTACAAGACTTCTCCTTTTCCTTGACCACTTGTGCCAATAGCACAAATAACTTTGTAGAGGTTCAAATTCAAGATACAAGTTTGGGCCTCCATAGCCATTTCATTCACATTTCATATAGACCAATCAAGTTTCTAACTTTGTTGTTACGCTAGACACATAGCCAAAAACTCCCACACATGGTCATGTGGCTTCAAGCCTCCATATCTACATACAAATAGACCAATTGAGTTCCAGCTTCAAATCCATCCTAAGCCACATGGACAAGCTTCCATAATCTCATGCATTCTCACTTCGTGCACATACATATAAACCAATTGAGTTCCACCTACAAACTCATCCTAATACCATGTAAAAGCTTCCACAATCTCATGCATGTTTAAACTTGAGTTCGAGGATTGCATGAATTCTCCTTTGCCTTACCATTTGTGCCAATAACACAAAGAAACCTATAGAGGCTCAAACTCAAGTACATAGCCCCATCATGCATGTACATATAGACCAATCAACTTCCTACTTCAAATTCATCCTAAGACACATGGCCAAGCTTTCACAATCTCATGCATGCTCAAACTTGAGTTTGAGGCTTTCATGACTTCTTCGCTTTTACCATTCATGCCAATAGTGCAAATAAACCTATAGAGGCACAAACTTATATTTGATCATCCATAGCCACTTCATGCACATCTATACAGATCAACTGAGCTCCAACTTCAAATCAATCCTCCTAAGGTACATGGCCAAGCTTCAACAATCTTATGCATACTCAAATTCGAGTTTGAGGCTTGCGTGACTTCTTGCCTTCACCATTTGCTATTGTTGTGCCAATAGCAAAGATAACTCTAGAGGCTCAAGTTTGAGCCTCCACGTACATTTCATAAACATACAGACAGACTAGTCAAGTTCCTACTTTAAATTCATCCTAAGACACATGGCCCAGCTTCCATAATATCTTTTTGCACATCTTGGAGCTGTTATACCTAGTGAGAATGGAAGCCAAAGTAGGCACTATTAAGTGAGAATATTTTTTTGGAGAAGATGCCCACTTTTGGTGCTAAAGTGCCCACACATAGTGGCAATACATAAAAGTCATGACATTATGGAGGAATAGATTCAATCTCATCTTAGTGAGGAGCTTAACATTTGAGAGTATATAAAAAGAGGCTAGAAGATCTCTGCATTTGCAAAACAAGGCTAGTTCTTTGTGTTTACCTTGAACACATAGTAGTTTTGTTTGGTTTTACTTGTAGCATGAAGTTTGAAGGCTAGTTGAAAGGCTTTGTGAGATCATACCCCTAAGCTAACATTATTGGAATCTATCATCATGATCTTTCTTTGAAGAAAATCTTTGAATTCCCTAAGAGAAAGAAAGGATAAACAATAAAAACAAGAATCAATAATATAGAAAGGAACATACACATATCTATAAAGAGTGCCTCCACATGTTTCATTGATTTAATAATGCTTAGCCAAAGGCTTCATGATGAATGCTAAAAGTGCCACAATCAACATCAATTTGTGCATGATCAAATAGAAGTTTCGTATTCACAACAGTAAGCATGTTGTTAACACAAGCATCACATGATATGCCAGGTCTTTGGATTTGAGGACTTCACAATGGGAACTCCTTCATGTAGTAATGCCAATTTACAAGTTGTGACGTAGCTCTCTTTTAAACTGTGACTCAAGAGAAGTACTTTAAGTTTTAAAGTACATGTTTTTGAGTGTGAAGAGAGTGGGAGAGAAGGAAGGAGTCTCACTTGCAGCTTTCTCACATACACAATGGGGGAATATACACAAAGGTGGAGGCTAAAAATAGTTTTCCTCTTCTTAGTTGTGAAAGCCAAAAGAACTCTAAGTACAATAGAATAGGTGAACCCTATGGGTCTCAAACCAAACTTAGCTAACTAAGGTGGCATACTAACTGAGCCACTAACTAGAGTACATAAAGATAGCTGTCATCCAGCTATTATTCATGGGCGGTGTACCAACCGCATCCGCAGCTAACAAGTCGGTGACATAAATGCACAATGGTCACCCTAGCATATCACGAGTGGAGCTCCATATCTCAACACTCCCCCTCGAGCTAAATCCCAATTCTTGCACACCAAGCAGGTCTCTAAACTTGCACAGCTTCTCTGCACCCAATGCCTTCATGAATATGTCAACTACCTGATCCTTTGTGCTAACATAAACTAGATCAATAAAACCTACTAGGACCGTCTCCCACACATAGAGATAATGCACCTCAATGTGCTTTGTTCTAGCATGATAGACTAGGTTATTTGCCAAGTGTATACTGCTCATGTTGTCACAATAAATGACAACTGGCCCATTTGTAGGATGCATATCATTAAGTAGCTTATGCAACCAAGCTACCTCACATGCAGCCATTGCTGCACCCCTGTAGTCAGCCTCTGTGCTCGACAAGGCAACTATAGGCTATTTCTTGCTGCTCCAAGTGACTGCATCACTCCCAAAAGAGAACATATATTCACTTGTAGATCATCTATCAGAAATACTACTAGCCCAATCAGCATCAATGTATCCATGCAAGTGTATCTGAACCCCAGTCTTATAAAATAGTCCATACTACAATGTGGACTTCACATACCTTAGTATGCATCTAGCCGCATCCAAATGTGGTTTCCTTGGAGCTTGCATAAAGTGACTTACCAACCCAACAGCATAGCTCAAATCTGGCCTAGTAATAGTCATATAAATCAAACTTCCTACTATGCATATGTACATAGTAGGGTCTTCCAAAAGCTCACCTGCATCTGCGCTCAACTTCACATTCTGCTCTAAAGGAACTGAAATAGGCTTACAGCCTGTCATCCCATATTTGGACAGCATCTCCAATCCATACTGCCTCTGCAAGAGCCATATCCCACTTGTGGATCTAATCACCTCAATGCCCAAGAAGTAACGTAGCTCTCCCAAATCCTTCATCTCACTTCTGCTTCAATAGCATTTTGACATGAAGGATATCTTCATCACTATCACCTATGATGATCAAATCATCAACATAAATGACAAGCAGCATAATACCTTTCTCTGTTTTTCTCACATAAAGTGAAAAATCTCCCTTGGAAATCTGAAAGCCAATAGTGACAAGATACTATCCTATCTTGTCAGACCATGCTCTGAGTGCTTGCTTCAAGCCATACAAGGCTTTCTTCAACCTATAAACAAACTCAGGATGAACAGCATGAACATAACCTAGTGGCTGCTCCATATAGACCTCTTCTTGCAAATCACCATGCAAGAAAGCATTCTTTACATCCATATAATGTAAAGACCATCCCTTTGATGCAGCCATAGTAATGACTGCTCTTACGGTTGCCATCCTTGCAACCGAACTGAATGTTTCTTCATAATCAATGCCATATGTCTATGCATACCCCTTGACAACTAATCTTGCCTTGTATCTGTTCATAGAACCATCTGCATTATTGTGCTTCACCCTATAAACCCACTTGCAGCCAATTGCATTCTTGTCTTTAGGCAAAGGCACCAATTCCCATGTAGCATCTGCTTCCAAGGCATCCATGGCTTTCTCCCATTTTTCTTTTCCCATGGCTTGCTCAAAACAAGTGGGTTCTCATTCATGTATCACTTTGACCATATAGGCATAGTGAATGGCTATAAATCCATCAAATTTCAACCTATCCACAGGATACCTAGCTTTGGTAGACCTGCACAAAATAGGCTCACTACTAGGTGCTCTCAAAACATCCCTTGTCTTCCTTACTCCAGGTGTAACAACAGAAGGAATACCCAACTCAATCATCAAGGCTGTGTTCTAAGCCACTAGATTCACCATCCACATAAAAGTGACCTGCATTCACATCAACCATGGGCTGATCTACTTTCTCTTTTCCTTTTCATGATACTTGCATACCACTGTCTGCATTTCTTTGAGGAGATCCTCCTGATCTCAATCTGACTGTCCATGGTGAAGTATGTGAACCACTACTAGAGGACACTACAAGTCCGCTAATATTTTGTGATTGCTGCTATGAATTCTATGCAGCATTACCATTTTGTGCATCTACATCATCAATCACATTTACTTGTTTATACTAGCTGCTCATCTCATCAAAAACAACATCTCTGCTCACTGTAAACTTACGAGTACAAGGGTTATAGCATCTATACCTTTTCTACTGCAGAGAATAATCAATAAAGATGCACTTCTCCGCTTTTGGATCCAACTTGGATCTCAACTCATCTGGCACATGAACATAGGCAATACAACCAAAACTTTTCAAATGAGAAATATATGGTTTCCTACCAGTATACCTCTCCTCTGGCATCATGCCATGTATTGCTATAGTGGGAGTCATGTTCATTATGTAGACTACTGTAGCAACTGCTTCAGCCCAATAATAATCTGGCAGGGCTTTTTCATTGAGCATGGCATGAGATGCCTCTCCAATATGCCTGTTTTTCCTTTTTGCAAGTCCATTTTGTTGTGGGGTATGACTGCATGAATATTGCTGCTTTATGCCATGCTCCTACAGGAAACTTGCAAACTCATTTGAGAGGTACTCTCCCCCTCCATTTGACCTTAGGCATTTTATTTGCAGGCTTGTTTCTTTTTCAACCATAGCTTTAAAAGCTTTGAAATGCCCAAACACTTCACTTTCTTTTTCATAAAATACACCCAAACTTTTTTGATGTAGTCATCAATAAAAGTGACAAAATAATGATAGCCTCCAATAGATGTAGCTTTAGTAGGAGTGGATTAATTACAATGACCTCTTACTCTCTTGAACATGTCTAGGAAATGGTTTCCTTGCCTGTTTTCCAAATTGACAGGCTTCACATACCTTATGCATTTCTGCAACCTTGAACTTAGGCAATCCATTAATTTAAGTTGATGTATATTAACATGACCAATGCGTTTATGCCAGATATCAATATCTGCAACTACACCCATCCCATCTCCAAACATTGCTGCACTCAATTCAGGCATGTTCGCATCCAACGTAAACATCCTGCCCTTCTTCTTCCCTTTTGCTATCAAGTGACCTTTATTTTTCATATCCTCAACAAAGCATCCATGAGGATTAAATCTGACCTGCAAGCCCTGCTCAACCATTTGACCAATAGAAACTAGGTTCTTGGTGATATTCGGGACATGAAATACATTAGAGAGGTATTTCTTTTTTCCATCCTAAATAGACAAAGGAATTTTACCAATCTGCACAATAGGATGTGCAGTATCATCACCAATCTCCACAAATCCTGGTCTTTCTATTTTCCTTGCATCCTGCATCCATTCTGCATGACCTGTCATGTGGTTTGACGCACCTGAGTCAACATACTACACATCATTGCTTTCTTCTGCACTTGTCACAGAATTGGTCATGTGCTGCACCATAAACAGATGCTCATTTTTTTCATCACCCTGTCTACTAGAGGATGCATAATTGCCTTGTTGCAATTTTCCAGTCATGATGTCATTCTACTTTTTATAGCAGTCTTTAACCATATGACCCATTTTACCACAATAGTAGCATTCAATATTATTGTTTGCATTTTGGCCTCTCTGCCATCCACCATGACCTCTTTGTCTCCCCCTGCCTCTAAAGTTACCACTTCCTCCTTTATAGGACTGGTTTTCTTGAATTTGCTGCATATTCTGATTTTTGCCATGGCCTCCAAATCGGCCTGCTCTACCTCTGCCTCTACCTCTTCCAACATTTGAGTAAAAGACAGCTTCTTTTGTAGTTCCTCCTGAAGTAGATGCACCACCATTTCTCTGCTCTTCAAAAATTAGAAGAGCAATCAACTCAAAATCAGGAAAATTCTCACGGACGACAATGGATGTCCGGAATTGTGCATAATCCTTTCCTAGACCATTCAAGGTCACAGAAACTAAATCATCATCTTCCACTGGCGACCCAATAGAAGTAAGTGCATTTGCAATCTTCTTCACCTTCATGTGGTAGTCATTGATGCTCATATTTTCTCTCTACACATTATGCAACTCCTGCTTGAGCTACATTTTCCTAGCTTGCATATTTGTACTATACATTTTTGTCAAAGTATCCCATGCCTCCTTCAGCGTGCTTGCATCCTTAATATGCACAGTCATAGAATCTGAAATACTGATAGACAGCTAGTACATAACTTTTCTGGCTCTCTCATGCCAACCTTTAAATGCCTGCAACTCCTATTGATTGGCAACATTAGGAATAACTAGTTCTCCAGTAATGAACTCCCAATAGCCTTTTCCCTTAAGGAAATTTGTCATTCTAAACTTTCATGCTTGGAAGTTGTTCTTGTCAAGATTTTCAGTCACAATCTATGAAAGAGCATCAGACGCCATTATAGAACACTACAAAATATTCTGTCACTGCAAAAAAACACAACTTCTGCCTCACAAGGGCAAATCTGCAAAACTAACGAGAGTGGTATTTGACCACATAGTCACTTCCTAGTGACGATTATGCATCAAAAGGTAATAAGAATGGTTCTGTCACTCCCAATATCTCTGCGTACAGGCATACGATGTAATTTCTGCGATAACTTTTCACCGACCTACAGAACAATGGTTGCACATCAAAAACATGGCACTTACTTGAGTGCCTGTGAAAAACTTCTGCCACCAAAACGAGCCCCAAAATGGCCTCCCGTAACATATAATGCCCTCTCTAATCCTCTTACTAGGACACCGCAAACTTGGTTTGCTTTCTTAAGCTCCTTACCATGAACTGAGCTTTGATACCATGTGAAGAGAGTTGGAGAGAAGGAAAGAGTCTCACTTGCAGCTTTCTCACATACACAATGGGGGAATATACACAAAGGTGGAGGCTGAAAACAGTTTTCCTCTTCTTAGTTGTGAAAGCTAAAAGAACTCTAAGTACAATAGAATAGGTGCACCCTATATGTGGGTCTCAAACCAAACTCAGCTAACTAAGGTGGCATACTAACTGAGCCACTAACTAGAGTACATAAAGATAGTTGTCATCCAGCTATTATTCATGGGCGGTGTACCAACCGCATCTGCAGCTAACAAGTCGGTGACATAAATGCACAACGGTCACCCTGGCATATCACGAGTGGAGCTCGATATCTCAACATGGAGTCCACTGCATTGTTTTAAACCCAAATCTCTCTATAAAACTACATGCAAGAACATACAATTGTGACAACACCATTTTCAAAGACTTCAAAATACATTACTTCCACTTTGAAAATCTTGAAAAGCCTAGAAAATAAATGTTTTAATAGAAAGTAATAAAAGGAGGCAAGAACCCATACCAAACAAAAAGGTTCGAGTTTCCAACTATGCACCTTAACTTCCAACTGGATTGAATAACAAGCTTAACGACATGATGAAGGAGCCATGCTCAACCAAAGAGTGAAGGAAGCAATGCTATCTAGCCTTGTCTAACCCCTTTCATCGTGATTTAGGAGTAGCTCCTATGGTGTTTTGAAAGAGTGATAATTTTTTGTTCCTTCTTAACATGGATGCTTTGACACTCTAGAAAAGTCAGAGAGTCCTTCTCTTGATCGAGAAAGTAGTAGCAGCTTTCCATGTGCAAGTGCCACAACCATTTGCCTTGTGTTAAGTTATCAACATCAAATAGATCCCTCTTGGATGAGATACTGACCAAACGAGAGGGTGTGGATGATGATCATGTAGTTGCAAGACCCTTTTCTTCTTCTCCAAGCATAAATATGAGAAGGAGTGACCCAATCCAAGGGCAATAACAACAAGATCTTAAAGATGCCAAGTAGCCTATTCATCAATGGCATTGAGGTTTCAGGGAGGAGGAGGTGTGCACATCGAGAGAGCCTTTGCTAGAGCCAAATCTGAATCTCCCACCGCAAACACTTGTTCCTCCCCAATGGAGAAGAAAGATCTCACAGTTTAATTTGTCCAACAAAACAAGGCATTGGCTCTTTAAAAACTAGGAGCAACTCAATAGCAAATCTAGGGGCCTACTAGATAAGGGAAGCAAAGCAATGGGAAAATATATTTTGTGAGCCAACCAATAAAGGAATGCTTACAACTAAAATGTGGGTGTGAGCAACAAGCTTACAAAGGAAAGAATGGTCGAGAGGAAGAGCACTACTATGCAGTAGGAAGCACCACCATGGAAGGGCTCAAAGGACTACGATGGAGGAAGAGATCCTTAGGAGGTGCTAGAGGTGATTTCCTTGGTTTATCAACCTTTTTCCCACATAATCATGTCCCTCCTCAACCCCAAACCTAATTCCTACAAATAAGAGGTGAGGGTTTCCATAAGGATGCTTTTCCACAAGGACCACCATGATGGGTCAAATCAATTTTTGATCTCATCCATTCAGATGTGTTAAAGAGAACCCTCTATCCTAATGCAAATGACAAGACCTCCTCCCTCTTTTTTCCCCCACTTCAACCTCGTGCTCCTTCTCCCCCCCTCGTGATTGAGTGCTTCACAAGCACACAATGGCCAAAATTAATCTGGATTAAGCACTAACAGTTTACTAAAATTGATAAAATGCATGGATTTACACAAAATTATAAAATGTCTCTTAAGATTAAAGCCAACGTTGAATTCTAGTCAAGATTTTTAAATATTAGTTGAAAACATTACATTGCAAATTGGGTTATGTGAGCAATGGCCCTATCACACCCAACCCCCCAGTTTTTGCACATGCTATGGATGAGGAAAATTTATCCCCCTTCTATACATTACATTGCAAATTGGGTTATGTGAGCAATGGCCCTATCCCACCCAACCCCCAAGTTTTTTGCACATGCTATGGATGAGGAAGATTTCCCCCCCTTCTGTCTTTGAAATCATTAATAAAGAGGTCTCTCATGCAAAACATTTGATGAAGGGCGAGTTCCATGAGGCTCAAGCTTAAGTTCTAGCATGTCTGGTTGGAGAGAGGCCAAATAAGTATTGGATGTTATACCTTATATCTAAGACATCTCCTTGACACAAAAGTTTAAGAGAGGATTTGATTGTGACTTGAATTAGACTTAAGCCTTAATATCATGTGTTAAGTTTTAGAATGCTATTTTACATTATGCTTTTCATGGTCTACTTCTCTATTCTCATTTGGATTTTGTAATTTCTTTGAAGTGTAGGCATGGAGCCACAAAAGAAGGCATTTTGCTTGTGGAGTGTTCTTACATTAAAGATGTTGGGAATTCCTTCACGAGGGGAGCTTATGCTTCTAAGGTTTGGAAGGAGTGGAAATCCCTACAATGTGATTAATGGCTTTACATGGACATTTCACCATTGATTGTTCCTTCTATGTGGACTTTTGGCACTGTTGATTGGCTCATGGCATAGGTGCATGGTTCATGTGGTTCCTTTGATGTGGCAATGACTGATCAAGGCATGGCATCCATATGGTAGAGATGGCTACGATGTGGCTGACTAATCTGTTGAGGGAGTTGAAGGTTTAGGCATGGTCTTGTATGCTACAAGATTGGAGAGTTGGAATCATTCTTCTTCTATTTAGGCTAGGAGCTTGTGTACGGCATTGTTGTTTTATTCTCAATGAGAATCACTTGTGTGTTTCCTTTCTTCTAGAGTTTGGAGTGACCACGAGCTTGTAGGCACTATAGAAACAATTGCATGGGCTCGGTTCTAGGGTTGAAGAAAAGACAAGAAGGTGATATTTCTTATGAGTCTACCTGCCTAGGTATGCTTCTAATGTTTGGAAGGTGCAAAATCCTGTAATGTAATTGATGGCTTGATGTGGACATTTCACCATTGGGTAAGTATATAAAAAAGGCTTTGCAAGGTCAGCCTTTACATTTAAACCACAAAAGCCTAATCTTTATTATAAAATACTTACTACAAAAAGGGTATCTTAAAAAGTATTGCCTCTGTACTCTAATCATGGGGCTAGGATTGGATGGCTAGGGGGGGGAGGGGATCTGACAACCCAAGGGATTTGAAGGTGGGTGGCAGAAGAGATTTGGGAATGCTGATGAACTTCAATCTTTTTCTCCAGTGACTTAATGGACTCCTCTAGGGTCTCTAGGTCACTCTTTCCCTGGACTTCTAGATTTATATCAGAATCATATAGAGCAAGAACAAGGTATAATCTAGGGAGGATCATCAACTACCTTACCAATTATAATCTCGCCATATTCTTAGTATAGTGCCTCATGATTGCTGCCAATTCTACTTTTGTAGGGGCCCTTCCAACCATGTTTGATGATATTCGTAGTACATTGCCTTCAATCATGCCATATTACTAGCAAAGTGCCTCAAACTGCACTTCCAACTATGCTTGGTCGGGCACCAGCAAGGCATGTCTAAAAATACCAAGTCATTGCTCTCTCTCTCTCTCTCCCTCTCTCTCTCTCTCTCTCTCTCTCTCTCTCTCTCTCTCTCTCTCTCTCTCTCTCTCCCCCTCTCTCTCTCTCTCTATCTCTCTCTCTCTCTCTCTCTCTCTCTCTCTCTCTCTCTCTCTCCCCCTCCCTCCCTCCCCCTCCCTCTCTCTCTCTCTCTCTCTCTCTCTCTCTCTCTCTCTCTCTCTCTCTCTCTCCATTTGTGCCATAACTCAAATAAACATATAGAGGAGAAGGGGCTAAGAGATAGTAGGGTGAGGGTTTAGAGTGAGAGATAAGGCAAGAGATAAGTAAGGTGGGGAGAGCAATCCAAACCTGCCTCGGTGCTCAAAGAGGGGGAGGGAGATAATGTTGTGGGGTGGTAGACTGAGGGGGAGTGACTCGAGGGGGGAGAGCGGGTGGAAGGGGTGGCAGGTTGAGGTGAGGAGGAGGAAGAGAGGGGGAGATGGAGGCAAGGCGGTGATGGCATGCATGTTGCATCTACCTTGAAAGTTGAAGAAAATCTAGATTTGCCTGTTCCTAATATGGGCTATGAAAGGTTTTTTTTTTAACAAGTTGTGGTTGACTTTTGGGCCTACCCATGGCAAGGTCTAAGGGTGGATTCACCAATGTCCACAAACAAAATTCATTCTAGAAATCGATGTCCTTCCCTTTTCTAGGCAGACACAAATGTATGTCCCTTGTATTTCACAAACACCTGAATGCCCAAAGGGTTTTGCCATTAAAGGAGATAACTTGATCAGTTGGATACCCCTACATGGGCCCAATGACAGAGATGTCCACTCCTTTCTTGTGGTTGGCTACCAATCAACTTTGTTGAAAATTTTGTCCATAGGTCAACCTTTTGGTGGGTCCAAAGTAGCTTGTCCACAAATGTTTGTGAAATGAAAAGTGATGGACAACTCTTATTCTCTCATCAAAGTGTTCCAAATCAAGAAGTCGTTCTCATTCAGCCTAATTGAAAGGTCAAAGCTTCAGTTAGGGCATGTCACTCAAAAGGGGGCATTTGCAATTTCCACAATTTGGGTTGCAAGGAAGGGATCGAGAGAAAATGAAGCATGATTATGAATACTGGGAAGTTCTCTTGGAGATAGGTCATATTTTATGAGAGTTGAGCCTAAAGATCTACCTCTGACTATAAAAATTTATTTCGAATAGTGGGGATTTTTCCTACCACTAAGTTGAGAGATTAAGGGACTTAATCAAGCTATAAGGCCTGCTACGTTTTTTTGGGCTCATCTCCTTTGCATTTTTTCCTCTATGTGTTTGGATCATCTATTGGGGAACTTCAGCCAATGTAGAAGCTTTAATACCTTTTTTCATTTTGAGTAGTGGTCCATTTTGCATGTGTTGTGCAAAGGTTTTCTTGCATGTTAGTGTGGTGAAGATTGATTAGCATCCAGGCTATGCATGCTTCAATCAAATTTTCTTTGCACTCCTGCGTTGGTGTGTTGTCAATGCTGCATGGGAAATTAGAGATGGACAGCAGCATCTAGGGCAACCTATGCACCACTATACTTGTTTATGTTCCATCATACTTATTGTTATAATCATTGTGCTGACTAAGACTAGTTGCAAGATGGGTAGATGGACTTGGATGGAACAACCTTCATACAATTTAGACAACATATCTCAACTCCATGCCATTTCCCTTGTGTCCTGTAGAAGCTACATTGTGGCTCCATTGAGCTGCTCAATAAAAGGTATAGAGTAAAAGATCTTTCAAAAGAAAAAACAACCAAAAAAGGTCTACAATGCTTCAATAATATTCAAGCTTCACATTAAACTTGCAAAACGGTCTGTTACTCTGACCTCCATCCTTGAACTTGGGGCAGTCGTTGAACTTCTTTAGATGCTCATCCTTCTCTCTCAGTAGCTAGAAGTAGTACTAATTGAAAATCAGTCTATCAAGGTCAAGTTGTTCCTAGGCCTAGCTAGTCGATTTGAATTGTTTTCTGACATTTCTTGCTGTAGGGTAGGAAACATACAAGTGAAATATATCCTTTGTTTGCTCAGGGCATCTTTTGCATTCCCCATCGCCTTTGCCAATGTCCTCACCCCTACTAGTGGTTCAAACTGCTTTGTGGAGGATTAACCAAAGTAACATTAACACCTTCTATGGAATCCTTTTGTCCAAATAGTCTTGAACCTTTCTCTCCATTGGAAAAGACTGTTTGTAGTATTCCACCTTTTATTGAGGGCCTTGTAGACCTACTCGGTATAACAAGGAGCTGAATCTACCATCTTTAAGTTGTTCTCTTTAACACTCTCCATCAATCTCCCCTTTTTGTAGTCATATTCGGCTATGGAAACAAGACACGAGGGATTCTTACCGAGCTTCCAATGGAGGTTTATTATGCTAAAATTTTAAAACAAACCTCCTAATTACTAAAGAAGTTAAAGTTTGGTATGCCACAACGCTTTATGGCTTGAAGCAAGCCTCCAAATCTGGGTATGCCAAGATAAATGCACACTTTTGCCTCACAAGGGTTTAAAGAATAGTTGCATTTTGCTTGAAAACATTTCAGCAAAATTATTTCTGGACAAAAACACCTTTCCTATCTTGAAAGTTTCCACCTTCAGAAATGGAACTAAAATGCTTTTTATGGGGGGCACGAAATGTTTTAGCCTACTGAAATGGGATGTTTCAGACTAGCCCTATTTCTCCACATCGTGATTTGCCACTGCCTCATTTGTTTCGCCGATTTTAGTTGCTAGAGGATCTTGGAGCTTGTCAGTGTAGGACCTAAGAAATAATTTGAGGACACAAATCTGATTGGAATTTGCTTTGAACAAACTATATGAAATGGTGTTTATCAACACCACACAATTCATGAGATGGTTTTAAATCATCTTACTTTGTTGATATTGATTTGGGGTGGTGTACAATGTATCGAGACAAAGTCAAATCTTTGTGCGTGATTTTCTATGCATAAGATTTTGCCATCAAGAAAAATCCATGTCATTTCATTTCTCAATGGCAACCTAGAGAAGTGAAAATAACGTCCCATTATTTGGCTAGCATTAAGAAAATAAAAATAAACTAGATTTTCATTATTTTGAATTTAAAAATGGTAAATTCAAATTTTAACTTAAAAATAAGTTTAAATAAATATCTTAATCTTTTTAGTATACAAAACATTATTTACTTCACTTCACGCTCAAACTTAAGTTTGTGCCTTAAAAGTACACATTATACTCCATATACCAGAGGCGCACAGTTTTATCTCATCAAGCAATTTCTTTAGGTTCAACCTTGTGAAGCAAAGTTCCAAAAATATATACAATTGCAAGTACTTTATTCCAAAAAATGTATGCACTTCATATGCTTAAAGAATACCTTTACACTCATTTTTTCCCTAGAATAGTAGAGGATTTTATAAGGAATTTTAAAAATGGCACTGGGATAATTGACAATGTTTTTCTTATCATAGAGACAATTTACAAACCTACTATTGACGGCAATCAATGAGAAAGAAATTTGGCAAAACAATTACTTGTGATTGAAATATAGATAAGATCCTATAGTTGGACAAAGCATGGAAAAGAAAGATCAAAGGGAAACTAGAAAGGGTGGAAAGCATTCTTAAGGAGCCCATATAGTAATGTCCAGACTACAAGACAAGTGCCAACTAGCATTGCTGGTTTCCTAACATGTCTTGTATCTCATCGGGAAAACACAAGTTAGAATTCATTGTAACCATGATCCTAGTACAAAAAATAAGCTAGCATGCACTAAATATGTCCCTCACGATTCATGCGTAATAGTACCAAAAATAAGCTTGCATGCACTAAAGATGTCCCTCACAATTCATGCATGATTAGATTGACCCAAATAATTACTGCAATTTAACTGCTATTGCCTGGTCCTAGTTAACAAAATTAGTAGGTTTCACCCAAAGATGTAGATATAAAAAATTCATAAACCAACAAAGCTAATCAAAACAATCAACCAACACCCCTCTCCAATCTCTCCCCCTTTTAAGATTTTCCAATTAGGGAGTGGTTTGGAGCACACTTCATTAAAGTATTAAAATTCTTTATAGGATTTGATAAGCAATGCCCTAAATTGCCCTAGTTGCTATTTATCTTACTCTTGTTCATTCATTTACTTTCCCCTCCGACCTTGTGTACAAATTCAGATCCATGCTCCTTCCTTGTGAATCCAAGTATGTGTGGGAGGTTCTATTCGACACTGAGGCTTTGTGAACGTGAATGAGGCTTTGTGAACGTTCATGTAACCTTTGAGTCCTCTTAGTGATACGTACAAAATTTAGCATTAGTGAAGTTCACACCTTTGAAGTATGCCACAAACAAGAAACAAAGAAAAATTTATGAAAAACCTAGATGACTTTTTCTAAACCTCTTCAATCCTTTAAGTGATGATATTCGGCTTTCTTCAACCTTGAAGGAACCTACTAACTCAAAAGACTTGGCTTAAAGTACAGGATTGATTGTAGAGACTCTCTAGGACTAGTGGAGCCTAGAGCGAGTTACCTCAAAGAACATTCCAAATATCCATTCAGAGCTTTGACCTTCATCTTCCTAGCTAGATATTACCTCTACAACGGTGAGATCGTTCTCTGCTTACAGCTCCTTTGGCCGTTTTCCTCGTTGATACATAAGCGCATGCCTACTAATTCCCTCGGGAACCCTCGCTAATGGTCTGCAAATTTGGTTTCCAAGACATGCACCTCCGGGAGAGTTGTCGGCAGCTCAGATTGTCTGTTCCGTCTGTAAGGGAATCCCTACGCTCTGAGAAACTTCTCGTGTAACGTATCGCTGGAGGCTCGGATGTATCTACAGTGCGCCGGATCAATGGTGAGACCTTGCTCTGATTGGTTTTCGCAGCTTTTGCTTCCCTGCATTGAGAGGCTATGCGGGCGAGAAATTGCAACTCCCCCACAGACAAGCGCTTGTGGACCTTATGCATGGGTACAAGGAAGTAGAGCTGGGCGGTCTTCAGGTCTTGGTCTGCTGGCAAAGGAACGAAACGTTGCCCCGCGGTGAGGGAGCTTGAATGGCACACGAAATTCCCAGGATTCTCAAGCATAACCTCGGCGACCTTCGTACACTCGCAAAGCTGCTGAATGTCTCCGCCGAATCCATGTACGAGCCAGGTTAACTGTGGCCGCACAGAGGCGGGGGGGGTGTAGAAAAGGCAAACCAAAGCGTTGCCCATGCTATATTGGAAAACAAGGGCGGAAAGGCAGATGGGTCGTCGGCATGTGACGAGCAAGGGAGAAGAGCAAGCTGGGGAGGGTATGTAAAGGTTCAGGTGGAGCATGGGTGGAATAGTCAGCGAAAATCGTCGACGATATGTGGCTTCTGGAAGCTTGAATTTCGCCACAGGGATGACGAAGGACGGTGTGGAAGTCTACGAAGATGAGCTAATCGTGAAGCCTAAAGATTCATATCGCCACCGCCATTTCACAGCTGCGATCTATACAATATAGACTTGTTCATTCTAATTGCTTTTACAATCGTTGTCAACGACATCAAAGCTCCCTTACGGTCCTAGCATTGGACTCGCTCCACTCCCCTACATTATATATACCTTGCAAAACTCGCTCACCTTTGAACTTGTCTCCCCCTGTCCACACACACTTGTTTGTCAACAACGACGCTCGTCTTCCTAGCTCACTCATGCATACATTTGGAGCCTAGTCTTCTTAGCTGACTAATGCATACATTCGGGTAAAAGAGATCCCTCACACTTTGAAATGCCTTGAAGATTTACTAAAAATTTAGAGAGTATGGCATCTCTTTGAACCGTCTAAAGTCTCAATTCCTGGTGACACATGGAGTTTTCTTAGGACACACTCTTTGCACAAAAGATTGCTACCAACATGGACAAAATAAAGGTAATCATGGAATTACCACCTTATAGCTCTATTCATAGTGATTAAATTTAGAGCGAAGAGGTGATTATCCTATAGATTTGGCTTTGGACAACTCCCATCGACCACCAATACTCTTATAGTAGATTGAGTCGATTGCCATATAGAATGGTCTAATTTTCCATCCTCAAAACTTGAAGTCCTAGGCTCATTGTCATGAGGGTGTGGTCTTATGAAAACAATTGTCACATGCACAGATGAGCAAATGGAAAAATAGTTGAACAATTGCACGACAAGCTATTCACTTATGCCACTGTTTAGTGGATGGCAGTGAGCAACTATTGAATGGAGGGCTCATTAAAAAGGGCCCTCTCTTCACATACGACTAGCAAAAATTCCCTTAGTAAAGACATGAAATATATATACTTGTCCACAATGAGGATATTATCGTAGCATTTCCTCACTCTACCCATCTCTACTGCAAGACATTTCTACGTGTTATGTAAACACGAGGCTCATTTCTATTGTTGTAGTTCACAATAGTGCTGATACTACCTGTGGAGGGAAAACCTCTATTCATCCATGCACGTAGGTGCTCTGTATTTCTCCCTTGGAGATTCTTGCCGTTTCTATGTAAGTTGCAAGATTTTGAGATCAGTTTTGTTATTCTGATGAATCTTGCATTCATAAGATGACTTATTTAGTTATTCAATTCCACCAACTGAAGCAATGGTAGATTCCACCTCTATTGATGCTACACTTCATGCTGATCTTCAATCAATGGGCAGATTCCACATCCATTGATTCTATACTTCATGTTGATCTTTAGTCAATGGCTTGGCTCGCAATATCTCATAACATTTCCCTACCAAGATGGAATGCATGAGAGAGTGTGAAAGGATTGCATTCACATGAAATAGGGTAGGTTTCTTAGGGAGTCCCCCACCTTTCCTAGTTCTTTTGCCAGCACCATGTTAATGGTAAAATATTTCAAGGCTACAAAAGTGTACCTGAGATAGTAGGATGTCAATAAGACCTTTATGATATTAGTCTATCTAGTATGAATGCCATGCCAACATGCCAACAATTACTCTATGATATTATTCTATCTACTAGCATGAATTCTCCATGAATGCCATGCCAATATGTGGTGCACAACATTAATGCCCTCTTGACACATGGTAAGGGAGATGTATTTCATGTAAGGTCAAACTATGGGGGAAGATGAAAAATAGCTAGTGAGGTAGTAGTTACTATATGTCAATCATACTCTATCTATTTTGACTATTATGACAACATGCTAGGGTATTAATCCCTTTAATGAGAAATTGCTTTTGAACATTGAATATGTAGTGCATAAAAACATATGCCATGAATAAAATTTCATTACATTACCATGTTTTATTCTACACTAAAAGAGCTTTGAATATGAATTTAGAGCATGAAATTTGGAGAATGCATCCAAAAGCTAAAGGTGTTGGTTTTCATATTTTAGTATATCCAACTGAAGTAACAGTAGATTCCACTATGATTAACGTTTCAGTCAATGGCTTGGCTGGCAATATCATTTCTCTACCAAGATCGTGGAGAGCATGAGAGAGCCCCAAAATATTTCATCCACACAAAATAGAGTAGGTTTCTTGGGAAGTCCCCCACCTTTCCTAGTTCTTTTGTTGGCATGCCATGCCAACATGTCAACAAGTCCTCTATGATATTAGTCCATCTAGCATGAATGCTCCATGAATTCCATGCCAATATGTGGTGAGAACTGCAGGGGTCTCAGCATAGGCAAAGGGGATGGACAGTGTAGAAGATGCCTAGGACGACACATTAGGAAAGAAAGGAACTCATTTTGGGGCCCTCTAAGAAATTCACTATTTACCTATTTTTGTTGCTCTCAAAATATGGGAAATGCGATAAAATACGAATACTTACTGCAAAAATGTTAATCTAGTACTCATGCTTAACATTAAATGCATATATAAGATCCTTGATTTTTTGTGCAGTATTTGATCATTCTGATATCACCAACACGTCCGAAGCAGGCCAAAACCTCCAAATCGACCTTGGAGTCACGCCTGGAGGCTCAAAAAGGGCAAAAATGCTCGGAATGGGGGATTTGCACAAAAACGTGATTTGGCCAGCTTTTTTCGAGCCTCCAGACATCGGTTTTGGTGTCTCTAGGGTTAATTTGGGGGTTTTGGCCTGCTCTGGATGCACTAGCGATGTCAGAATCATCAAATACTGCACAGAAAATCATCTTTTGAAGATCATGTATCTCAGACATAATATAAGAAAAAGATTTTGAATATGACTTATTTTATATTTTTACATGGTTTCTGGTATTTTTCCAACGTTACGTTGGCCCGATTCTGATTGGTCAAGAGCCTATTTTCTAAACCCTAAAAGGCCCCGAAATGAGCTCCCTTTTTTCCTAATGCAGAGAGGATATCTTTCATCTCTTTGTAGCTTGCCCAGCTGACAGAATGGTCTAGAAAGTGGTCCAAATACAACTAGGTTATCCCATCAATTGAAAATTCATTCTACTAAGAGATGCCCAGAGAAATAAATAGGACACTTGGATACTTGTTAGAGGACACACACTATGGCAAATATGGATCTCCAGGAACAACTTGCAATTTAACAACCTCCTCATCAATGCACAGGAAATCTTTTGCAACTAGCTTGCTAAATTCAGTTTTAAAGACAACTTGCCTTCATGAAAATTTTGTTTAACCACAACAAGGATGACCCACTGTTGTCATGAGTGGGAACAGGAATAGCTTGTGACCTAGACAGGATGAATTTCAATGAATCTTATTTTCAGCTCCTTAAGGAGAATATGAACACCTGAAGAGTACCTTGACTGTATGCCCTTCCCACTATTGCCCATTGTTGTCATGAGTTGGCAAAGGAACAACTTGAAGTGGACAGGATGAATTTCAATGAAGCTTATTTTCAGCTCCTTCAGGAGAAATACGAACACCTGAAGGAGTACCTTGATTATACCCACTTCAAGGCTGAAGGATAGAGTAGCAGACATCTCTCCTAGTTCAATGTTAAGCTTGAAGAGGGTAATAGTTCTAGTTCCTTCTTCTGATGAACGGTGCTCTGGTTACCTCTTTGGACATCTTTTTGTTGTAATAGCTCACTAAGTCTTTTTTCATGATTCCTCTCTATGGTTTCCACAAGAAAGACAATGTATAATCGTTTGACATAATGCAAATAACTTATCTTTCTACACCCCCCCCCAAAAAAAATTTTGAGAATAGTTGGCTCCAACAATTTAGTAAAGCATAATGCACTCAACTACCCTAGCAATGTTATGTATCCATGATGATGTGAATTTCCTTGCTTGGTCAATTTTGAATGAAAGCCCTTGAGGTTCACTCGATCCACTATCTCAGTGAGGTAATTTTCAAAATGAATGTCACAAACAATAGATGTCTAACACGCTTTATCATAAACATATATAGAATAGTCACTCATTCAGTTTCACATAAGTAAATATTCTTGCTCAGAGACATCCTTTGTATCCCTATAATTATCTAAGGGTATTGAAATGAAATTTCTTTAAGAAACATCCCTCACAATCACATTCAATGTAATGATATTATACAGTTTAAACTACTTTATTAAACACATTTATGTCAACATGACAAGAGCTTCCTAGTGTATTTATGGCATAAATAACAAGGTATTTATGGATATGTTTCTAAACAAGTTAAAAATACAGTAAACAAAGATTAACTTGTGTATATATATATCTACTCTCATAAAAATTATCATGATATATGTGCTCAAATGGCCTTTTTTTATCAATTTGAGTGGTTGAATTACTATATTTGGACATTGGATATGAAAGTTATGCTACTTTTCAAAGTGATGTCCAAGCTGATTTTGTGAGAAAAACTACATTAAAAGACCTACTTTAAAGGGGTTTCGCTTACTACCTTGGACAGCTTGCTTTAATCAATTTTCTTTAAATTAACCCTTTCTTGAAGATAAGTTGAGAGAGGTTTTTCAATGTTATGTCCTATTAAGTAAAAGTTGTAAGAAGGATTATAAGAGAATTTTCACAAAGAATCCACTCTACATTTGGGTTTCATCAAAACCAACCCATTATGTTATTCACCATCCCCAAATATTTATGTAAAAATATATGTGAACAATAGGCATTCCTATAATGCTTTGCATATTTTAATTTTTCAAGGAAATTATGTTTACAGATTCTGGATTCTTTTCTCTTTCTCCTTTTTCTACTCTATTCCTTTTGTGAAGTTTGAATTATATGTGTATGAATGTTTATCTCCAAATAGTGGTTACTCAAAATCCTAAGTTTATTGAGCAATTATCTAGAAATTCTTCTTTTGCATAAGCATGGCTTTAATAGGTATCAGATTGTAGTTTCTTTTCTAGTTGAATAGCTTGGCAATACTTAGACCATAGCTTAGGAATTCTTATGTGGATATGTGTGAGAGATCTTGTTTATGCAAAGCTTTGACATGGTGATTACCATAAGAACCAAGGGAGGAACGACACAAAAAGTAACCATGGTAGCCCAAAAGACGGTGCCCATGGAGCAGTTAAAGATAGAGAAGTGTGTTGATTGTATCTGACCAGCTCACTCAAAAGCAAAAGAGGAGGAGACTTC
Organism: Dipteris shenzhenensis; assembly: GCF_047967505.1. Classification (NCBI taxonomy): domain Eukaryota; kingdom Viridiplantae; phylum Streptophyta; class Polypodiopsida; order Gleicheniales; family Dipteridaceae; genus Dipteris; species Dipteris shenzhenensis. Next base: position 20,537,419 of record NC_141626.1, on the reverse strand, counting down.
TGTGACATAGGAGAATGTTAGAGATGATGAGATAGGAGTGATTATCTTTCATCTTCTTGACCCACACTAAGATAGAGATGGATTTGAAGAAAAAAAAATTTGCCATGAATAACGCACTTCAAGAATCATGGGAGAAATCAGTTTGAGGGAATTGGGGATTACGGGAACCTAGGTAGAAGCCAACAGCAAGAATGAGGATGGAAGAGGACTTATAGAGTAGCACAAAAGGAAGCAAAGAAGACCCAATCTCTTTGGTTTTATAGGCCCTGTAGAACATGCATCGGGATGATGAGGATGGTGAGGAAGAAAAAGACGAGATTTAGGATGTGGTGAGAGATGATACCCCAAGGAAGGCTATGAGGAATCATTATAGATGGGACTCATCTAGAAGCCATATGAAGGTTGTTGATGCCATGAACCTAAAAGGAAGATTAATTTGTTAGAGAAGCATGTGCACAATGATGGAGACCATAAGCCTAAGGTGTTGTTCGGATGGATTAGGAATCTAGATACTTACTTTTCATGTGAGGAGACCAAGTCAACTTTTCCACTTTGGTTCTCAGTGGATTGACTACTCTTTTGGCATGAAACTTTGGAGACACAGGGTATGATAGGAAAGACTTGGCTGAACTTAAAAGACAACTTCAAGGATAATTGTTATCATTCCAATCTTGATATAGAGATACTCTTGGAATGGGGTAACTTTAGACATAAAGGAGGAGGGACCATTCAAGAGTGTATAGACCAATTTCGACCATGCTCTTGAACGTACAAACTCTAAAAACAAAGACACAGGAGGAGCAAGATCGAAAGTATCTTAGCGATTTGTATAGTGCTCTTTAAATTGAAATACAGTGGTTCTAGCAAAAGACTTTGAAATAAATAATTCCCCTGGAATCGACGATTGAGGAAAAGAACAAAGACAAAGGAAGGTTTACCTTTGGATGGATCGTGGGATCGACTGAAGTTTAGGAAGTAGAGGGATGGATTTCAACAAATAAACTAGGATTTGCTATCAGAAAGGGGAATTCTTAGCCAAATTTCAATCATGGAGGAGGCTTTACATCGAATCAGCCACAAAATGCAACACTTGTTTAGAAGCAATTGGATCAACAAACCATCAATGTAGGCACCATACCGATCCCACATAAAGGGTTTAAATTGGATCCTTCTAGTCGTATTCCTACCATGAAAGGTATAAAAGAGAAGACTTGTGCATTAGGCATGAAGAAGTACACAAGTTTTGGGAATGCCTTTTACAAAAAGAAAGAGATCAAATGGCTAGACAAAGTAGAGGAGAAAAGGAGATAGCAAAGGCAAAACCTATGGTTGAGGAGGAGGTAGCACATGGACCAAAAGCTAAAACCCTAAAAGTATGAGGATATGTGGGAGATAAATCATCCCTATTCTTGTTTGACAATGGATCATCCTATAATATTAACTCACCCGGCTTCATCTTTTAGGGATTGCTCCAAACCCCCATTCGGGGAGAAGAGTAATAGAAGCATTTTTTATTTACCCATGACCTTTCTTCTACCTATTGGCATCCAGCTACAAATACAAGTCCAGGGATACGGTGAAGAAGATGATGATGGATCTACACAATATCACTATTCAACCTAAAGCTTTAGGCATCCTCATTCTGATGGTGAGTCGCATTCAAGATCAAAAGGTGTTTAAGAAGTCAATTTATTCTTATTTGATTTTATATATGAGAGTCATATGAAGAAGGCAATAGCCTTGCTACAAGGAGAAGAGAGTTCCTAGAAAGGTTCAAGGAAGGATTTCTACAAAACTTGCCTAAGTCACTGCCACCTGAGAGACCATAAGATCTCATCATAGATTTGATTTTGGATAACACATCACCTTATAGCCCACCTTATAAAGTGATTAAGCGACATCCGTTTGTTTTGCCAGTGCTTTTATCACATAAAAAGGATGGATCTTGGAGGATGTGTGTCGACTATAGGTCATTGAATAAGTTGAACATCGTGAATCACTTTCCAGTCCCATGAATTACTGAGGTTCTTTGAAGCATGCCAAAATTGTTAGCAGGATAAAACTTAAGAGCAGGTTCAGATTTCCCCTCAAGAGATACAAAGGAGCCTTTTGGATTGCATAAGGACTATATGAATATCTGGTAGTTCCCTTTGGGTTGAGTAATGCACCAAGTCACTTATATGATTAGATGGAATCTTTCAAAGCACATACCTTTTATAGGAACGTTCTTTGACATCATCATATTTTAAGTAAGGAGGAGGAGGAGCATAGAGATCATTTGAGGATCGTGATTGAGCTCTTAAAGGAGCACCAATTGTTCATAAATGTCAAGAAAAGTGATTTTTCCTTTTAAAGATAAGGTTTTTGGGGCATGTTGTTTTTGTGGGAGAGGCCACAATGGATCTTGAAAAGCTTGACACGTGATCCTTGATGAATGGGCCTAATTTTAAGATGGTACATGGGGTAGGATCATTCCTTGGCTTATGCTCATACTTTGTTTAATATAAATAATCTCCTTTGCATGTTTAAACTAAGAAGAGAAAAGATTTTACACAGGAGAAAGAGAAATTTTAGCTTTTGAGAAATTAAAGAAGGCTATAGCATCTATCCTAGCAGTTCTTGACTTGCAAAAGTCATTTGTAGTTCAAGCTTGTGCTAGTGGCGATTGAATTGAAGAACCTAGCAGTTCTTGACTTGCAAAAGTCATTTGTAGTTCAAGCTTGTGCTAGTGGTGGTTGCATTGAAGAAAACCTTTTTACATGGACATGTGGTATCTTACAAAAGTACAAGGTTGAAGGAATTTCAGCTTAATTATAATTTTTATGAGAAAGAAATCTTACAATGATTCATACTTTATAGGCTTCAAAGTGTTATCTCCTAGGTGTTGATTTCTTTATACCACCATAAGGTCCACTACTTTCTCATGCAACCAGTTGTTGTGAGATATAATCGCATGAGGTGCACTAACTTCTTAGCTAACTTTAATTTTTGGATACATCACACTCTAGGGAAGAAGAAAATGGTAGCCAATTCCTTGTCTCATTTCAACGAAGAGGTACCAGCAGTTATGAAGGAAAAGTACAAGGATGATATGGATTTTTTACACATGTACAGGATTTACCAAATGAGGACAATAAGGATTATTATGTCTATGATGGGTACTTATGAAATCTTGATGAGGAGCAACCTAAGGTTATCAATGAGGATGAGGTTTTTGTACTTGAGCCAATCCTTTATCATCAAGATAAACATACATGGGGTGGATGCTATGAGCATAAACATTTGCTGAATTTTTAGTATTATCCCACTAGTAATGCAAAGTGGGTGAACCACCTTTGTTTGGTTGAGTATTCTTCTCTCATTCAGCTTCATGCACAGGCTTATAGTTGAGTACCCCTATCAAGTTGTTGTCAGCCAGCTAAGAAAAAATGTTTTGGCAATGGTGGGAATGTAACACAACTACAATTCTCTCACATCAGTTATGAATCATTATTGAATATCCTATTTCCATTTATTATTTTTATATGTTTACTAATCACACATGTGAGTTTTCGTTGTGTGAGTTGTTGTGTGACACAACCTCACATCCCAATTGAATATTGATCACCATGTATGCTATCTTTAGTATGGCTCTCACACCTTTAGTATGACCACATTATTTACAATGCTAGCACATGACATCTTCAGTGTTCCCTTATCACCTCTAATGTGACTCTCTTATCTTCATAGTGATCTGTCACCTCCAGCTTGATCTATCATCTTCAATATGATTTTACTATCTTCAACATAATTTACTTTTGCCATCTTTAGTATAATCTTATTTATAGAATCTACAATATGTTGATGGATCTTTAGTATCCAAAGCTGATTGGATATCTGATTGAAGTTACCAGTCATTGAATATTTCCTATTAGATCACCTTCCACCAAGTCCTTATATAAAATTATGAACATGCCATATGAGACTGATGCTGCTTCTGATGCTACTTCGCACATCGACAAGGATTTCCTAACACTTGATGTTTCTCTAGTTCCCATGATTTATTCCTCACCCCTTCAAACTAGCTTTGGGGTGAGCCTTGTGTGTTGGACAATGATGCTTAGCTTACTAAGGGCAAATCAAAATCATATAGTGCCCAAATGTGAGACGAGTGTGAACTTTAGAACTCTAATCTTTGAGTATTAGGTTAGGTACCCTAATCATTCACATGCACAAATTGAGGTCTAATGGATGGCTTTAGTTTGGGTAAATTTTGAGTTGTCTAGGTCAACTTATGAGCCTAGCAAACCTGCAATGTACATTTGTTTTAGGCATATTGATTTAATTAATTGCGTGCATGGCTAGAGGGGGCATGGGGAATATTTTTAAGAGACATAATTAAAGATTTAACATAACTTCTACAAACTATTCTAACCTAGAATAACCAATCAAATCTGCAATTAGAAATTAAAATATTAGAAATCGTTTTATTTTGGCTTTTTACAGTTTTCTCAACCTGCTTTTTGTGCTTTCTCAACTTTCAAAAGCTTTCTACTTTCATCCAAAGTCTATAAGAAGGTTGCAATCAATCCAAGGGATTCTAATTGCTTCCCCTTTACAAATTTTCACCCTCTCCTTGTTGCTGCCTACTCTCACTCAGCTTCTTAGCCTTTCCACTAACTTCCAAGATGTTGAACCCTATTTCAAATTTACCCTCTCTCAGAAGTAGCTCTGACACGTGCTCCTAATTCCATGCTACTCCAATTGTTACATTGCCCTCTTCCTATCCACCTTCCTTACAATTTGCTTATGCCTTTGACAACTTCATTTTACTCTTCCATTGCTTCATGCTCTCCTTCTGTTGTCCAACTTGAATATTTGCTAGAATCTCTACTTCAGTCTACAATCTCTCAACTCTAACACGTGAGACAAGCCAAGAGGCAATTCAGTTCCCATTGTGATTGCACTTCGTCTATAGGCTATTGTCTTGGTTTCACATTCCATTTTTCACCTATGAGCCCATTTGAAAGAGATTTTTACATTTTTTTTTTCACAAGGAGTCCATATTTAGATGAACCATCCAACATCCACCTCCATCTCAAGGGGGTCTCAACAGAAGCTTTGTCCTCAGGGGAGAAGAGGTCAAGGTTGATGAAGGAATGAAAGGTGCTATTAGGAGGAGCAAGGCCGGCAGGGATGTGGAGCGGGAAAGCACCATTGAGGATGAGTATGTCGTTGGCGACGCTAGGGATGCTAGAGTGATACTCATTAAGAGCAGTGGTATCACCAAGATCAATTGCGAAAAGATTATCAACAACTCTTTGAATTCTTGCTAGAGCGTCATCAGTTTCACAGTAGGAGAATTTTAGAAGTTTAACCCAATCATTGAAGGAGAGGGATTTGATGAGTAGAGGGGAGTTTTTTGCCAAAGAATTAAGGTCATGAGTCCTGATAAACGAAAAGAACTCAAACACTTGAAAGCATGGGAGTATTGCCTGAGAAGCAGGAGAGGGAGCAGGCAGTGTGGGTTATTGAGAGTCTTTGCCTAGAGCAAGACATCCCAAGAATGTTTCAGTAAAGGAAGGGAGAAGAGAAAAAAACAAGTTAAATAAGGAGTCAAAAAGCCAAAAAGTAGCCTTAATAACTTAAAGGAACTATCTGCAACCGACCAAAGTTGCAGGGGAAAGTGTGTGTATGTAGTAGACATTAACAACACCCCTTTCATAGTGAAAAGTAGACAAATTTGGAGTGAAAAAAGAGAAATGTTTTAATAGAAATACTTTGCAATAAATATCCACAAAAAAGGAGGTGACATCATTAAAGGAAGAACAATTTTTTCAGAAGAGATAAAGTGAGCAGTAGCACTTTGAAAAGTCATTGGCAGCATCACTTTTATTGAAGAGGGGAGTCTACCTACCTGCCACCATCCAACAAGAAAAACATGGTAAGAACCAGTTTAAAACTTAGTTGGGAAGACAAGTAGGTTGTGGAATAAATGGAATAAACTTGGAAACACTATTTATTATCAAGCACCAAAAAATTTGGAGCAAAACCCAATTTTTACTAGTGGGATTATAATCACGTAAGCTTAAACTTATGTTAAATCTTACAATACAAGAATTAACATTAAAATGGCATTGGGGGGAAAAGGGGGGGAAGATGCAAGAAAGTTGAAAAGGAGTCGAGGGGGTCTAGGAGAAAGTTACAAGAAGCATAGTAAAAAGAAGGTAATAGAGAAAAATTGAATAAGAAGAATTAATAACAAAGAACTAAATAAGTAGGAATGAAGGGAGGGGGAAAAAAGAGTAATAAGGAGAGGGGGAAGTGAAAGAGTAATAAAAGGGGGGGAGAATTACTGAGAAAATAAAGACTTTAGCTTAAGTGGGAAAGGTTAGAGAATGAGGGACATCAAAAGAACAGGGGAGAAATAAAGTAATGAATATTTAGAGGGGGGAATATAAGTTAAAGTAATGAATATTTAGAGGGGGGAATATAAGTTTTGGATGAAAGGAAGGAGCGGGGGGGCGGGGTGTTGTTGGTTTCAAAGGGTAATAAATATAAAATGGAAGAATATAACGTGAAATAAATAAAGAAAAAAAGGGGGGGGACCAAAGCATAAGAGGTTTTAGAGAGGGGGGAAAATGAAAGAGAAGAGGGGTTAGATAAACGAGAAGAGGGGTTTCATTTTAACTAGTAAGGAGAGAGGGGGGGGGTTAAGAGATAAATAAAGTACGTGAAATGAGAGGAGGGAAAAAACCATAAGAAAGGCATGAAGGAGGGTGATAACGACCTGAGAGTCCATCAAGAGGCTTAGAGAGATGGCCAGATTTCGCAATTCGTACGTGTAGTGTCTTGTCCACAGTGGGCAGGAGCAGCAAAGTGTGGAGGACTGGTAGTCTGGCGCAGTGGCGGCAGTGGTTGTAGCAATCACCTTAGAGTAGGGATAGGATAGTCAGGGAGTAGGCAGGAGACTTAGAAGTGAACGGGTGCGGTAGGATAGGACAGTTATGGAGCTCATTCCATGAGGTAGGATTGGGCTTTGAGGAGTGTGCTACTGGTGCGACACAGTGGCAGATAGCAAGAGGAGTATGGAGTGAGAATGGAAGCGCAAGCATGGGAGAAAAGAGTACGGGGCAGTGAGTGATGTGAGGGGTTATTTATGGGAGAGAATTTAGTCGGTTTGCAGGAGTCGGGGAGGTGAGAGGTCCAGGGGCTAGAGGAAGTGGAGTAGGTGCACATTGCGAGGCGCATGGAATGCTATGAGGAAGTGAGAGAGGTGCACAAAGCGAGGTGCTTAGGCTGCGCAGCGAGGATAGTGAAAGGGGAGTAGAAAGGGCGCCGCATGTGGTGATCTAGGAGTATTTAAAGAGGAGTTTAAAATTAGGGATATAGGAAGGGTGGGTGGTTGGGTTTCGGGATAGGTTTGGTAGGGTGTGGGTTTAGTAGAGCATAAGGAAGTTAATATGAGAAGTTTATTAAAAAACATAGTAAAAAATAGAAAAACGTAGTAAAAAAATAAAAAAATTTAAGGAATATTTAGGGTATATAGGAAAATCATAGTTTCAGACTAAGAAGGAAAAACTAGGAAAAATTAGAGAAGGGAAGGGGGGGGGGGGATAGCGGAATATAGGAGAAAATTGGGAAAAGTAGAAAAAAAAGGGGAAATTACGAAAATAGGGAAATTAAAAAAATAGGAAAAAATAGGGAGCTTAGAAAAAAGGAGGGGTTTAAGGGAGATTAGGGAGATAGGAAATCAGGGAAAAATAAAAAATAAGGAAAAAATAGGGCAATTAGAGAAATAGAAAGGAAAAACTTGGAAAAATAGGAAGATAGGGAAAAATAATAAAGGTTTAGGAAATTAGGGGAAATTAAGGGGAAAAAAGGGTTTGGGGAGTGTAAATGAGAGAGGAGGACAAACATTGTAAGCGTAAGGGGGGAAAAAAATTTAGAGAGAGAAGGGAGGTCAGGGGGGGAGGGGGAAGGGAAAAAAGTAAAGTACCTGTAAGGTAAAAAGTGAATAGGAAGTGTGTGTGTGTGTGTGTGTGTGTGTGTGTGTGTGTGTGTGTGTGTGTGTGTGTGTGTGTGTGTGTGTGTGTGTGTGTGTGTGTGTGTGTGTGTGTGTGTGTGTGTGTAAACATCAAATTTGAATAGTCCCCATGTAGCTTTCATGAATTGTTATTGCAAGTATTTCATGATATCTATCTACACTCGTTCACACACCCACACACACACACACACACATAGGCAAGCATATCATGTAAATTATAGCTCCAAAAGTTTTCAACCAAGTGTCCTTAAAAACACCACCACATACTTTTAGCCGGAAAAGTTATCGAGATCAGAGGCTTAGAGACTAAGTATGGCTACGCTCAAAGGCCATAGAGAAAAGGAGATCACGTGGGCGAAGGAATGTCATAGGGGTGAACAAGGAATTAGAAGTGGAGGGAAGGAAAAGGGAGGCTATGACACAAGGGGAAAGGGAGAGGGGGAAGAGAAGCATGTACATGATAGGAAGAGGAATGTTGAGATGTAGACATCAAGGGAAGTGATCCATACTTTATTGGAAAGAAGGGATGAGAGGGAAATATCAAAATACTAGCTAGGTGGCTTTACAAGAATGAGCGTGTCCCATCAAGGAATAGCCCCTTCCTTTTATAGCCAAAAGAGGGGGTCTCTCCACATTAATGTATCCTTCCACATGCATGGTGTGTGTGGAGAAGTCTTCCATGTGGGCTAGGTGGGTACGCACTCTCAATTGTGTGCGACAACCCTTTGCCTCCATTTTCCACATAAATCAAGCCCCATATCTCAAGTCTATGATACTCCCTTAGTCTCTTTCCAATTTTATAATAGGTTCAAACCTCTAGGAGGACAAGTGGAGGGTTGGCACAAGGAATCTTGCCACCTCATCCTACTTTCCCCATTATTTAACTAGCTCTCTTTGTCCTTCTATACCTCCCCCACATGGGCCTATCCCATATGGAGGGAATAACTCAATATAATAGCCATCTCCACCCATTTTATATTGCTTCTCCCATGGACTTTGAGCCATATCTCAATTATTGCATCCTAGGTGGAGGGGTGGCACATGGAGGAGCCATGCCATCTTGCATTTTATAATATTACTATTATGGATTATGTACAACACACCTTATGGGTCCTCTTACATGGAAGGGTGGCACATGGTCATGCCCTGCCACCTCAACCTTGGGCCCTATGCACACCATATTTTATTATACTATTGCCACATATACAAACACACATACGTATTAATGCCTTTTTCCTTAGACAATTTTATCCATAACAGTTCCCCCCCCCAGGCAGGGAATGCACAGCATTTCCATGCCTGGGACCATCACGCACAAAGAAAGGCTTGAGGTAACGCTTGTTGATCACCTTCTTGCCATATGGTTCATGCAGCTCCTGAACTTGTACAGACCCATTGCTACGTTCTTTGACGACTTTGTATGGACCAGCCCACAGTGGCAGAAACTTCTTATCCATTTGGTGGTCCAATCTGTTATCAAAGCATAGCACAACATCCCCCTCAGCAAAGTGTCTTACCCATCCCTTGCGAATCTTAGCATCCAATCGGGCCTTTTGTCGATTCTTTTGGATCTCTGTTTGGTGTAGTGCATGGCGTCGGGTCTCATCTAACTTCTCAAGTTGTACCAATCTGGCCTCTACATGTTCATCTTCTGTCATCCTCTGTTCCTGTGCCAATCTCAAGGCCGGAATCTCTATCTCTAGTGGTAAAACTGCCTCAATACCATACACCAACTCAAAAGGGGTGTGACCTGTAGATGTTTTATGAGTGATGTTGTAAGCCCACACGGCTTCTCAGTGACCTTTTGATCCCATTGGCTCCTGTTCCCTGCGGCCATTTTTCCTATGGTTTTATAGAGGAGGCCATTGGTCCGCTCTGTTTGACCCATGGATGCTGGATAATAGATGCTAGAAGTGTGATGATCAATGCCCATGCGATCCATGAGTAATTCTACTGCTTCATTTAAGAATGGACTCCCATGGTCAGAGACTATTTCCATGGGTGTCCCAAACCTTGTGCAGATACGCTCAAATATGAAACTTGAAACTGCCTTGCCATTTGCAGCAGAGAGAGCGATAGCTTCAGCCCACTTAGTGACATACTGAGTGGCTACCAAAAGATACTTCTTTTTGTGGGCAGTCATGGGCAAGGGCCCGACAAAATCTATTCCCCACTTCTGAAACGGATGGATGGACATCACTGGGTGATGTTGCCCGGGACGCAAATCCTTCCTACCGAAGAACTGACATGGTTCACAAGTTTTGCAATACAAAGTGACATCCTTGAACAAGGTCGGCCAATAGTATCCAGCATGTAAAATCTTCTAGTCACTGGCATAATGGCCTCCACAAAATCCATCATGATAATGCTTCAATACCTTAGGCACTTCATCTGCATCAATGGCCCGTCTGAGTACCCCATCCATGCCTTGACGGTACAACACCCCATCTAGGAGGGTATAGCGCCTACTATCTCTGCGGATCTTCTTTCTCTCATAGCTAGTACTTTCTGAAGGAAAGGAGAAAGCGGTCAAAAACTTGTAGATACCACCATACCACGGATCCCCAACTTCTATGGCTGCTACAAGGGTTACATCAAGGCACTCCTCTAAATCAATCAAAGCATTCTTCAAGTTGGAACAACCCCCTTTTACAATTTTGAAAGAAAAATCATATTCTTGTAGAACTGCCAACCATTTGGCCAACCGGCCCATGGGATTTGGTGATTGAAGAACCTGCTTTGCAAGACCAGTGCTAGTAAGTATAAAGAAGGACTTTCCAGCCACATAATGCTTAAATTTCTCAATGCAAAACACCAAAGACAAGGCATGCTTGTCAGCCTCTGAATAGCGTCGCTCAGTGTCGAGCAATTGTCGAGAAGCAAATCGAACGGGATACATGAACCGATCCTCCCCTTGCTGGAGAAGAATACCTGCCAGAGTGTGCTCACCAAACCCAGGATTGATATAGAAGGTCTTTGACCAGTCTGGATTGCGTAGAATGGGTTCTGAAGCTAGAGCATTCTTGATTTGTGCAAAACCAAGATCACAATCCTCATCCCAAGAAAAATCAACCCCATCTTTTAATAGCATAGTCATGGGCCGTGTCAAAGCAGCATACTGATCAATGAAGCGGCGATAGTATCCTGCTAGATTGACAAATGAGCGTACCTGACGTTTGGTTGTAGGTGGGGAGAGTTTGAGGATGGCTTCTACCTTCTCGGGGTCAGGCTTGATGCCCTCGGATGAGACAACATGTCCCAATAACCTCCCTTGAGTGGCTCCAATGGTGCATTTTTCAGGGTTGAGACTGCCATTTGCATCATTGACCCTTTGGAAGGCCAATCTAACCTTCATGATGTGCTCTTTACGTGAGGAGAATATACAGAAATCATCTAAAAACACCTCCAAGAAATCCCCCAAATAAGGAGCAAACACCATCTGCATGAATCTCTGAAAGGTGGCAGGAGCATTGGTGAGGCCAAATGGCATTACTTTGAATGCAAATGTCCCCCAGGGTGTGGCAAATGTGGTTTTAAGCACATCTTCCTCGGCAATTCTGATTTGATAAAACCCTGAGTAACCATCACAGAAAGTATACATCTCATGACCACTTACCTTCTCAAGAATGAGGTCTTGAAAGGGTAGAGGATGATGATCCCTCTTGGTGGCAGCATTGAGTTTCTTATAGTCGATGCAGACCCGCCACTTGTTGTTTTTCTTTGGGATGACTACCACTGGTGAAACCCATTCAGTATTGTGAACCGGAACAATAAACTCAGCCTCTACAAGCTTCTGCAACTCTGAGCGCAAAGCATCAGTCTGCAGGGGCCCTAATCTCCGATACTTCTGAGCCACAGGCTTGGCATCAGGCTTCAGCTCTATCTTGTGCTCTATGGCAGTCACATGGCAAAGGTGGTGGTAGCTAGTTGCAAAGAGGTCAGGGAAATCTTTGAACATTTCAAGAAACTCATCTTTCTCACCTGGAGTGAGGTCTGGAGAAAGCATTGATTCGAGCTGTTGAGGACTAGCTGTTATCTTTTCTGCAGGTGGCAGGGTCGGAGACACCCCCATCATGTAAACTTCCTCCTCTGAGAATTCCTCCCCCCCGTCTGATTCTTCCATGGACTCAGACACTGAGGATGAGAGAGTATCACTGTCATGCTCCTCTTTTTCTTCCGGTTCCATGGCACCAGGTTGCACTGGGATCTTCTCCTTCGAAGCACCAAAAGACATGTGTCCTGTCTTCCAATAGCTGACTGCATCGCTCTTTCTCAACCATGGTCTCCCGAGTATGGCTGGGTAACTTCTGCCTGTATCTTCAATGTCCACTACATAGAAATTGACAGTAGTGGTCAACCCATTGACAGTGATGGGCAAATCCTCAATGACTCCCATGGTGGCGAGTCGTCGACCATCTGCTACCTTGATTCAAGTGGAGGAATGCCTTGTACATTTCAAATTCAATTTCTTCATGATGCGGGGCACCATGATATTACATGCAGCTCCCCCATCAACACACACATTTTTGACACGGCAATTATCGATGATGACATCTACTGTGTGTGGGTGCCGATCAATTTCTTCAGAGATAGAAGATACCTCTCGTACCTTTCCCTTTATCTTGCTCTTCCTTGTTGAGAGACCTTGCTGCAGCTCACGTCTCACCTTAGGGCTTAATGCTATTAGTTGAGGGAGTGTGATGCTCAAAGACCGATGAGCAAGGTCTTGAACGACCGAATAGTCCTCTTGCCCTGAGCCGATGGGAAAATCCGAGGGTGACCACTTACTCGTGCGAGATCTTTTAGTCTTCTCTGTTGGTGGGTCTGCCATCTCAGCATCTGAGGGCTCTGAGAAGGACACCTTCTTTCTGGGGCGGCCCGGTCCACGGTTTGGGGAGGGGTCCGAGGTAGCACGAGTTCTTTTCCCGAGATCAAGGATCTCCACATCAGAATCCTCAGTGCCTGACTCACTTAGAAGATTCACCCTTGGAATATCGGGGCATTCTGTGCGATAATGACCCTTCTGGTGGCACTCGTAGCATACAACATTAGCACGATCTCTTGGAGGGCGGTTGGCTTGATTTCTGATGCCCACCATCTCAAGCCGAAGATCATTTAGGGCCTTGGCTAGGTCATTGACTCCAGGTTCTGATGCAGGGGGGACCTCTTTAGTTGGAGGGGCCACAGGAGTAGAGAGGAGGGGGGCTCGTGGGCGAGGCTGGGGAAATCTTCGAGGCAGAGGATGAGGATATCCACCTTGTTGAGGGTAAGCATCTAAGGGAGGACCATACATCTAAGGTGGAGGCGGTGGATACATCCCTGATGAGGGGTGGGGGTATGCCCCTGAGTTAGACCCCCCAGGTTGTTGTTGCAGGAATGGAGGGGGATGCGGAGGGACAATCATCTTCTTTGAAGCGGGGTCAGACTGAACTTTGTCAAACTTTTGAGCAATCTCATGTGCTAGCACCATAGTTTCTGGATTCTCCCATTTAAGCTTGAGGCGGAATTCATCACTCGCTCCTGCTACAAGGTAGCCCAGCACATGCTGAGTCATTCCAGCTCGAAACCCGGCATTGTCCTCCTGTGTGGCAATCAAACGGTCCAGGAGCACGGCCGCTCGATCCACATATCGACGCGCCGTCTCACCTTCTGACTGCTTCAAATTTGCCACCTGCAGGTACACATTCTCCGGCTCCTCTTCTTTGCCGAAATACTCAATCATTGCTGCTGTCAACCTTGGCCAACTTTGGCGAACATCTTCGGCTTGCTTCTCATACCACACTTGAGCCAAACCTTCTAGAAATGTGGGGAGAACCAATAGCCATCTGTCTTCAGTAAGAAAGTTGAGAGAAACACAACGGCGCTTGAAAGCCACAAGATACTCATTTGGATTTTCTTCTACCCGTCCACAAAACACGGGAATGTCAGCCATGCTTGGAAGATAGAAAAGAGGGGCTTATCTATGGACGAACAATAGTAAGAGGAAGCTTGAACTGAAAATCGGGTGAAGATACATCCAAAAAGCACACATAGGCAGGGTAGGGTGTGACTGGTGTAGTGTGAAATATTACACGAGAAGAATCTTCAGCATATAATAGCACATAGACAATCTTAAAAGGACCAATCCTCATGATATCACATTGATCATTACACCCGAGGATTAGAGGTGCGGCGTTGCATGAGGTTGTTCATCAAGGCAAACAAGAATGCCATGACAAAGGTCAGCAATTGGAGAGCTTGCACATCACCTTCAGCTTCTTCCAGTTCTTGTAGTCGCCATTCTATTTCTTCAAGGGGTGTGCGGTCTGGCATCCTTCTTTTGAGCAATGTCCTTGAGAACCCTCCTGATGATCTTCCGAAGTCGGTGAACTCATATCAAGTATGCCCAACACTTAGTTTCATGATGACCACAACCTTTGCATTCCTTACAAACGATCACCCTCCTTCGTGGCTTGCGGCTTTGTTGGGGTGGCGCTTCCACTCGCGTCATGCGTGATTGAAATACAAGCTTCACGTGCCAAGAAATCAGCAACAAGATTTCGAGCTCGAGGGATATGCTGAATTTTTACCTCTTCAAATTGGTTACAAAGTTCCAAGGCTTGTTGATGTCGTGGAACCAAGCCTTTGCTCCGCACCTTCCACCTTCCACTAACTTGTTCACACACTAGTTGAGAATCTCCTTGCACCTCCAATTGCTTGGCATGATGTTCTTGTGCCTTTTGTAGCCCAAAAATGAGCGCCGAGTACTCAGCTTGATTGCAAGTACTTGCGGGCGAAGACTTGCTGTAACAAAACTCCTCACCACCCGGCGAAGTGAGCTTCACACCCACACCTGCCGCCTTGGTCGAAGGTTTGTAAGCTCCATCAAATTGAAGAATCCAAGATGTCATCACACCAAGACGAGAATTCGGACATCCCAAGTTTCTCGGTAGTCCAAAATAGGTAGGAGGAGAGGGTGGGGAGAATTCAACACTTGAGCCAAACGTTCAGCACCAAATAAACTTGCAATTCTTTGTTGATAGTTTATCTTAAGCCCAAAAAGAATTACAATTTGAAGCTCGAAATGAGGCACAAAATGCTGATTAGGTACAAATGGATTCCTTGGTCGAAACATTACCAACCATAGCCAAGGCCTAGAAACCTTTGTAATGAGATTGTGAATAAACCATTTAGGACGAGCTTTTCCACAGGAATCAACAAGCAGATGCGCCAAATCTCCCCCCAAGCTTGGGGAGCATCCCACCCTTCGAGGAAGGAAACCGTTTTGATTACCTCTGAAGCAGCAAGTAGTTCGATCACCGCACAATGAGTAGAAGTAAAGTCAAAATCCTCCCAGCGTATCAGTAGTTCGTCACCCTGAATCATCCACGGTGTGTCATTCCACCTGTCATCACCATCAATAATGCACTGGACAATCAGCCGTTGAAGGTCGACATGAAGATCAAGGAAGACATCTCGTGCATTGGTAGCCGTAAGGTGCGGAGGAACAGGCACCAATTCCTTAAACGCGTCGAGAAGTGACATAAATGTCCACCCTTCTCGTGAGGCGTGCGTCTATGAAGTGGGCTTGGAGAAGTTCTGAATTGGCGATCTAGCAAGAGAAGTGGATAGAGAACATAAAATGAAATATTTTTGCTTTTTACAACAAGAGCAAACTCCTTATGGTTAGAGAGTTACAGCTCCCGCGATTTCAATATATGAACAAAATCCATTACATTTTTACCACTTCCAACTTGTTGGCCCAATGGTAAGACTTTCTTTTGTGAAGGGGGAGGTCTTGGGTTCCAATCCTACTCTTTAATAAAAAGAGAGGAGAGGAGAGGAGAAGGAGAAGAGAAAGAGAAAGGGAAGGAGAAGAGAAGAGATAGGGGGGGCGCGGGATCTGCTGTTAGGACACAGAGTCCGCGACCAGAGCAGTCCAGAGAACTGTCGCGCAGAAAACTGTATGCAAACCAGAAGTCGCAGCAGTCCAGAGAACTGAAGCGCAGAAAACTGTCCGCAACCAGAAGTCGCAGCAGTCCAGAGAACTGTCGCGCAGGAGACGCACGAACCGAATGCACGCGCAGTAGCTTAGAAAGAGCACAGATGGTATAGTTTTGTTGATGTAACCCGTACGAATAGAAGATTTGCCACCAGCCGTGGAGATTCGTATCCCAGCAACCACACCAAAACTTTTAGCCGGAAAAGTTATCGAGATCAGAGGCTTAGAGACTAAGTATGGCTACGCTCAAAGGCCATAGAGAAAAGGAGATCACGTGGGCGAAGGAATGTCATAGGGGTGAACAAGGAATTAGAAGTGGAGGGAAGGAAAAGGGAGGCTATGACACAAGGGGAAAGGGAGAGGGGGAAGAGAAGCATGTACATGATAGGAAGAGGAATGTTGAGATGTAGACATCAAGGGAAGTGATCCATACTTTATTGGAAAGAAGGGATGAGAGGGAAATATCAAAATACTAGCTAGGTGGCTTTACAAGAATGAGCGTGTCCCATCAAGGAATAGCCCCTTCCTTTTATAGCCAAAAGAGGGGGTCTCTCCACATTAATGTATCCTTCCACATGCATGGTGTGTGTGGAAAAGTCTTCCATGTGGGCTAGGTGGGTACGCTCTCTCAATTGTGTGCGACAACCCTTTGCCTCCATTTTCCACATAAATCAAGCCCCATATCTCAAGTCTATGATACTCCCTTGGTCTCTTTCCAATTTTATAATAGGTTCAAACCTCTAGGAGGACAAGTGGAGGGTTGGCACAAGGAATCTTGCCACCTCATCCTACTTTCCCCATCATTTAACTAGCTCTCTTTGTCCTTCTATACCTCCCCCACATGGGCCTATCCCATATGGAGGGAATAACTCAATATAATAGCCATCTCCACCCATTTTATATTGCTTCTCCCATGGACTTTGAGCCATATCTCAATTATTGCATCCTAGGTGGAGGGGTGGCACATGGAGGAGCCATGCCATCTTGCATTTTATAATATTACTATTATGGATTATGTACAACACACCTTATGGGTCCTCTTACATGGAAGGGTGGCACATGGTCATGCCCTGCCACCTCAACCTTGGGCCCTATGCACACCATATTTTATTATACTATTGCCACATATACAAACACACATACGTATTAATGCCTTTTTCCTTAGACAATTTTATCCATAACAATACACATACACTTTTGTTTTTGTGCAATCCATTTGTCACTATATTATGTAGAATAGTCCCAAGAAAAGGGAAAGCTAGTTACAAATCATTAGAAGATGTCACTATGTGATAATAAGCTATGATAATCTAAATCCCACACATATAGGAAGTCATAAGAAGATTGAATTAAGGATTCTCAAAAGAACTGATATTTAACCGAAAAGGGATCACCAAAGGCTCAATGGTTACGAGACCATAATGCCCAATAGTAAACCCAATAAAAGAGAAGATCATAGCCCTACCTTAAACATCTAGAAATGCTTGTCAAAACAAGTACTGGGAAAATGGGCCTAAAGGCTTTGCATTAGTAAGAACAAGAAATCATAACATTCATGGCAATGCCGGAAGATATGGGGCATAGACTCCCGAGATGACCGACATCATTGATAAGCGGTAGGGGCAAGGGCAATATGACAGCGAGCTCGAAGTTGTCCTAACGGAAGGACACCAAGTAAAAATTGCCACAAGAAGAACTTTTGCTGAAGAGGAAGCTTGGAAGACCAAATATAATACAATCTTTGGTGCCACGACCTAACCAAATGCAATAGAAACCAAAGGGGGAGGTAGCAAGACCTTATATACAAATGCAACCCTAATATCTACCAATGGTAGAGGATGGCAAACTATCGTAAAACCCAGTCTTTAAGGTGGTCCAATACCTCAAGATAGCGTATGGGCAGACAATCATGCAACATCTGTGACTATAGAGATCAAAGAGGCCCATAATGTACTATCTCACCGCAATAGGAAAGGTGATAACCATGCCAACTACATCAATAATGTCATCCACAGAACACAATTTGGTCCATAGAAAATAAGAGTGGCGAGGTTCCTTCAAAGCCAAATGAGGTGAAGACACCTTCGACCAATCAAGGCTCTGGGCATGCAAGGAGTTAGCTGCAAGAGTATCCTTACCATTCCATTCTAAACGCCTAAGAAAGAGAAAAATTCAATGCTTTCCATATTGGAAGCTCGTATGTTTAGATTTACTTGAAGAAACAAACTTCAAGCAGCTATCCATTCAAATCTATTATCACTCCTAGCCTTGCTTTTCCAATCACCTCTTTTGACATTATCTCCAAGGGTGACATCACATCTTATCCTTTTCCTTATGAGCTTTCTTTATGATTCTAATTGGAAGATTAACTCGACAATTCCTTCGTTGTTTGCAATGGCTCCTTGAATTCATACATTCACGTACATCTTTTCCTTTACCTTCTAAGCTTGCATCCACATTTGTTAATGGCACTTGCATGCTAATGTTCAAATTAAGCACTGAACAAATCATTGAATCAAGTATGTCACATATGCAAGCAATGCTTCTAGTGATGTCAAAAACTGTTGACAAAGAGGTAAATGAACTTCATGTGTAGAAACAAATTCCCAAGAGATTGAGAAGGAAAAATAAATTTATATTGCATTATTAGTACAATTCGATTGTGTGTGAAACATTCATGATCATTTTTTACTATATCACACTCACTCATGACTCTACCCTCCCAACTTGCTAGATCTATACCCTCTCAAGTTATTCCAATCCGCAACACTAGGTATCCTTACAATGTCAAGAACCTTTTTGCAAGAGACAAGATGGAGTCCAAACATCATAGCCATGGGAAAGTTTCGAGATGTGGAAAATTTTTCTTGGATATTGCCAAGAAGTTCTAAATAGGATAAACATGGAATGAATAGGTCATGTGACCAAACAATCATTAAGCAGTGCCACCCATGAAGTCATAAAGATCATAGCCATGGAAAACACTCACACTTTGCAAAAACATTCTTTCGCATTGCCCAAGGGTTCTCACAAAAGAAAGATTCGACCAAGTGGCCAAAACAGATTTGAGTATTCCCATGAGTGAATATGGATACAAACTCCAATTCTACACTAAGTCATTCATCACGGTCAAGACCTGACACACTTATTTAAATTTTTAAACTCACAAATAAACTTTGATGTCCATTATACTGCATACAGTTACGTGTAAACACGCCTTTTCATAAAATGTAGAAAATTAAACATAGAAAAGGATACATATAGATTCTTGAATTATAGAAATCAAATAGAATAAGTGTACAATTAATATTAAAGATATTTGAAATGAAACTAATACATTGAATTGACAACATAGCAAGCTAACATTGCGCAATTTCAAGGACATTTTTCCTCTTCTATTTCCCAAAACTTTGAAGCATGTCTTTGCAAATGCTCATGATGCACATCATTAAAGGGTTGAAGCTTTGTTGGTTTTGATATGACCTCATTCACCCAAGGAAAAATCTTTTGGCGAGCTTTTGTTTTTGCGAGATTTTTTTAAAAATCCATACGTGTTTTTTTAATTAAAAAGATGGGAGGTTAGAAAGGGGGGGTAGATAAAGGATACGTCCATTTTCATAGCATGTGGGAGAGGTGGAAGAGTGAATTAATGCAAAAAGGGAGGCGGGCGAGGCCCGAGGGGGCATATGAGTGGGAGCAAGAGAGAAAAAATGTGTGGAAGGTATGTTCATATTCAAAGTAAAAGGGAGGAACTATGGGAGATATGTTCTTTTCAAAGTGCATAATTTGAAAGTTTTGACCTCATATTTGGATTCCATATTGAATTTTGAACATTCTGAGTACCTACATGACCATATTCCCATGAAAGCTGAAAAAATGGTGTTTTTTTCATGAATGCAACTTTAGCCTTTAGCCAAAACTGCATTAAAGGCCAAAACTGCATTCATGAAAAAAACACCACTTTTTCAAACTTCATGTTGGTACTCAAAATGACCAGAATGCGACGAGGATTCCAAATATGAGACCAAAACCTCCAAATTGGCTGCACCACTTGAGCCAAGACTTTGCAAGGCAATTCTATGATCATCTTTAACATGGCAATGTCATCATGTGATTCACTTATCCAACCCCTTATATGCATGTTTTCATCCACGTTAGACTATGAAATTGTGGATTTTTTCGATTAGTAACATCATTCCCTCTGAGGTGGCCTACTGATAAGAGTCTTTGATCTTCTAGAAGCTGTCTAAAAGCCTTTCAGGCACCTACAGTGGAAGTTTCTTGTGATATGGGCATCACCCTCATATGCTGCCATCTAGATGCTCCATGCTAGTAAGAAGATATGCTGCCATCTAGATGCTCCATGCTAGTAAGAAGATTAGAACCAAGATCACAAGTCTTACATGTTCAACCATCATGGCCCTCCATTCCAGTGGAACCTCTTGACCATTATCACTAATATCATCAATTCCTATCATTGCATTTCTTATGCCATCGATCCCTTCATTTTTTTTTTGTGGTCCCATCTTATCATTCTCAATACAAGACAAGTCTTCTACACCAGTGAGCATGTTGAGAATACAAGCAGACAATTGCGGACGAGAGAATATGAATGTACTCTTTTTTGCATTTTGCTCAATGCTAATCGCTCATCAAATCTTCAATGAGATTGAAGTTGGGTTTTTGTTGGTTGGACACTTGTAAACCTATATCTAGTCTCTTATCCAATATGGCCCATGTGGATTTGGAGACATATAAAGCAAGTCTTCTGAATAGTCATAGCACTTGCAAAATGAAAATCTACTTAATAAGCATTCAATAAAAATAGGAACTAAAATGCAAGGCATATATGAACATCCATTCAAAGTCATAGTACGATATATATCCTTGATGTATTTTAGTACATTTTGGTAACTCACTATTGTGTGAGATCATAACCTACTTGTTTTGTCAATTGCATACATCTAGCATGATTCGTCTTCGTTGACAAGAAAAAATGGTATTTAGTATCTAGTGACGTATGCTCCTTTGGATCAATGTTAAGGAAATTGTTGGAAATATTTATTCTCAATTGATTATGATCTAGAGAAACTTGAAAGATTTATATGTATGTATGGATGCATCTATGTATCTCAATGTGTGCACGCGTATTTTCACAACAAAAAAAGCATGTGCTCGTGCATGTATGTTATGCACGTAGATTGTGTACATATTATAATATTATGCCTCTCAATCCCACTATAATTTGTCAAATCTTTCTTTAAATTTCCTCTATCTAGAACAGTCTTATAAATGCATCTCAATGGAATGTCTCATGAGAAAAGCTCATGTTGACTTCAATCTGTAGAAATGTGCAAGGTCTTGAAGAATGGTTCTAAAAAATATTTTTTTGACAATATCAAATTATAAAGATGTGTCTATAAAGCCAAAATCGTTGAACCATTACACATTTCTTAACAAATATTTTATTGAAAGATATCAATGTCTAAATAGTACTTTACCCATGTCTACAAGACTTGGCATTTTGTCTAAAGCAACATATACAACTTTGAGCATGTCTCTCTTATAAGATGTAAAAGCATTGCCATGAATTTCTATAATTTGATGTAATTTTGTGGGTTTCTTTCATTTGATGCTTAAATTGAAAACCCTTTAAAAGTGTTCAAGACACGAATATGTCCTACTAAGTGGCTGTGTTTAAAGAATTTTCACAAGCTACACGAGGTAAAATTTCATATCCTATATAGCTTTTCATCATGTCCTTTCTTAGGGTCCAAATTTTATCATGCCCTTTCTTATGATCCTGATTTTATTAAATGCTCGAAACAACACCCAAAAATAGCAACTTCAAGTTTGGTATTACAAGGTCAAAATACATAATTTTTTATACTCATAAATCATAATCATTTGTATATGGTCAAAACACTCTTATTCGAATAAAAAATTTCAAACTTTAGAGTAGTATCTAGGCTTTGATATATTTTTCCTTATTTTTGTTGTCAAACAGGCAAAAAGTGACTTGCAATCAATGTTTTTTTTCTCAAAATAGGTATTCTTATTTTTAAGTTTCTATATATCAATGGAACACTCTTTGTATATCAAAGATAATGTCACTTTTTTTCAAGTCATTATTATTTTTTTCTGGGTCTATCGTAGTAGTGTAGTGTAAAGGTAACATATTATCTTTTCTTGGGTCTATTTGAATGATTAGTTATGAGAGTAGTGTCGTGCGCCTAGAGAGTAATGTAAAGGTAATATATTTCTCAACTATGGAGGGAACACCAAAATCATCACATCTGGTACTCCCAAAAGGGTTCCTCCTTGACAAGTATAGAGGCTAGAGCGAGGGTGAAAGGATGATGGTCTTCATTAATTCAGGACATCCTAGAAATAGTCATGAGCATCTAGCTCCCTCTCGAGCTCATCGTGAGCTTCATTGTTTTCACAGGCTGTTGTAATGCTTCATAGTTAAGCCACTGGCTACTTTCCTCTTCATGAGGAGAAGGTTTTTTTATCATGATATCAACACAAAGCTACTATATTTCTTTGCTCCAAATAATAATAATATATTCTCAAGAATATGAATGGTTATACATCATAATATGGCACCCTACTCGTATGCCACAACTATGGGAGGTAGTAGGGTGTGGCCAACTATCAAGCTCATCTATATAGAACTTTCTATGTTCCTATGACAAGAGAGCTGTTTTTCTATGCTATCGCAATAAGGCCTGTAGGCATCAGCGACAGTCTTGAGCAGTGAGCTCCATAGAACTTCTAAGTCTTTGAATTTACATGCCTATGTACTATATCTCATGATTTCAATTATTTAGTGATTAACTAAGCAATTGTCACAATGCTTGTATACAATACAGAGCATCATGGGAAGCCCAACAAATGAGATTACATCCACAGAAACTATAGAATTTTCAACTTAAGCTGGCCTTCATTATACAAACAAAGTTTAGGATAGTCTCATGCATGCTAATGCATACCATTAAGTCTGGCTGCAATATATTGAGCAAAATACACTTAAAAACAAATTTTGAGATGAGTATGACGATGTTATGACGATCATCTCATAATCAGGGAACTTAATTTCAGAACACAGGACTGTCCCTCAAAAGCTTCAAAAAAAAATGAACCTTCAGCCTAGACACCCTCAAAATGAATCATGACAGTAAATTAACGAGTGGGAACATCCCTTAGGATTCCCAGGGTTTTAAACTCCCCCTCAGAGATCTCATATGTAGACCCACAGGACATCGACCATTAGAGCTATCAAAAGGCCATCACAAATAGTATATCCAATATTTACGAGGATGTACGAAGAAATGCTACAGTACAAACCTTTGATCCCTCAACACCTCCAAAACGGAACGTCGGGTAGGTTCTAATGTGATCAATGTAGTGAAATACAGGCTGCACATCTGAAGATGAAGACGATGTTGACGATGTCGATACTGAGTCCTCACCTCGGCCATAAAAAGTACCAAAGCTTGGACTTTGCATGTATGAGCACGCTTCATCTACTAGTTCATCTTTGGTACTATTGCATGACGTGATTACCTATGCAATTGTGAAGAATTCATCTGCAATTAGAAAAAAAATGTAGCGAGATAGTCCAATGACCTAGACACTACAATAGGCACAATGGTGTATAAACAGAGACAAAGAGAGCACCAGAACGCCGCCTGGAGCAGTAAGTTTTGATACAGCTTTCCAATACATGACCCTGCCAGAGAACAAATAGCAGCACCACCTTAGAACACCACAAAACTCCATTTTAAAGCAGAAACTGCACATTTCAAGCTCCTGACAATATTACAAAACAAAAATCATCATAACACTCTTGGCCCCAGCCAACGGGGTCCTAGCCTGGTGGTTAAGGCGGGTGGGTGTGTGTGAGTGCGCGTGAGTTCAACCTCTGGCTAGGCCCTGGCGGCACCACAATACAAAAAAACACTCTTGGCCCCAACTTTCCACCTGGGTGGTTGGACCCACGTCTCCTCTAAAAATTAGGAATGCGAAGATTCTTCGAAGTGGCCATATGAAAAAATAAAAAAAGAATTCACTCTGTCCAAGAGTACCCCATACAACGCAAACTCCTTTGTTGGGTGCAAATCTGTCCACCCCAGAACAGTAAATTGCAGCAGCTCTTCTGTCAGCTTGATTATGGTATGCCTTCTTCCATCCAAAACAGTACACTTCGCGGTAAAGTGGTGTGGGATTGCTGCTCACCTTGCAGATCTGCAAATCGCCTTTCTCCAACAGAGAGCATAGAAAGCTTGTGTGGAGAATCGAGACAAGGGCTACATGACATGGGAGCACTCACATGATCTCCAGGAATGCTTGAGAGAACTGAGAGTCAGGCTTGACTCCACCCGTCTAAAATGTCACCTCCACCAAGTCTTTACTAGTGAACAAGCCTGGCTCCAATACCATGAACAAGATTCACCATGCGATTATGCGGACAGCGGAAGCAAGTGATTACAAGACTAGACAATGAACAAAGAGAGGTCGTCCCTGACACATCCCAGCACTCCTGAAACCCCTGATCTGCAAAACAACCACACACAACATCAGATCTGAGCTGGCTGCTCACCACCCAACCATGACATCTACGGGATGTGATCCTGAATCAGAAGATGTCCCCTCCGAGCCACGAGCTGAGCTACTGGCACGAAATGCTCTTTGGAGGTTTTGTAATGTCTCCCATGTTGCATCCTCCTCAACACGATCCTTCCACTTAATCTTGTATTCCGTGATAGTACGATTACGAATCTGTCTTTCACGAAATTCAAGAATACACTCAGGTTCGTGAGGAATAAAAGTCAAATCTGTAACTTCTATAATCTCATGAGGAGAAACAAGTTGATCATCTGCACCCAAGACTTCTTTCAGTCTACTGACATGAAAGACTGGATGTATTTAACAGGCAATTCTGGTCGATATGCAACTGGTCCAATTCTTTTAATGACCTTGAAAGGATCACAGTATCTGGGGGATAATTTTCGAACCAAACCAGTACTTAGGCTCTTGGATTCCTTAGGAATTCTCAAATATACCATCGTTCCTTCAGAGAACTCTCTGGGTGAACGATGTCTATTAGCATAAAATGTGTCCCGATCTTGGGCACTTCTAATAGACTCCTTGGCAAACTGCAACATTTCCTGCATATCTAGCAAGAAATTCTTAGCAGCATCATTTTGAATCCCTTTTAATGCAACCATAACTGGTGACTTAGATTGAAACCCGTACATAAGCATAAAAGGACTATAACCCGTACTAGAATGCTTTGCACTGTTGTAAGCAAATTCAATCATAGGTAGATAATCTTCCCATGAAGACTGTCTCTTAGATACATATGCCCAAAGCATGTCTTCAACCAACTGGTTGACCTTTTCTGTACTGCCATCGGATTGTGCATGATCCGAGGAACTCATACTTAGAGTAGTTTCCAACTTCTCAAATACAAGTGTCTAAAAGGTACTTGTAAACTTTGAGTCCCTGTCACTGACTATGTCAAATGGCAAACCATACAGCTTGAACAAGTGGTCCACAAACTCGTGAGCCAGCTGAACAGCTGAAATAGTTATTCGAGTAGGTAAGAATCTAGCCATTTTTGTCAAACGGTCGACTATAACCCAAATGGAGTCATGACCCTTGCGCGTTCGAGGCAAACCAGTAATGAAATCCATGGAAATACTTTCCCATTTATTACCTGGAATCTGTAATGGCTGTAATAAGCCCGCGCTCCTAAGGCGTTCTGCCTTAGTAACCTGACAAACCCGGCAACCTACTACATAGTTCTCAATGAATGCACGCATCTTAGGCCAATAAAAGGTATGCTTCACAAGAGACAGAGTCCTATGTATACCTGGATGTCCCACACTAGGAGCATCATGACACTCCCAGAGAATCTTGGATTTAAGGTCCAGAACATCAGGCACACAAATCTTTTCATTCCGGAACAGCAAGCCGTTCCTAATCATCCACTGACTATTGGGGTAAAGACACATTGCCACCCCTTTATTAAAGATATGACACCTATAGTCGACTGTCTTAAGACAGTCATAGGGGAAAAAACCTAATCCTAATAAAACCTATGAGTTTGTGGTGTGGCTCATCACTTCACACCCGCATCTTTTGTGTCACCACACTCTCTCTCACTCTCTCCCCCTTGTACTTCTCCCTCATTTTCTTCCCTCTCAACTGGTATCAGAGCTAGCCTCTCTTCCCCCTCTACCCCTGCCTACCCACTCCCTCTACCTCTACCTATCCCCTCGGGCCTCGAGCCCTCAGCAGCTCGGGCAGCAGTGCGAGGCAGATCGGGGCAGCAGATCGGGGCAGCGCACCGGCAGCCCACGCGGGTGAGCAGGGCTACAGCAGGGCAGCGCCGAGCAGCGCCAGCAGCTGCACAGCAACAGCTAGCTGCTACACCCTCCGGGCTTCGTACAGGGCGGCGCGCAGGCGTGCGCGTGTACGGCCGTACGATCGTCCGTACCGCCGTACGGACTCCGTACAGGCGTCCGTACTGTACAGACGCCGCTGTACAAACAGGGAGCTGCGTCGGGAAACTGCGACAGGGATCTGCAACAGAAAAGTACATTTTTCGAAACTTTTTTTTATCTGTACCCTACAGAGGTACATCAAGTACACAGGTACTCTGCACAAGTACACCAGTACAGAAAGTACAGCAGGTACAGCAGTTTTTTTGTTTTTGGGAGAAGAAAGAAAAGGATAGAGAGCACTCTGCTCTTCATTCAGGATCATTTTCAGTTCTCAAAACTGTGTTTTGAAAGTACAGCAAGTACCTTCGTGTCCCTCGTGCTTGAGGTGACTAGTACCACAGTGTGTGGTTGATTGCACAGTTATCTTGTTTCGGGAAGGTAATGCCTTGATTTTGCAGAGGACTTTTATGCTTTTGCTGAGTGCAAATCTCAGCTTTTGGGTGACATTTTCAAAGGGCTTTTGC